>NC_137455.1:127926347-128467856 GCF_964235325.1 Thermobia domestica | reverse complement strand
GTGGCGGTAATGTTCAACGACCGAAGTTTTTCGGATTCCCCTATGATCAGTAACTCCACGTCTCCTTTAGCCGCCCTAGCATAATCGTGAGACGTTAAACTAAAACAAACCAAACCAAAAATCAACACAATGTGTATTACTAACTGTAAGTCTTTGAATAATTGCATATAGCTATATGATATGGATCGAGTTTGAGGTGGTTGGTGGTCAAACTATAACAAATGAAATGCAGTTAGGGCGTAATTAAAATTTTAATAAATAAGTTTTTTAATCTAAAAAAATACACCAGGCCTAAGGCTTAGGGAGAACAACTAGTGCTACTGAAAAGTTGTCAGTTACGTTTAATTTCAGTTACAATTTGATTTTACATGTATTGCTGGAACGAAAACTTTGACATTAACATTATAAGTAGCCCAAAGACTATGAAAAACATCGTGTTTTGAAAACATTCTTGCATCATAAAACAAATTACGAGTAATTTAAAAATATTTTGCACTTTAGCTACGTTATTTGCACTATATTTATAATAATATTTAGCAATTTATTTAAGTTCGCAACACTGCTTAAAATGATGTAACTGCGACTTGTTGTAATTAAAACTACTGAACACTAATGTTATAATGTTCCTGCCGTTTGAGTTATTAGAGATCTCCAAAATGTTGATGTTAGTGATATGTATTGTCCTTTGTTACACTGAAGAAGATATGTGCTTTTGTGGTTTAATTTAATATCTAAATTAGAAATATGTAGAGCTCTTTCGCGGCTAAGCAGTTAGCCTATGGCGTGAGAGAGCCGGGTTAGATTCCCGGCGGGAGCTCATGTGGTTTAAATTCAACGTTAATCAGTAGATTCAGTCTCATATAACCTCGCTGCTGAAAGAGGCGTTAAACTCAATTAAAAATGAAATGAAATTTTTGAGTTTTACGTCCCACGGTTATTCCGGTTAGGCTAAAGGAGACTGTGATGATGAGAGATGAATGAAATGGTGGAATGAAGAAAGTGGGAGGTAACGGGAGAACCTCGAGAAAACTAAACTAAATTAACTGAACAGAAATATGTAATATCAAACGTAGTGCAATTTGAGAAATTACAACTTTATGTTGCGTTGGCAACATTGCTTGTTTATCTAGTGGTATTGCAGAGTATCTGGAAGAATTTCCCCTTCCATATTTCACACAGCATGTTAAAAAAAATCAGCATTTTTAATATATATGACTATTACTAGATGAAATACCCATTTTTCGCATGGGACCAGTATTTGGAAGTCAAGGCCTGTGGGAGTATCACTATCTCAGCAACCGCGAAAACTACTGTATGTATTTGACACTAATATCGGTCATTTTGTATTATTTTTACATGTCTGGGTACCCCCTCCCCAGCAGGTGAACCCCGACCCGCATGCACTGGTAGCTGAATTTGAAAGTCATCGCTAATGGAAGTGACACCATTGATCTCAGCGACCGCAAAAACTATACATTTGACACTAATATCGGCCATTTTGGATTACTTTTACATGTCTCGGTATCCCTCCTGTGAACTCCGGCCCGCAGCTGAATGCGGTGAATTTGGAGGTTAACGCGATCGGAGTTCCACCATTGATCTCAGAAAACGCGAAAACTATTTGACACTAATATCGGTCATTTTGTATTATTTTTACGTCTCGGTACTCCCCTCCCCCGCAAGTGAACTTCGGCTCGCATGCACTGGTAGCTGAATTTGAAAGTCATCGCTAATGGAAGTATCATCATTGATCTCAGCGACTGCGAAAACTATGTATTCGACATTAATATCGGTCATTTTCTACCCTCCCGATTAAAAAAAAAAAAAAAAAAAAAAAAACGCTTCTTCTTGGTCTGAGGCCTGGGCAGTGATGAAAATTTTCCGGAAAATTTTGAAACGGAAAATTTTCCCGGAAAATTTTCCGATTCATAAAAGCATACTCCACTTATTCCTACATCGTTGTTTAGTCGAGATGTGAGGTGGAAATTTTTCTTCTATATTTTTCTGGAAAATTTTCCGTTCTTAACAAATATCAGTGATTAAGTAACAATTCGTCAGTATTCATATAATTGATTGAATTCATATATAGAAACGTTAAAAAGTGAAAGATCATTGAAAGAATCTGAAAATTTTCATGGCTCAGACAATTTTCAGTACGATGTAGGAACTAGTGGAACAATTTTTCATGAATCGAAAAACTGTCTGTCCTGTACAATGAAAATTTTCCGGAAAATTTTCCGATTCATAAAAACATACTCCACTTATTCCTATATCGTTTTCTAGTTGAGATGTGAGGTGGAAAATTTTCTTCTATATTTTTCCGGAAATTTTTCCGTTCTTAACAAATATCAGTGATTAAGTAACAATTCGTCAGTATTCACAAAATTGATTGAATTCATATATAGAAATGTTAAAAATGAAAGATCGTTTAAAGAATCTGAAAATTTTCATGGCTTAGACAATTTTCAGTACGATATAGGAACTAGTGGAACAATTTTTCATTAATCGAAAAGTTGTCTGTCCTGTACAGTAATGAAAATTTTCCGATTCACAAAAATATATTCCACTTATTCCTACAACGTTGTTTAGTTGAGATGTGAGTTGGGAAATATTTTTCTTCCGGAATTCTTCTATATTTTTCCGGAAATTTTTCCGTTCTTAACAAATATCAGTGATTAAGTAACAATTCGTCAGTATTCACAAAATTGATTGAATTCATATATAGAAATGTTAAAAAGTGAAAGATCGTTTAAAGAATCTGAAAATTTTCTACAGCTTAGACAATTTTCAGTACGATATAGGAACTAGTGGAAAAAATTTTCATTAATCGAAAAGTTGTCTCTCCTGTACAGTAATGAAAATTTTCCGATTCATAAAAATATATTCCACTTATTCGTACATCGTTGTTTAGTTGAGATGTGAGTTTGGAAATTTTCTTCTATATTTTTCCGGAAATGTTTCCGTTCTTAACAAATATCAATGATCAAGTAACAATTCGTCAGTATTCAGAAAGTTGATTGAATTCATAAATAGAAATGTTAAAAAGTGAAAGGTCGTTTAAAGAATCTGAAAACTTTCATGGCTTAGACAATTTTCAGTATTATGTAGGAACAAGTGGAACAATTTTTCATGAATCGAAAAATTGTGTCCTATACAGTGATGAAAATTTTCCGGGAAATTTTGAAACAGAAAATTTTCCGATTCGAAAAATATACTCCACTTATTCCTACATCGTTGTTTAGCCGTGATGTGAGGTGGAGAATTTTCTTCTATATTTTTCCGGAAATTTCTCCGTTCTTAACAAATATCAATGATCAAGTAACAATTCGTCAGTATTCATAAAATTGATTGAATTCATTTATGGAAATGTTAAAAAGTGAAAGATCGTTTAAAGAATCTGAAAATTTTCATGGCTTAGATAATTTTCAGTACTATGTAGGAACTAGTGGAACAATTTTCCATGAATCGAAAAATTGTCTGTCCTGTACAGTGATTAAAATTTTCCGATTCGTAAAAGAATAGTCCATTTATTCCTACATCGTTGTTTAACCGTGATGTGAGGTGAAAATTTTCCTTCTATATATAGAGAGAAACACTGTGTAAAATTTTATTTCCCAACTTGAAATACAAAATTTTCCGGTTCCCGAAAGCTAATTGGAAAATTATAATTTGTTGCTGACTAACTTTCCTCTACTGAAATTCAATTTTGTAGCTCTATGTGCACTTAAATATAGTGGAAAATTTTCCACCTAACATCACTATACATAATATCCAAAATTGTCAGGCCTATGAAAAGTGTTTTCCACTTGTTTCTACATCGTGATGAAAATTTTCCGATCTATGAAAATTCCGATCTATGAAAACTTTCCGACTCCTAAAAAATTCTTCAATTTTTCCATATAAGGCAGAAAATATTTCGATTCACGAAAAATTGTTTAACTTGTTCCTACATAGTACTGAAAATTGTCTGAGCCATGAAAATTTTCAGATTCTTTAAACGATCTTTCAGTTTTTAATATGTCTATACATGAATTCAGTCAATTTCATGATTGCTGAGGAATTGTTACTTGATTACTGATATTTTTTTAGAACGGAAAATTTTCCGGAAAAATATAGCGGAAAATTTTCCGCCTCACATCACTAGGCCTGGGACATAATACTTGTCACTCAAATTTCGTAACTCTTGGACTCTCGTCTGGTCCCCAGGCCGCAGACAGGCAATCAGAAAGACAGGCATGCAGACACACAGACAAACAAACTCTTCCTTTTACTTATATTAGATATCTATACAGGCGAGGATCCAAGGGGTTATACGCACTGGATAAAATGTCAAACTATGGTTTATCCCCTCCCTCGATCATATCCTTGATCCGCTAGTGTATATATATATATATATATATATATATATATATATATATATATATATATGTATATATATATATATATATATATATATATATATATATATATATATATATATATATATATATATATATATATAAGTGTGTTTGTGTGTGTGTTGAGAGAGGGAGAGAGAGAGATGACTATACACATCAGCAGTGGATTTTGGGAGAGGCTTGAGAACGATTAAGAAATATTTGTGTTGTACGTGCAATGCGAAAAAATTATTACAAATCTATTTCGGGAGGGGTTTCAATCCGATAGCCATCCCCTAAATACGCCACTGAACATTAGTCAACCGTTCCCATATTACCTAATACAGCAACGAAAGAAATTTTGAGTAAAGGTCAATCTTAATAGTTGTCTATATCAATATTCGAGACGAGACCGAGACTTTCGAGACTGACCTAAGTCTCGTCTCGGTCTCGTCTCGATTTATAGAGGCCCGTCTCGGTCTCGGTCTCGTCTCGGTAGATAAAAGGCCGTCTCGGTCTCGGTCTCGTCTCGGTATATAAAAGGCCGTCTCGGTCTCGGTCTCGTCTCGATAATTCGAGACGATACCGAGACGAGACCGAGACTAGTCTCGGTCTCGGTACCATCCCTAAAATACGTATATTCATTTTGAAACAGGGTATATTATATATATATATCTGGTTAGAGAAGAGAAATTCAAAAGTAATTATATTTTTAGATATTAAATTAATCGAAATATTAATGTATTGCCTTTCTGAATATAAAACGCCTTTTGTAATAAATAATTCTTTAAAATCTTTTTCTTCCTTGGGAAGCAGTTACTTTAGGGGTTGAAAATAACACCACGCTGTGACACTATAAAATATATCTGTAACGGCCGATACTAAAACGAGGTCCATTATAACGTATAACGAAATACTTTGGATAGATTAATAATTACCTGCACCTTGGGCAGAAAGTGCTCATACATAAGCAATATACTTAATAGAATGTTAATTTAATAATAACAAAAGAAGAATGTTTTTAATATATGTAAAAAAAAAGATATATTATGGGATAGTGTTATGTAGTTAGTTGCTAAGTAGTTGTTTATGGATACCTAATCATCATGTCTGTGTGAATGACAGTTTGAACGAAAATATATTATAAAGTGTATCAACTAATAAACCATTTAGTACCGTTCATCGACTTTATAATTCTGATAGAAAAGGTGAGAATAGTATATGTAATTATTAAAGATAATTTTTTACATGCAAACAATTGTTACCACTCGAGATTCATATATCAACGATCGAACCAGGTTGACGACTACCCTTGGTGAGTCGTTATAAAAATTTTGGTTTACCTCACCCGGGACTTTTCATAAATTCATATCCCGAAGCAAAGTAAGGGTGAATTTACTTTTGTAATAAAGTTAATGAATACAAATTTCACAAGACTGAGAAGTGGTAAAATAATTATAAGAAAAATGAACGGTGAGGCAATGGAAAATGAATCCAATGATGGTGATAACGGTGAACATAGTGTAGCACCAGGAATGACATCAGAAGACCGAATCTTGCTAGCCTTACAACGACAATTGATTCAGATGTCTACCGAATTAAAGCAGACGATAGAGCAGAAGTCCGAAGAATCCAACAAGCAATGCGAAGAATTGAAGCAGACGATAGAACAGAAGATCGAACAGAAGTTCGAAGAATCTAACAAGCAATATGAGGAGTTAAAGCAGACGATAGAGCATAAGTCCGAAGAATCTAACAAGCAATATGAGGAATTAAGTAGACGAATGGAACAGAAGTCAGATGAAACGAAACAGTCAATTGTCCAGGCGATGAATGACATCACATCTCAGTTCGATGAAAAGTTAAAAAGAATATCCGAGGATTGTCAGGATAAGCACAACCACCAAATGCAAGAAATCAGTGGTGTAAAAAAGGATTTAGAAGTAATAGAATCTTCGGTTCAACAGCAAAAGATTCAGGTCATCAATAATTCTAACAACATACGTGCAAATACGCAATTGATAGCTACTCTACAGGAAGAAATTAGAACGCTACAGGTTAAGGACAACACATACCACAATAATATGGGTAGTGATCGCTTGGAGTTTCCCCACTCACCAGAGATGACTTCGCCTTCACCTGTGTCTGATGAGGATATTATATTGGAAGAAATTCATCCGAAGAGGACAGATGTGCGTGAAAGGGATGGTGCAACGACACATCACGTCATGGATAGGAATTGTCACCCAAGAAGTACACGGAATGATAAAAGGAAGGTAAAATTAAGTGTTAAGATGAGTGAAATACGGGCTATGAGTAAATTCAGTGGTAAATGTAATGAGAACGCTACTTCTTTCCTGGAAAAATTTCAGGACGAATGCAATATAATGTGTATAGATAGATCACAATATATGAAATTAATCCCTCATGTATTACTCCCACCATGTTCTTTATGGTTTAAAGCAGTACGTGATCACATCAATACATATGAGGAATTTAAGACAGCTCTGATCGCGAATTATGAAAATGACTTTTTGCTTGCAAATCGAGATGCCACTATTAGAAATCAACATTTCAATACTCGTTTGCACAAATCTGTTGTTGAATTTGTTGTAAATACATACAACGAATTAAAAGTCGTTAATCCATTGCAATCGGAATCTAGAATAATAGCATCGATTCGAAATTTGCTCCCATTTAAGTTACAACAGATCTTGTTTTCTACACAATGTATGAGTTTCAACCATTTATTAATGCTTGTCCAATGCTATGAAACTCAAAATAAGAATAATTCAGATCATTTTGTACCTGTTCGGAATCTAAATATCAGAAGTGTGAATGATACGGAACACAACCTAAGCCGAGTAAATTCTGGCAATCAAAACGAGCAAAATAGGCAAAGTTATGTAGGGAATCAGCCTAACTTAATTAATCGTGGTAATCCTGATGTCAGATCACCCAACAGAAGTAGACTTAAAAACAATCGGAATATAGGGCGAAATTACAGGAATACAACAAGCTACATGGATAGACGTAATTGGAGGTCAAGAGATGGCACTCCGTATCAAAATCAGAATCACGATGAAATACATGTACAACATATTATGGAACCTAATCATGATTGTGCAGTACAATGTACTTTATTAGAATCATATGCAAGTATGAATGTAAGCTGATTAACGTTAATGAAATTAGGTTAAACCCATATCAGTTATAGATTCTTGTGAACTTTTATTTTTAAGTTTATGTGTTAATATCAATAATGAAAACAATTCTTATAACTTCGTTATACAGGCAATATGAGGAATTATAATTCGATTCATAATTGATTAAAAGCAAAGATTATTTATATTAGATTGACTTGTGTTGAAAACTTAACTGCCAAAGATTATGTTGAGTATAAGATTCATTCTATTAAGTTAATTATTCAACGAATATCTTGAATAAAATTCTTCTATATTTTATGCCTTATTGATCCAATGTTTATTTTAAAATATCACCCAATATAATTATTATATAATGCGCCCTGGATAATGGTAACTCACGTTTGTTTCTTACGATTTTGACTTCGCACCCTTCAAAGATTAAATAAATAGGCGACGACGTTTTAATAATAAAATATAATAATAATGTAACGAATGATAATGAAATAAATATAATTAATGTAATAAAAGATAAGTATTAATGAAGTGAAAGATTTGTTATAAATGTATCTATATCTATGATATGTAATGAAGATACATACGAGGGGCGATCAAAATGTGATAAACATATGTAATGTAAGACCATAATTGTAAACGGACCAGTGGTTCTTGAAGATAAAAGCCAAGTTCGCTTATGACTTTTATATTCAGTCCAATTGTCGGGCGACATTTTATATAACGAAATACTTTGGATAGATTAATAATTACCTGCACCTTGGGCAGAAAGTGCTCATACATAAGCAATATACTTAATAGAATGTTAATTTAATAATAACAAAAGAAGAATGTTTTTAATATATGTAAAAAAAAGATATATTATGGGATAGTGTTATGTAGTTAGTTGCTAAGTAGTTGTTTATGGATACCTAATCATCATGTCTGTGTGAATGACAGTTTGAACGAAAATATATTATAAAGTGTATCAACTAATAAACCATTTAGTACCGTTCATCGACTTTATAATTCTGATAGAAAAGGTGAGAATAGTATATGTAATTATTAAAGATAATTTTTTACATGCAAACAATTGCTACCACTCGAGATTCATATATCAACGATCGAACCAGGTTGACGACTACCCTTGGTGAGTCGTTATAAACGTTGCTTTTTTTTAAGTTGAAATGAATGGAAATTTTAACTTCTTACCGCATGCCATGCCATACATGGCACATATCCTTTTTTCACTTTAGCTTTTTTGTGATTTATCAAAGGCACCAAATGACTGTTTTGCCTGCTTGTGAGATATTGACGTGTATGAATAAGAGATTTTGGTGTAATCTGGCATATTCTTTGTGAGTTGTAAGTGTGTCATAAATGGCACTTACTATTTCTCGTCGGAATTAAGTGAAAAATCTAAAATTTAGGTTTTAATTCATTTCTCAAGTTCCCATATGAGAATTTCCAATACTGATTATAATTTTTTTCGCTAAAAGAAAAAATCATGCAGAAAGGGGTTAATGTCCTGCTTTAGATTATTTGTGATTTGTAAAAATATGTTTACTTTAAATATAAATGTAATATTGTATAAATTGCTAATTGTTTAAAGAAAGCATGATACCTGTACATTAAACTGAGCACGCAGAAAAATTTAACACAAGAGCACTGAAATTTCTATCCGTCTCAATACACAAGAGAAATACTTCCTCATATAATTTTACAGTGCTCAAATGAAAGATGACATTGGTACATATCAATATTAACAGAACAACTGTTAATAAATATTGTTAAATGTAAATATCTTATTACTTGTTTCTTTTAGCGGTAGGAAAACTAAATATAATCTTATTTTCTTGAATGTGTTTCCTTTGAGAATTTTTTCATTTAATAATAATATCCATTAGTTACAATTATATTTTTTCTCCACACCATTTGCTAATACATATCTTATTTGAAATGAAATTAAAAAAAAACAGACAAAAAATAACTATACTTATATACATTGACACAACCTGAAGTTTATGATGGCTATTTCAACCAATTTATGGCGTAATAAATCTCACGCGCTCAGTTAACAGTGGTCTGTAATGTGGTGAACGTTACACAGTATATAATTTTTTTTTCGTCAAACAAGTCAGCGACGGCACTGGTCAATGTGTATCACCTTTTCTTGTAGCGTATTACCGTATAAGCATACATGATTTGCTTTACTGTACAGAAAAAAAAAACAATACAGTATTACACAGATTTATTTATTTATTTATTTATTTTAAAGTATTAGTTCATGGTCTTCTGATGGAGAGAGGGAACGGGAAGGAGGATTTTAAAGGGAAATATTGACAGCCATTCATTCAGAATACAACTGAAATCTAGACACACACAACAACAACCATCATGAACAACAACAAAAGCAATTTTCTAACCGATTAATTCCCGGAAACACTATCTCCGCTTACGAAGTGAAAGGATTTCTTAAATGAAGAATTTTCAAAACATTATCAGAAAATAGAAAACGTCATTTCTTCCTTTCATATAAGAAAAAGAAGGAATATTGAAGAAATGTAAGTAAGAAGTAGTAAAGAAAAAAGAACAGATATTTAATAAAACACTCAGGATTTTTTTCTTTTCTTTTTGAGTACTATGGTACATTAATTCAGAAGAACACAGAAGAAAGCTCAGAAATATATTTTACAATAAATATGTTTGTATGAGAATTAAATATGTTAATAAATTAAAATTATGCATTATCAAACATAAAACTAAGTGCATTATTTGCACGTAGGTTTGTTTGTGCATGATATAAAATAATGTTACTTGTTATCAACTTGTTATAAATACCGGGGCACACTGGCCCAGTGGTACAGCGCTACGGATGCCTGATTTTTGACACTAGGCTATGTGAATGGACAACATCGTGTCCGAGGGGTTCGCTCGTTTTTTCCCTAATTTTACATTCCACCAAACTTTCACTATCATTAATCACCCGTCTCCTTTAGCCTAATACATACCACATAAAACTAAAAATTTCATTGTCATTTCACTTTGTTACAAATGCCACATCAATTACAATACAATTGACAAGATTATCTACGATATTGCTTATATGAAACATTAGTGGTTCAAAAGCCAAATGCTGAGTGAAGTGAACTGATTTAACATTAAGTTTGAAGTCCAAATCTTAGTTTAACGTTCTTGATGTGATAACTCTGAGCTCTTCCTCCATTTTCATTCTTACCAAACAAGAAAAAGAAGACAATAATAACTACTTATCAAAGATAAGTACTGATTTCAGGAACAATTTCTACATAATTATTTGAATATTCCTTGTTTTCTTTCAAAAACAATAATAATACAAATATCATGTTTATGTTACATTTCCTTAAGACAATAATAACTTTATAAAGTAAGTTATTTGTTTTAAAAGTAAAGAATGTTAAAGTAGTTGTACTAAAGAAATGAAAACTGCAAACTTCATTTCAATAACTGCGGAAGCAATGGAAATCACCAGTGGATAAACACAGTTTCTTCCAGAAAAAAAAAAGAAAAAAAAACGGGAGCCACGCTTAGTATTCCGGGGGGTATATATACAGTGCTGGGTAATTCCACTTATTATTATATTATAGACATATTATTTTGGTCTCATCCGGGGGGCACTCTTAAAGCTCCGGGGGCAGTGCCTCCGCCCCAAATAAAAACATGTCTTGAAGAAACACTAAATAAGCAGGCAGAAAATACATTTGTGTACGTATGCGACTGCGAAGCTGTTACGCTGTTCTCGTTAACCTTCGCGAAATATTCCTGATTTTCAAAGAAATTTAGCATGTGTCTTCATTGAGGCTTACTATTACATTTTTGTTTCAGGCTATATTCGTCAAGAATAAAAGCGGAGGTAAACGTTAACATCAAGTTGAGTTTTCACATAGGCCTAGGCATAATACTGTCATATAATAAATTGGCACATAATATTGCATAAGGTTTTTTTTAAACATAAAATTAAAATTGAAATCATATTTTCAATGTAATTGTCGTACACGGAAGGTAAAAAACAGTAAATAAAAAGCGATAATATATGGTCAAGGTTAGTTGTGTAAATAAAAAAACAAACTTTCCCATCAAAAGCAACAACAGCCAGTTGACCTCTACGTAAGCTTCTAGCCCCGTTGCTTTTACAAAATATAAACACATCTAGTGACATAATATAAAAAACAAATGCATAAACTTTCCAAAAAAAAAAAAAAAAAAAAAAGCAGCAACAAAAATACATATTAAAAAACATTTTTTTTTTTTAATTTTTCTGCATGTTACATCAAAAGGTTAAATAATATAAAAAGCACGGGCACGAGGCATAAAGCCTCACAATTAACCTCCGTCAAATTATACGTATTAAGTCAAATCTTCAGTAACCGCCATGGAGTTTGTGGGCTTGCTTTGTAAGTACCTTTTCTTATACTATGATATCCCTTCTCCACTTTTGGGAGGAGTTACAGTAAAACTCTACCATCTGGCATGTATAAGTAAAGAAGTCATTTATCATTGTGGGTACAAGTCTCCTGGTGACACGCAACCCACTATACAATAGGGTGGAGCGAAAATATGAAAGAGAAAATTTTAATTTGGCAGACCCATAAAAAGTTTACTACTTGTCAATGAAACACCTCTGTAAAATTTGATAACATTTCGTGAATAATTTTAGGGTGCTACCAGTCACTGAACTTCTGTCATTTAACCCTTTTAAATTATATCATTCCAAATGGAACGATGGCGTAGTATGTTCATTGCTGGCTTAAAAATAAACCAACAAAGCTTTTTACTTAGGTTTATTTTGGAGGCATTGTAGAACACGTTTCGTACAGTTTTTCGTCTTTCTGCGTCGGGACATGGGGTGATGACGCCATAAATTAAAAACAAATTGTTGTGCCTATTTTCACTATTTTCTTGCAGGCTTACTATTGCACTTAGAAGGTTGAAATGTTGCACTCACATTCTCTATACCCATTAGTATTTCTTCGATTTTTCCAGATCTCTGCGTTAACGCATAGGGGTCCAGAGGGGCAAAAAGGTGAAAAAAGGATTTTTTATTTTAAAAAATAAATAAAGTGCTTGCAAAGGAGCACACATTTCTTAATGACCAGAGATCTTCCAGGAAGATGGTCATTGGTTCCGTAGATAAAACTGAGGTAATGAAGTTAGGAAGAGCAGAAGAAAGGAAAATAAAAGAGGCTTCAAGGATTCAAAAGTATAAAATATCTACTGATGTTCCAACAGTCAGTACTGATTATGTTGCTGATACTGGTGAACTTTGTCATCTGAGGATGAGGTTGAGGATGACAGAGAGACATTTGAAACTGACATTTCAACATCAAAAGAAAAAGCTTCAAAAAACCAAATGAGATTACAACTTCCAACACTGGCAAGAGTTTCAGATCAGTATGGGTCATCTGATAGATGTGTTGCCGCAATTGCATCTGCAACTTTACAAGTTTTTGAAATAGTTTCCAGGGAAGACACATCTCAAGTAATTCACAGAAGTACGGAGAGCACGACAAAAAACACAAGCTACACTTCGAGAAAAGAGAGAGGAACAAGGACTCTTCCTTCCTATCCCCTTCCCCTTCGCCACTTATTTCAGTACCTTGATGGAGTCACACTGGGACCTCGTGAATTCTCTGGACCGATTGGAAATATGCTGAAAGATTGTGAACATTTGCCTGTTAAAAGTTTCCAGAAAATCACTTGTAATTTACCAGAAATTTCTGCGGATGATCTAAGCACAGATCAAAAATACTTATACGAAATGTGCCATGCCATTTTCTCAGGAAATTGCTCTGCTGATCTCGCCAATCGAAACCCTGGCAAGTTGTCACATTCAAGGTGGTTAACGATGGCTAACAGGGTACTGAGAGTGTATGTGGGAACTGAGAATCCATCATTTAATCTGATTGTTGTGACTGAATACATTGTCAAAGTGTATGCTCCCCTTTGGTTCAAAATTAAAAGTGGTCCCGTACTGACGGCGCTCAACATTTGTTTGAAACCATAGTGCTATCAAGGTTCTTACTTTCACATCTCAGAAGTGTTGTAGATCCCGTGATACAACGAAACGCATATTTCGGCCACCCTGAAAACCTCTTGTTAGGGATGTTAAAGGATCAAAGAAAGCACATTGGAGAACTTAGAAGTTCAAGCACTGCTGTCAAAGTACGGCAGTTCACAATTCTAAAGTTGAACTTTGATGTGCAAGACTACACTGAAATTATTGACTGCCACAAGTTGAAGTCACAGAGCCTCCAATTTTGACAAATTTTACCAATGAAGAATTGCAGTTGCTTATCATCAGTCGGGAAATGCCAGTATTCAATTTCCCCAAATTTCCATGCCACACACAGGCCGTAGAAAGATGCGTAAAGTTAGTGAATGAAGCATCTTAGGCTGTAATTGGTTCAGAAGCAAAGGATGACATCATACGTACGAAGACAAAGTCAAGACCCATTATGCCAGTCTTTAAAACCAAGAAGGACTACAACGTTGCATAAAGTGTTGACGGGTCTGCGAGTGTAATGGCTTAAAGTCAAACTTGTAATGCAGTGTCTAAGGATTTATCAAATCGTGGGGGGGGGGGGGTCTTGTCTTATGTTTCATACGTACGAGATAAAGTCAAGACTCATTACGCCAAGGACTACAGTGTTGCATAAAGTGTTAACGGGTCAGTGAGTGTAATAGGTTAAAGTCAAACTTGTAATGCAGTGTCTAAGGATTTATCACACCGTTGGGGGGGGGTCTTGTCTTATGTTTCAGAAAGTTTTAATATATCATTACTTGCGTTTAACTATGTCTTAACTGTATCAATTAACATGCTAGAAGTAATCAAACAGAAGGAAAGCACCATTTTATATGAGCCTGCTGTATGCCCGATTATTCGTGTAATATGACAGTAAGAAAACAGCTGGTAGCAACCTAAAGATATGTTCAGAATTTCAAAAAAAAAATGGAATATATGTTGTACAACATTAAAGGAAAACTTTAGTACCTATGCCATTAAAAATTTCTATTGAAATATTTTTTTCACTACTTTTCACTCCACTCTACTATACAAGTCAATTTTCAAAAATTTTATTCTCATTTTTGTGCAATTCAACATAATAAATTATATTTTAAATGAGGCCTCATGTTTTCATTTCAAGCCCTAAAATTTAACAACACCAAAAAATTTAGGTTGGTTTAAATTACACTTTAAAAAATTCAGTTTTATTTACAATGTCATGCTTTTGCATTTTTTAATATTTTAATACGTAACAAAACAATATTCCATAATAGTCTGTGGAGTTAGTGTAAAAATATTTCACTTTCGGACACCAGTATGATATTTTGCACAGTAAGAAATAAAAGCTGCCGAGAGACACTTCTTGAATTAGGCCGCAGAAGGTTTTTTTTTTTTTTTTTTCTTGTCACGAAATGTTCAGACGTTATAGCGGTGAAAATTTGGAACTGAGTAATATGCTAGTGAACATTTCAGGAAAACACTCTTAAATGATTTTAATGGTATTTTTTGAGGCATTTTTTGGACAACATGCATTTCTAGGGGTAAGGGAACTGTTAAATATGAATATGAATGTTTCCAAGTTGAATTTTACTTTCTTATGGCCGAAATCCAATATTACTACTGTATA
The DNA here is from genome assembly GCF_964235325.1 of Thermobia domestica. Taxonomy (NCBI): domain Eukaryota; kingdom Metazoa; phylum Arthropoda; class Insecta; order Zygentoma; family Lepismatidae; genus Thermobia; species Thermobia domestica. The sequence goes on along the minus strand of NC_137455.1, from coordinate 128,452,673 downwards.
TATTTGTTTCTGAAAACAGATGCAAATATTACCGTGTGATATTTCATTTCCTAGGTTTTCAGCGTCAAGAAATTCATTTGTGAACTCTGAATTAAAATTCGACCATCGAAAGTGGCTCAACCAACCACGAAAGTTACCTTGGTCGCCCCAAATTCGATGAGAAATAAAAAGTACTGTAGAGTGTGAGGTATCGTTTCCGATGTTCTCGGGATCAAGGATCTTATTGTTGATTCATTAAGCGTTGCCTCCTACCTCAAGCCACGAGATGTTGCTAGCAAGAAGACAATTTACAGACGAAAACTAACAGGACTGCAAGTACATGTCTCGAAAGACACAGTTTGAGAAACACTGCTGATGATAGAGATTATAAACTAAACCCTCTGGTAGCATACAAAACATCATACAGCCGGTATGACGGCGTACATCCATTTGGGCAATGAGTGATCAGCATATTGGTTCTCATTGTCATTACTTATGACATTCTAAGCCGGAACTGGAAGCCAATACATCTTTGTTGAGGTAGCTCTCTAACTGCCTACCGATACCGAGTCAACACACACACAAATAAATAAATAAATAAATAAAGTAAAATAAAAATAATAATAACCCTCCGGATCCAGGATCGAGGGCACGACGGCTCTCCATAAGTTACTAGGAAGAAGAATGAGTATAGGACACAACAAAATAGGAGCAGTTATTGGACAACAAATAAAAAGTGACGATCATCAAATATACATCTCTAGGCCAGCGTTTCCCAACCGGTGTGCCGTGAATGGGCCGCTGGTGTACCGTGAGGAATCGAAACAAAATTATTAATTTTATAGCAATCAAATCGCAAAACGTAGGGGAAAATGTATATTTGTATTTCACATTACTATGAACCTCTACTGTGAGTCTACAATTTTAAGTTTCTGTACATTTCTAATGTTGAAAAAAAAATGGTTATCATTGTTATGACCATTATTGCTTCTTTATTGTTGCAGACTATTTCGTAACTTGAAAATTTAAAATATCATTCAATCCTTTTGAAAAAGTACCTACATTTGTGTTTTAAAAATAAATGAGATTTGTTTGTTCGTTCGTTATTTAGTGATCTTCCTTCTTAGTAAAAGGTTGGATACAGTTTTTAAAAAGAAAGCGTATTTTTAAAAACCCGAGTCCAATATTTCATTGCAATTGTTTTCTATTTTTAAATCAGAATGAAAAATAAGCATAATGATTTACCACGGGGAAAAACCAATGATCGAGCTTTCTTCTCTGTGAGAAGGAGATCAATAATCACAGAAAAAATACCACTGTTTTATATTTACAAGTAATAAATAATATCTATAAATGTGCCGCGAGAATCCAAGTAACACCCGTAGTGTGCCGCAAGTTGAAAAAGGTTGGGAAACGCTGCTCTAGGCACTTTACTAATTTACCCATGAAATTCCCTACGTTCCACAGCTATGAAATCTAGCAAAAACGCAACATTTTTTTAATGTATAATAACGTGGTAGCACGCATATGGGAGATTTTTTTTTTTTTAAAGTGTCTTAATCTTGTTCATGGAAGGTTCAGATGGTTGCCACTACACTATGAAGAAAGATGTCTGATAGTTGGTCACAGACAAATATACACAGAGAACATAACATAACAGAAAAATGAATCTACACGCAAAGGAGAAAGGGGGCACAAAAAAAGGAGGCACCATTTGCACGCATTTCTGTCAACTTGTAAGCGAGCATGGAAAACCTATCACGAGATTACACATCAAATTAACATGGTTGCCAGATAGAACTTACTAGAAATTTGTTAGAATCTGTTTGCCTTAAGTGTTTCAGATTAACAGTTTCTTATTTTCAAATCAGAAACTACTGTACATAAAAGGATAAACCAAAAAGTGAAATGGGAAAATGGCATAGAGTGAATTACTTAAAGTGCTCTGTTTAATATACAGAACTTCCCACCATGGTGCTTCGAAGGGTGATCTGAAAATTTTAAATATCAAAGTATGTAATCTTTTACACCATTGCAAAAATACCTGAAAAACAAACAAAGTAGGAAAATGTTTTTCGTGTGCGGTGCCATTTACGAAGTGGTCATCATTTAATTCTTAGTTTTTGCACAGTCGCCAAAAACGTTCAGTGCTTTACAATAAGAAATTGTTGCAGATAAAAGGCTGAAACTAAACGTGATATAGGACAATGCAATAAGGTGCATCGAATAAAATGATCTGCTTGACTATCATGGAGCCCTAGGGGGCCAACTGAAAATTTTAAATGATAAGGTATGTAATTGGACATATAGTTGAGAAGATAATAAAAACAAAATAGTTTTTATAGACAAAGATTTGTAGTGTGGGTTATCGTTTATGAAATGACCATCCTTTCATTGTGAATTCTTGCATAGCCAGATAAAACTCATAGTTGAATGGCGATCATTTCCCAAACGGTGCCCCACAGGAAAACTTTTCGTACTAAAGTGTTTATTTATCCATGAAGCCTTTAATGATGTATCAAATTAACGGTTACGATTCTTGAATGGACCTTCGGGATCCCACGATAGTGGCCCCGTAGGTCATGAAGAGCTCTCCATTCAGTATGTCTTCTGATATTTTCCTCTCTCACTTTTTCCCTTTCATCTCGAGCTGTTAATGATTTATAAGCAGTGGATATTTTATCCGAATGTGCAAGAACACCCAACTGAACGGTGGCCATCGCATAAACGGTGCCACACAGGTAAAACTTTTTCCTACAGAAGTTATTTGTTTTTCCATGGGTTTTCAATGGTGTAAAAATTACATTATTATTATTATTATTATTATTATTATTATTATTATTATTATTATTATTATTATTATTATTATTATTATTATTATTATTATTAAGTATTCTGCCTTTTGCCAGGTCCTGGGACTTCTTCCATGTTTTTCGATTTTCAGCTTCCTTTTTTAACTGCCAATATTTTCTTCTATTTTTTAAAATCATCCATCAATTGTGTTCTTCTTCCTATTCCTCGCTGCCCTTCCATCTTTCCTTCTATGGCAGGATGAAGAAGATAATTTCTTCGCAAGATGTGTCCAATCTAATTGGCCTTTCTACGAACGATGGTGGCTAGAAGCGCCCTCTTCTCTTCTATCCGTTTTAAAACATCGTTTGTTACTCTTTCTGTCCATTTTATCTTCTCCATCTTCCTCCAACACCACATTTCGAAGCTCTCTAAATATTTCTTCTCTAACTTCCGTAATATCCAAATCTCTGAATCATAAAGTCCAATACTCCATATATACCACTTGGCCAATTTCTTTCTTAGTCCAATATTAAGGCTGCTAGTTAAGAGTGGCCTATTCTTGTTGAATGCTTCTTTAGCTATGACAATTTTCAACCTGATCTCTTTGGTGCACTACGTGTCTTTTCGTCAAAATATTTCTCAGATATTTGACATACTATTACATACTATTTAAAATTTATCGGATAAATCCCCAGAGTCCTATGGTACACGGCTGGGGCTTGTGGATCAAGCAGGGCACTCCATTCGATGCGCCCTATGGTATCTTCCTATTTCACTTTCTCATTCATTCTTTTATCTCAAGTGGTATGATTCATTAAGCACTGAACGCTTTATCTAAACACTCGGTATAAGAAAATTACTTCGTACACAAAAAGGGTCCGAAAGACAGTAGTTTAGCTGCATCATTATCATGAGGTCTTGTTTTCTATTCTAGAAGGCTAAGATACAAACACAATTCTCTATTTGACTTTTCTTTTCCTTTGTTTATTTCGTCACTTATTATTTTGCCTATGGGATATTGCTATCCACATTTCAGTCCCGATTGTATACTGCTTAGAAAAGTAAATCTTCAGAAAGTATAGAAATTGATGATAGAAGGAGGAAACAAAACAAGCATGCAAGCTTTTTTTTTCCAACACACTATCTTGAATTTTAACTTTACAAGCCTATTTCACAAAGGTACCTATCTTGTAATACTAGCGTAAAAACTGATATCGAATTTTTATGTTCGTATGTATCATAAAATTGACAAATTAGACACACCAGCAGAAATATTATTACTATTATTCTAATGTTTCTACCTGATACTATTTTATGACGTGAAAAGTACTTGTGGAACTTGTAAGTGTCGTGACAGAGGAATCAGAAAGCTTGGATCTATTTTATAGGGATGACCACAAAGTTCCGGTTCGGGTGGAACCGATTTCGCCCGAAACTGGTTCTTGGAGATCCAGTTTTCAGAACGTGTTCCAGACCTTGATCTGAAAACCCAGTTCCGGAACCGGATCTTAGGAACTGGTTCCAGACCTGGATCCGAAAACTCGGTTCCGGAACCGGTTCCAAACCTGGATCCGAATCCCCTCCCCAAGACCCGTAAAGGAGGCACAAAATTGACCTTCAAAACACTGCAAAGGGGACCACGTGCTTGTGCCCTTCCCATCCAGACACGCTTGTGTCCCCCAGAAAAAAAAAAACGGTCCACCAGTGAGTGTTTAGCCAAATCAGTTTGCCAGTTTGCCTGTTTACCAATGAGTTTACCAGTTACCCAGTTCGTTTAGTCAAATCACACAAGCGGCCGCCACTTCATCTAGCATATCGTTTATCATCCTGCCAGTAGCTCGGGTATAGCGGTTGCACCTTTAGAAAATAATGACAAATTTGTTCTACAGGGCGTTACACGAAAATGTTTACATTACACCTGAAATAGCTGACTGGAAAATCCGTTTATGCACCTTCACGAATAATTCGACATATCGAAAAAAGCTATGGAAAATATATTTACAACGTTTAAATTTTTGCAGGATCTCCCTCTCCCGAAAAGAGGTGTGGCGGACTCAGAAATTTTAAATGGAAAGGAGGGTCAACTGAAAACTAGGGATGGCCACAAAGTTCCGGTTCCTACGGAACCGGTTCCGCGAGCAACCGGTTCTTGGAGATCCGGTTTTCAGAACCGGATCCGTTCAGAGCCGAAAACCGGTTCCACCAGAAACCGGTTCCGGTCATCCCATCCCTACTTGGATCAACTTGTTAGAATTATAAATCCACCTTAAAATTTCTAATTCTTAAAATTTCTTAATTTACTTAAATGTTTTTACCCTTTCCGCAAAAGTGTCAACGATGTATTATAGCGCCATGATTATTCCTGCAATTACATCATACTTTCTCTGTGGAAACTTTAAACAGTAGCGTACTCACTGTAAAAATTCATTACCTACAATATAATCTTATTAATCTGTTAATACAATATATTGTACGTAATTAAAATATACTTGATTTTTTTAAAATAGCATTTTAAAACAGCTTAAAGGGATTTTTACTATCAAATGCCCAGAAGAAGAATTTTCAACCATTTCTAAGAGCTTCCTAACGTGGTAAAAATGAAGTATGAAGCAGAAGCATCATTTTTTTTTTTTTTTTTTTTTTTTGAAGATTTCAAACAGGGAGTGTTCTCCGGAATACAATCAAGCGTTTTATTCTTCCTCTGATGATCAGAGTGGCTGACCGCAGCAGAACTGCCCTGCCTTCCATCCTTTCATCACTCGCACACGACGAAGGAAGGAGGGGGAGAGGAAGGGACAGAAAGAGAACAGATAGTCATTTCGTTGAAACAAAAATGCTTTTTTTTTTTCTTTTTTCGAACGAAATGGATTGAATATCCATTTATTGTTCGTTTTCATGAATATCAAAGAGTCTAATATGGGAAAAAAAGAACAAAATGGCTTCTCACTTCTAGAATTCTAGGAAGTTATGTTTTACATTCACCACCACAAATACTCAGAAGTTCAGCATTAAGTACTACATAATAATCTTAATTATACTCAATATAGTTAACTGTGGAAATTGTTAGCAATAAAAGAAAAGAACTAACATTTATAGTCACATTTTTCTTCTTATTCTCCAATCTACAGATCAATTTTGATTAGATTCAAAATTAATGTCCCTTTTGGCACAGGCTATATGAGACGTGGACCTACAGCTTAACTGGGATTCGAATCACATCAATTCCGTCCAGGAATCGAACTCGGGCCCCCCGCGCCCACAACGCGTACGCTATCCACACAGCCACAGAGGAGCTCTATGCATGAATTTTATCAAAGCTATAATTTATATGATTTCATAGCAAATTACGAACACATTTTCTATTACTCACGCGAGCAAATGGAATTTAAATTTTAAACACAGTGAATTTAAGATTTACATTTGATCGTATCCACACTGGAAGAAAGTTTACTTCATAAGAATTAATGTACACGTTTCTGTAGGCTTGATGCTCATATTTAATTAGTGCTAACAAGTCTATGCTTTATTTAAACATATAAGAAGTGCTGCAACTCCTAGTGAATAATACAATAAGCATTACGACAAACTTAATTATTTTAAAATAATGGACGAATCATAGAGTGTAATTCCCATAATGAAGTTTGTACTTATTACTAAATGATTAATCAAGGCTACATTTTCCGAAAGGAATGGATCTTTATATAATTAACATGGTTCATCACAAGAAAACTTCTATAAACCTACCTGGTAAGTTGTTTGGAACGTAATGAAAAAAAAAAAAAAAAAAATCAAATAAACCCCGACGTCGAATTCTTCCGACATACAGCAACCTTAAATTATTGATTAGAAGATTCGAATACCAGTACTTTTGATCTCAGATCATATTTGCTTTATTCCCTCGTTCTTAACATAGATATACAAAAGAAGCAGGCAAAAACCAATAGTATCGGTTCATAATGATCACAAATTTAGTTTCATATGTTTCCTACAGAATGTTACTTGCAAATAACATTGCATTATACAGGTCAGCGTTTTAATATTTTCAACCAACCTATATGCACTGATTTTATATTACGGAATTTAGTATCTAACATCGTTAAGAATAACAATTTTTAAATATCTTATGTGTAGTCCAAGTTACCAAAAGAAAGCCATACGGAAATACCCATAAGGAAAATATTAACTTTATTGACAAAGTAGACAACAGTAACTACCTTCATTATTTTGATTTATTGTTCTACCATAATTAGGAAGCACATTATAGAAAGATTGAACAAATGCACTTTATTTGGAAAAATGAAATTATTATTATTATTATTATTTTTTTTTTAGTTTTACATCTCTCAGCGTTTTTTGCCGTGTAGGCTGAAGGAGACAGTGCTGTTGAGAATGAACGAAATGGTGGAATGAAGAAAAGGGGTGGAAACGGTAAATTTATATATACAGTGTTCGTCTACCACAAAACCTACATGGCACGATCTGGGATCGAACTAAGGATCCCATGTGCCAGAGATGAAAGCTCTACTACTGAGTCACCATGGTCCTACACTTTACTTTGCACTTGGAGTGATAGTTTTCACAAGTATGGCACTTTCTTTCATAGGATATTACGTATTTCTATGCTATAATGAATCCACAAGAGGAAACTTGTTACCCAATTATAAGACTGTAGACACTTTTTTTTTTTTTTTTCAATATTGTAATAAGTTATTTGCATAATCTTTTCTACTGCCTGACGAACTGTAATTCCGTTTCCGTGACTTATTTCTTGATGTGCTGCTTTATTTGGCACGAAGTATGCCATACTACGCATTATACACGTACCCATAAACAATAAAAATGAAAAGAAATAGAATATTGTACTTACCTAATTGGACGTACATCTTGGGCCGGATGTTCTCCTGCCATACTGCTTTAGTCTTTAGAATACATACGCTAACCCATACCAGGGCTGTCGATACGAAGACCGATCGCCACGACATTCTGGATGGGGTTAATTCACACTACTACCACAACAAACAAACAACAGCAAAAAAGTCGCTGTCAGACACACATTCACCACTCCCCCCTATCCCGCCCAACACACAAGATGCGAGGATCCACGACGAATCCTCCTCTCAGGCAAAGAACAGGAATCGAAGCTGACACCTCCCTGAAAGAGAAGAAGTACATAGATGAGAATAGTACTAATAACCGACTTTAAAACCCATTTTCTAGAATTCAATGATTATCTTACAAAATTGTAACATTCTTAGTACAACTGTGCAGAGTGTTTTATAAAGCTGTTTTATGGCCCATAAAAATGGTTTCCATGGTCGTTTGTATATAGATATACTCAACTTACGTAAGACGAATATCATGCTTATAAAACGATATCTAACACGGTAGGCGAGAATACATGTCTACAAACTACAATGAGACACATTACCTATCCAACCATCATACAACTATTTATTTATTTTTAAAAAGAGAAACGTATATATGCCAAAGTATTATCGATTTTAACATAGTCTGAAATTTATACACAGCTTTGGAAAGAATATGGATTAACATACCTGCACCCGCAGGAGATTAAAAGAATTGCCCCCACGTATGCACCTTTCACACGAGCTATACGTCATTATGCAGCATTCGCTTTTCATCTCGATATGATACGAAATTTCTGCCTATATCGTAGCCTTAAGCTGCCACTGTACTGTAGTTCTATTAATGTAACGTAATTCAGTGAAACCTCTTGATATTACGCCTGTAGAACTTTCACTGTAAAAATACAATTTCATGGAAGTTGAAAACCAACATTTAAATCATTTTTTTCCCCTCATGGCTAGAGATGCAAACAAGCTGGCTCTTTTTCTTTGGGGGAATGATTTTTTAAAAAATAAAAAGCGAGATTTAAAAAAAAAATAGATTTTTTTTTTTTTTTTTTTTTTTTAGCTTTTTAGACTTTTTATGATCTTATTCAAGTGCCATCTTTTGTTCTCCTGTAGTTGATTCTACAATTTAAAACAGTGTCTTTACGACATTCATTACTTATGAGTACTATTGTCAGTTCAAGGCTGGCTATGTTTATTGATCTTCGAACTGGATTTCACTGACGCCCAGCAAGTGCAAGTTATACAACCCAATATACTACAAGCTCCATGGTGGTTACCTAACCATCTTACAACATACCTGGAAGTTATACAACTCGATATATTATGTGTAGACATTGGATTTTTATGCACTTAAAATTTATGAGATATGCATGCAACTATGCTGTTAATGTGTTAAAATATGCACTAACAATGCAATAAACGAGAGTATTTTTCAACATGCAGCAAAGTTGTGACAAAATTTTGTAGATGAAATATAACATCGAAGGTGTATTTTACCTTTCAGGGACTTCTCTTCAGAATTTATGTTTATCACAGTTACAGTTTACATACTCCTAACGTACCTCTAGTTTTTCTTCACATTGTATTTTAAAGTATATTTACTTTACATGAAGTAACAGGAGCCTTACTTTTCTACACGTTTCCACTATACAAGAAAAGTTTATTTTTAAGTATTTAGTCCTTTCCGTAATTCGCCTTACAGAAACATCACAAGATGCTTCTCTTCATTTTTTGGTGTCTGTGACACTTGTAACCACAAAATGACTTTTTAACATTAATAGATGTTACTGGACAATATTTATACAAAGGAGCAAGTTTAGTATATATACTTTTTGGCAAGTTGAAATTTAACCCTTGAAGGTATTTTCACATGGCTTCAACAGTTTTGTAATCGGAGTTTCTAGCAACAACATCCGTCACTTTTTTTTTTTTTTTTTTTTTTCATAGAGCTCCAAATTTACTAGGTACTAACTGGAGCTCGTGCTGAACTTCAACTAGAGCTATGCATTCACTGAGCAGCATTCCTCGTGTTTCTTGTTTCTGAATTGATGTGGAGACGATATTACACTGTCTATCATAATCAGATTTCTTTTAACGTCTTGGCAATTGTATGCGTATTTGCTTTGCTCATTGGTTGCTTGCTAACATTTTTGGTCCTCCATAAACTAGGCATTCTTCCACTTTCTCATGCAAAAACCCGTTCTGTTGCATAGACATTAAATGTATTGAAGACACAAACTAAAACTGGATTCATTCCATGCTATAAGCATACATCTAAAATTAAAAAAAAAAAAATATATATATATATATATATATATATATATATATATATATAGAATATGCTGAATATGCCCTTAAACACTAATATACCTCTATATGCTCTAACCTTTGAAATATGCATTTATAGACCCTATGCCCTACAAAACTTCAAATTTGAGCTTTACTACTGTCGTTAGAAACTCTTACCAAGTTTAACAGAGATGCATATAAGCAAACCAAATATGCATTTGCATAAAAATCCGATGTCTAATTATGTGTTTTACTGGATGTAAAACTCAAACTGACAGACAAGAAACAGATATCACAAACCACGCCATGTATACAAACCCATTTTTGTTTTGATACAGAAATTCGCATACATCTTGTCAGTTCGGGAAACACTTTATTGTGAGCTTCAGATACTCTATTAAAGCCTAAGGTAAGTTCAACTTACAAAATTAAATCCATAAACAAGCACTTTATTATGTATCACCACCTAATTTTAGTTTAACAATAGTAAAAGTTCATTGTTTAGAATTTATTCTTCCTTCAGTGTTAAATCGTGTCAATACACTTGAAATGGGAAATTTGGATAAAGCGTCTTGACCTCGTGCTCGAATTTAAAGAGCTATGTATACAGATAGATAGATAAACTAGGTCCACGTAACCTCCTACATCCTTTACGTACCTTTACGTCTAGAAACGTTACTAACTGAAGTTCTAGTTTATACATAAATCTGGGGCTGAGAAGTAAAGTAGTATAAGCCATAAAATATTAATTTCACAGGAGAAGCGAAAAAGTATTTGCAAGACAATATTTTGTTGAATTGTGTCGATTGTTTATTGACGGAAACAAAAATCACTTCCTGAGCTCCAGTTGTCCACATCTCAAAACTTTCCTAGTGTTCCTCGTACTAATGTAAGTAAGAAAAAATATCATAAAGATGACTTGGGATAGTTTATCTCTCAGCCCCAGATAATTATAAATTATAATTTTGCTCCACTAAGTTTAAATATTACATCTTCAGAACAATAATTGTTAACACTATTGGATTTCCACTAAAATATTATTGTCGTAGATCATTAATCTATTAGCTAAACAAATAATTCGTTTAAAGTAGAAAAGAAAAGCTATTGCGTCGATTGATTTGACTCTTTTCTTTCATCTTAAGTGACCGATTATGTTTGATATTTAATTTCTCATATTCTTCAGGATGTAGTTATTTTCTTTTCATTTTATAATGAGAAGAGAAAGGTTGAACATATTGTTATTTCTTCATTCAAGTAAAAATAATTAAAAAAAAAAAGCCGAAAATTTCCCAGGCAGGGAAGCTGTGGGGGGGGGGGGGGGATTTCGTTTTGTCTTCTTCGATAAATGGTAGCTTTTTCTCCTACTCATGTCCTTACATTTTCTTCTCGGAAGATACTGAAATGCTACTCTTTTTGGATTACTTTTCTTTCTTTATTTTATTATTATATCTCTATCTTTCGCTTAGCAATTTGTTATTCAAACACGGCAAAGTCGCATCTCATCACTTTGGAAAGAATTCTCTGTTTGTGAAGTTACAGTAAAAAATAAAAAATAAAATAAAATAAAATTTAAAAAATCGTCGTCTTATGTAGTCATTAATTCGAATTAGTATACGTTCATTTTGAAACTTAGCATCCCTTTTCAGCACCGAGAACATTTGAGACGTAAACCTACAGTTTAAAGTGGAATCTGTACACCATAATGCGTTTAAATGCAATCCCGTTCTCCTTAAACGTAAGGATTCGCTGAAGTTGGAGTTGCGAAATTTGTTATATAAATTCCTCATTAAAAATAAGAGGACACGTGTTCCAGCGATTTTGAAAATTACCGTCTTAAGAGAAAAGGGGTATTTTCCATGTTTTCCTCCATATTGAAAGCAACGTTGTCTGTTATGATCGCATCAATGGTTTGGTCATCGCACCAACGTTGTCTGTTATATTTGTAATCGCATCAATGGAAGAAGGCTGAAAATTGGGAAATGAATTTTGGACCATATTTTTAGTACCAACCTAGAGATAGGCTCCAAGGGGTTCAAAATTAATACGAAAAACACAGTTATCTCACGAGTTCTTTAAGTTAAGAAGATGAAAGACAGTATTACAAATAACACATGACCCAGTATTTTCCAAAATTCCTGTTTTGAGACGAGAGGGGAAATTTCTATAGTTTTTCACCACATTAGAATGCAGGGGCGGATCCAGGAAGGACTTCTAGGGGGGCGGTGGGTTGTAATACTGCTACTTAGAGCTACTTTTAAGAACTCCAAACTCTGGGATGGGTTTTATTTATATATAAGAAAGTTTCCTTTTCTGGGGCGGCTGATCGCCCCCTTGGATCCGCCCCTGTTAGAATGACGTTGTTTGTGATCGCATCAAGGCAAACGACTTAACCGTTTGAAATTAATTTTGGAACATATCAGTACCTACATCAAGGGTTTGTATCATGTCACATTGTTTAACGAGCGTGAGTTTAAAATTTATGGCGAAAATAGACTCTCTTGTGGGTTTTTATAACTACAATTTCATTGAAATGTGTATCCTAAGGAAGAAGGATGTCCAAGTATTTTCTATAAACTTATTCTCTCCATGTGAAGAACGGGCATTTCAACTAGTCATGTAGGCCTACTAACGGAAAAGTTTGGATCTCACATTAAATCCATGTTCTAGTCCATGTTCTAGTGCTGAGAAGAATTAAGACCCATACAACTCATGTATAGTGTTAACCGCCGTTTATGCTTTATAATGGAAAACGTGATGACTTTGACTAATGTTAATAACTGGCTGACGGAATGTTTGACCGTAAGAGAGAAACATTTCTCCCAGTGCAGAAAATCCATCTGATCAGTCGTTCATCTCGTTCGCATTTATCACCTAGGTATTCATCCGCGTTACGGTCTTCCCGGTTATATTAGAGCAGGGATGCAAATAATCACTCGCCCGGGTGAGTGCTTCATCAGTGCGGGCGAGTATTTAATTTCATACTGAAGGTAAGTAAATTATTTCTATTGTAGGATGTAGGCTAGTAGCTTTCTTCTTGGGCTAGTAAAATTTTGTTGCTTATTTGCATCCATGTATTAGAGCCTAACGGTTAAAACGGACTGACCATTAAAGTAACTCTCCACCAGCCCTGCTTCAGGCCAAATATTTCTATGATAACTGACCTTGTACTTTCCAAGCTTTTGGATTCTATAGAGACGATTTTAGGGTCTATAGTAGACGTTTAAATATGACTATAAAAGTCCTATTTAAATAGACAGACAGGTTCAACATAGTTAATATTAGCAGTGATTGGGTTTCAGACATTTAAGAACACAATGCGAGAATCTATTTCAGTCGCAGACGGAGAGATCCAATCTAGCTCTCACAGAAACAGATCTATAGCTTAACGTGAGTTTTGCACCATTTATGGCTTAAATTGCAATGAGGATTAAATCTTACACCGAGAGAAACCAAAGCATGAATACTACTCAGTAGCGACTTAGCTTTCACTTTTGTTTTAAAGATGAGCAAGGAAATTTACGGAACAAAACCAAACGACATACAGAAATTTCTTTTCTCAATGTTTCTTTTGTAGTATTGTACTTAATAAAAGAGAAATATAGACACAACGAAAACGATTAAAATCTTCCGAAATATGGGTCTGGAGAAGAACAGAGAAAATAGCTGGATTGAAAACGAAAAATCAATCAGAAATTGTTAGAAATAATGGAGGGGGGAAAGATTATTATTAGATGTAATTAAATAAAGAAGGGAAACTGATTATAACGTTAGCTGAGAATAAATTATTTCCCGAGAGATGTAATAAAAGGTATGGTACAAGGAAAACAAGAAAGATGGTGAAGGAGGTCAGAATTGATAAACAGTATTAAAACAGAAAATGCCTACGTGCAGACTAGTGCTCTTAAAATTATCGAATATTTTTCTGGATCCATTATTCTAATATTCGAAAAATTGTATTATTCGAAATTTAATGGCACTAGTTGAGAACAATGATGAGGTTAGTTGAGAACCGTGGTCCACAGAAGCTTCTCAGTTTTGGAGACAGTAATTGCATAACTTATAATGAAGATATTTTTAGCCTTCCGTCCTAAAATTGTAAATCATTCATGTCTTTGAGAAGTGCTATTAGCCAACCGTGTACTCATTTTACGAAGGAGAGATTCAGAGAACTATACAAAACATTTCGTTTATTATAGAAATTGACTCTCGCTCGTTATAAAACGACGTTTGTACCGCATCGTACCGATTTTTATACGAGTCACCACCATTAACACCACGCAGGCAAAGAACGTGACTAACATGCGGTCTTATCCTCTTCGCAATAGATCAATAGTTCGTGCGACCCTGCCCTTCTACTGACGGGGAACGGGAAGGAGAACCACCCACTCCACATTACAAAAAGAGAAAAAAGAAAAGAAAAATACAAGACCGCCTTTGAAGTTGCTCTTTCATATACATATGCATGTATGGTCGACAATAGACGTAGATAAAATATTAAAATTAAAAAAAAACAAAAAAAAACGCTGTAGTATAAATTTGATAGCATTCGTCAATCCCTTTCTGCTTTGCATGAGATCGATTTTTTCCCTTCTTTTTTATTTTACTATCTTTTTACTATGTATTCTAATGACAAAGTAAAAACAAAACGACTGAACGCCTTAGTAGGTAAGTGGAGACAAGAGAGGGAGCCCTTACTGTTTAAATATTAGTTGATAAATTCTACCCTTTCAATCTACACAAAAGTCTCAAAACGAAATTCAATTATGTATCCTAAACAATGAAACTGAAATCACACGCTAATTAATGTGAATGAAAATCTTATGACGTAGATTTTTCTTTTCTTTTTTTAGCTTACTATGAGGACATTCTCCATTATTTTTATTAGCCTACTTATTATTGATGTCCTAAATATAGCTGGGACAATTAACGCTGAAATAGTTGAAGTAATATTGAAACGTAACCACCCATAGTTTATATATTAATGGTGTCTGGTAAATTGACGAAACTTCATGAACCTCAGTCAGGATGGCAAGCATTAGAAGCTGAAACCTCCCAACTGTGAACTGGAAACGATAACCATCCTCGTATATACGAGGTGGTATCAAGAAGTTTCGAGACGTTCTGTTTTCAAGAAAGCACTCTTGTCATCTTGCACAACAATACAGAACTCCCAGCATTTCTGCTACTGCTGGAATGTGTCTTGGAAGTCTTCTTTCCGAAACTTGTCAAGTACCTTCTGCGATTTGCGTTGGATCTTAGCAAAGTTGTCCAAATGGCAACCTTTGAGCTGGATCTTCAGTTTCGGGAAGATAGCGAAGTCTGCAAGAGTCAAATCTGGCAAATAGGGTGTGTGGAAGTAAAATCAACTTGTATCTGGTGAGAAACTTAAGTATGAGGAGAGCACGATGACAGTGTGCATTGTCGTGGTGTAGCAGCCAGTTTTTTTGCGCGCCACAAATCCGGTCGCTTTCATCGAATGTCCTCCCTCAGACGCAATAAAACCTGGTAGTGGAGCTTGCTATTGACGGTCTGGTCTGGGGGCGAATTCGTGATGCACAATGAGGCGAATGTTGAAAAGATAAGTATGCACTTGGTCGAGCTGCGGAATTTCCTCGCGTTTTCGGTCGTGGAGATGATGGACTCTTCCATCGTGAAAACTGCGTTTTGTCTCACTGTTGTACTCAAACACCTAAGCTTCGTCACCGGTAATGACCCTCGACATAAAGGACAAGTAATCCACGACAGCTGACGGAATTCTTATCAGACTTCGACGCATAGTTCCTTCTGCTCCTTGGTCAGCAGCCTTGGGACATGCTTGGCAGTAACACAGCGCATATTCAAATCACACGTTAGGATTGCCTGCACTGTTCCGTATGACACACCGACTATGGCAGCAATGCTGTGGGTTGTTCTCCGACGATCCTCATGCACAAGTTGCCGAGGTTGCCATGGTTTCGACATCTTTGGGTGTTGTGCTCATTGGAGGTCGCGTCCTAATCTCCCATTGCCTTCCAGTTATGTCCTTTTGCTCTTGGAGAGTGTGTGACACTCAAAGCATCTCGAACGAGTCATTGCGGCATCGCTGTAGAGTTGCCGAATAATGTCAAGGCATCTCTGTGGAAGATTTATCCAGTTTCACACAGAATTTCACGTTCGCTCGTCGTTCTAACTTGCTGTCCATGATAAAATCGCAGACGTGGTGACGCATGTGGTTAGAATAGCACCAGCTACACAGTTCCCGTTGTACACAGGACGGTGGCACACTGACTCGTGAACGTCGGTGCTACCTGTGTCTTTGCGTACAGCCTTGCGTTCCCATCTGTTGCGTGTTATAGAACTAGTCTAGAAACTTTTTCATAGCACCTTACATATATATATATATATATATATATATATATATATATATATATGTAGATAGGTAGGTATGTGTGTGTGTGCGTGTGTGTGTGTATGTGTATGTCCCAGCAATTTTAACCGAACTTAACACACATATTACCTGATCTGGAAAACAGTATTGCGGGGGTAAGATTCCCTGGCACACATAGGTACGAGTGGGAGCGGGTGACATTTAAAAATGATCGAAAATTGCCTACACTAGTGTCGAATTCAGTTTTCATTTCAGCTGTCGCTAGGATGAAGTATAACACTTCCGATGCTGATGCTACTTTCAGTCAGCATTCTGAAAGCAACAGACATTTCTTTCTCTCTCTAAGCTTTTTCCCAGTTAGCTAGGGACGGCTATTTGGATTACTGTCCTTCACCTGTTTCTATATTGTATCATATCCACTGTGACACCACACTGTAGCATATCGTTCTTCACCCAATTATCGTGAATATACAAGGGGGCGCGGGGTCTTGAGCCCTCTGACTTATACCCATTTTACCCTGCGCCCGACCTGGTCCGGCCCACCAGACTGAATCCGAATTTCATTAATTTACTAAATTTCGAATATCGGAGTATTTACCTTGCGCCAACTATTCCAGAATGAAAAAAAAAAAGAACTTAACAAATGTCATTACAAATTCAACGAAAAGATAAAGACAAATGTAAATTTCTACATTCATTGTCTCTACCAAACACATGAGTTCGTGATGGTTATAACAAAGAGAAAGGGAAAGGAATACTCAGTTCAATTTAACAAGAAACAGAATTATTTTTATGGTTATAATACTACTTGAAAATGTGACTTAATAATATTCAAAAACTACAGTTGCAATCATACTTAGATTAAAACAGAAAATTAGTGAAAGTTGCCTTCAAATGTAACAAGAAAACGTGATATATTACACTGACTGAATAGCACTTTTTCTCTCTCTCTCTCCCTCTTCTTTTTTAAACTTAGGAAACTTTCTTTCTAGCTTATCTAAATGATCGTTAATGAATGGATCAACAAGCAAGCACTCCTATGCTGCTAAAACTCTGTCAAGGTTTCTTAACTATATCCACATGATAAAAATTCAACGTATCTTGGTCTTCTTCCGTCTTTTCAACAGAATCTCTTCACATCAAAGCTCTGCATCATCAAAAATGTACCAACGAACACGTAATATATATATATATACTGTTCGAAGGACACACCAACGTACTTGAAAAATCTGCATTATGGTCTTATCTGTCTTTTATCTTTTCTAAAGATGACTCGTATTCTCTGTGCCAACAAATTTAACCGCTGCCACAATTATACTGACAAAATCACAAAAATATGCCTTACTGTAGTGAATAAAAAGGAGCCATACAACCATTTCTCATACTTAGAATTATATCAAATGTTTCAAGTACTGTAATTTCCTCAGTATGGAATATAGTCTTTGTTCTGGAAGTTACTAAGTCCAATATACATTAATCGATTTGACAATACTAATTAATGCCAATATATGTTTCATATTCTTTCTTGTTTTACGTTATGTTATGACTTCTATTCTTGCGCTGTTCAGTATTTTGTAATAACGTGCAAAAAGTCAGATTCAGGAAGTTAGTGACTTCTGCCAGAACAATTTCTTTTATACAATATTAAAAACCTTTATTTTTTATTATTGTTAAAAAGTATTCCGTTCCATATTATCTCCTAAAATCTGCTTTCTTATTTTATTTACGTATTTTTAACAAGCCAATTTGAGCGCTCCAATATTTCAACAGCAAAACACCTCCAAATCATACTAATAATTAGGGCTCGGATTTCTATGACTTAAAAGGGCCGTTTTGCTCATTGGTAGAGCGTTCACCTCTGGTGCATAGGGTTCCGGGTTCAAACCCTGCTCCCGCCAAGTGAACTTTGTGGTGGACAGACACCATGTGCGTGGGTTTCCTCGGAGTTCTCCCGTTTCCTCACACTTTCTTCATTCCACCATTTCATCCATTTCTCATCATCACCGTCTCCTTTAGCCTAACTGGCATAACCGTGGGACGTAAGACTCAAAAATTTCATTTCATTTCAGTTCTATGACAAAAATTTGGATGCCTTGAAACATGGCAAAATATTACCCAAAATAAAACCGGTGCAACTACTTGTATCGGAGAGCCTTCTCTACTCTCTCCCCCGGAGCAAATGCTGAATGATAATACTGCTAAAAAGGATGGAATTTCACATTACTAGAGCACTTAATTTTAAGCATCCTGAAACTCAGTGATGCCATGTTTTATCTATGGCAAAAATTCTTGCAATGTTATCAAACATCCCTCACACTTGAAAAATATCCATACATTCAGTGAAACAAACGAAAATTCCACGGGGTGGGTGGAATTATCTTGGAATCATCCAATCATGCTCAATGTAGATTACCACTACTTTTGCAGTACTACTTTTGTCTCCCGTTATCTAAAATCTCCCCCAGATGTGGGTGGAAATCACCAACATGCAACAAAGAAACTAGACTTCAAGTATCTTTGCAGGGAGGAGAAAGAAAGAGACAGAAGCTGAAATAGTGATCTCTTTCCATAATGGTTCATTCTCCACCAGGCCAACCACTTTGACTCCCTCACACTGATTTCGTTAAACTCTGTCGAATAAGATAAAATATTTCTAAGAAAATAACAAAAACAACCAAATAACTTCGGTGCCAATACTGGCAACTATACTTCTGAGCAAATGTGAAACTCGATTAAAAATGACCAAAAATATCCTTTTATACAGTATAACTGAAAATATTACGAAAAATAGTAATGGAATAAATTTAATGAAAGATATGCTGAATCACAAACAGGAACCTTAACATTATAATTCAGAACTCTAAATCGAAATTCGGAAAACCAGAAATGATCGATTTCCGAAGTAGTTTTCATGTAGATAATTTGCGAAATTATACCGGTTAATAGCGAAGAATTACAAAACCTGTGGTGAAATTCACATTATTTCTCGATATAGATTCCTGAATGAAAAAAAAAAAAAAAAAACCCTTCAAATTTCATACGATATTATTGTAATATAAACAATTATTTGCAACGCCGTTTATCCAGCTTGTGGATATGGCAAATATATAACCGAAAATTGTATTTATTCATCTTTTTACCAACATCAATGCAGGTACATGTCTTATTGAAGTGAGACACTATCTCTAAGAAAGTAATATGCTGTTCATCAGGTCTTCCATTTGTTCCGGACTAATTTGATGTATTTCAAGAGATACTAAGAAGACACCTACGTAGGATTCTACATTAAACAATAAAATACGTTGCTCTGAAACAAAATGCAAATATTTATGAATGTGACTGTTACAATTACGAATTACTGTACGAAATACTGTAAAAATAGTATAATATTAGGAGTATAATGAGAACCAGACATCAGTAATCGAATTTGAGCTCCACACTGAAGACATAACAAGTACACCAAGAGAATTCCATCCTTCAACGCTAGATTTTTATCATAATCTATTCAATAAAAATCGTCTTACTCTCTAGCATAAAAATATGTTCTTAAAAAGAATGAATATTGTTCCTAGTTTATGGTCGACAAATCTTCCACAGCATTTACTACTTTCATGGGGAAGAGAGAGAAAAGGTCAGGAAACTAAAATATTAAGACCATTTTTCCCACTGGTTTTTATGTCTAGTACCTGATCCAATTAGGAACGTTGTTATATGAAGGACATTTTGCAGCAAAAGAGCCAAGAACATTTTTTTTTTATCTAGTTGTTTCTCCGAAGCATCAAGACGATGACAGTAATAAAAAAGAAACCAACATCGACTGACTTCTTGAAGAGGAAACTTTATACAAGTCGTTAGAAGCTTCCCAAAGAGTTATAATATAGTCTTCTCTCATTATCTTTGAAAGTGTCACGACCTCTAGACAGAGAGGCCAACAAACATAAGACTCTCCTTTGCAACTTAGTTTCCTTTCCTCTTCACTATCTTCTCTCGCTGATAAAATTCCTCAAGAGAAACTCATCACATCAAACAACTTGAATGGTTGTTGATCCAACGTATTGACTAATAGCTCAACTTCCTTTCTTTCTTTAACACTTGACAATTAAAACACAAATGCACATCATATTATTTTTTAATGAAATTTCTTATCTGCGTTTTTTAAATGTATAAAGCAATTGAAGTAGGAATGGATGATCATATTAACACCAAGGTCTCTCATAGATTTCATCGGCTCCCCGAAAAAAAAAATCTGAGAGTGCCCGCCTCCAACGGTCCTCAGTGCTGTTACCAACTCTATTTTTTTTTTTTTTAATGAAAATACCTACGTAACAATTTAAATAAATCGCAAACTCCCTGTATTATCAATGGACTAAACTTTATTCTTGTCAACAAAAAGTCTTTAGAAAGTAGCTAAATCTATTTCTAAAATTTACTTAAGGTAATCTCAAGAGAAGTTATGATTATTATGTCGCTGTCGGGAATTTCAAACTTGCAAAAAATATCAAAATTGAATGAAGAAAATATTTTTTTGCGCTCCCTTATGGCTAGTCCTGATCAACACTATTATATGAGACAAAACAATTTGTCTTTTTTTAAAAAAATAATAATTTTATTTGCGAGCGATCCCGGGATCGATTCGCGGTTGAGAGACTGTTGTCAAAAAAAGTGTAAAAGTTTTCCAGGCCAGCCATTTTGAGTGAGGTTTTCCTGGGCAACTGCCGAGATGGTTCCTAACATAATCGTCTCCGGCCGCTTTCTTCCTCCACACTTCCCCGGTTGTGTAATCACCGAGTAACGTTATCCCTTCATACGTGACAGGCTAGCATGACCCTAAATGCCGAAAACAGAAATCTAATTCCTATTCCTATTCAAATCATTTTATTTTCCATCATAATGCCTAGAAAAATAAAATAAAATAAAATGTAATATCGAATTTTAGAAAGCATTTGCTATCGCTTCTTCTCAAGAAAACGAATATCTTGGTCACAATTTTAAGTACGTTACCCCATCATGATTTTAGTAGTGTTAATTTAAAACATACAATTCACTGAATATTATTATTATTATTATTATTATTATTATTATTATTATTATTATTATTATTATTATTATTATTATTATTATTATTAGAAAAAGAAGAAAAAATTGTACCGTCGGTGAGCAAGTTTAAAGTTAACGTATATTTGTTAGGAATTAACTTTGAACATTCGCCATTGAATGAAGGATGAAAGTCGCATCAACAATGGAATTAGAAATGCAATTACTCAAGTCGTGGTGATTTAACTTTCAGTTGTCATAAACTCCGTAGTCCTATCTTAGTAATTCTGAACAGATGTTACACGCATAGCTATGGATGGATATGTAGCAGATTTCGCGTTGCTATTATGATGGAAAGAAACAGAGCGAACGTCCCAACAGGCAACCAAATTCCAACAATTTGTACGTATGGATGTCAGAGGATGTTAAAAAAGAAAAGCCTTTAAGAAAATGAAGCAAATTTATGCACGCAGAGTAGAGTGTCCTCTTTTTAACTCTTCCCGTAATTAACCATTAAATCAAGACTCTTTCTCCTTTATATGGAATTTGCCATCAACGGAGGCATCTTTCACACTTCCTTCACTTTCGGCTTTGACTTTTGAGCTGTCTATACGACGTTCCCTCAAATTACCTTCGCACACAACACGAATGGAATGGTGCCTTTAATTTTGCCCTTAGCACTTACGGGTACACAGTGCTGCCACGGAAACCCTCTTTTATACTTAGAAAACTAAATTAACCAACTACTATTCTCGTTCCCTTCATCTCTTTTGTCCCCACCATTTCTCTCTCTCTAGTCACAAACAGAAAAACATACATATTTCATAAATAGTTCACTTTATGTGTAACCGCCAATGTTTATCATAAATTAGTGGAATTTTACAGTGTGAGAATGAATGAATATAATATATGCATTACACAGTTTACTTGCGAAAAGATTGCCTGAAGACTTGTAACCTACTGACTTCTAACTTCCTTCTTGCATATATGATTATATAATTAACAACGCTAGTCATGCATAAACGCACAGATGTTCTTAAGAGCTGAAAAATATAACGAAGAAGGACGGGATCTGAGAATATCAAACGTGTAGAACACACGCTCCACTGAGACCTATGTGAGAAACCAAAGGTGTTCAAATTTATAAAGTTCGATCCTGCAAGTTCGAAAAATGAGTTGAACCGATCTCAACCTCACTCTCTGACAGTGATTTCAATTGAAGTATAGGCGAGATACAAAGCAGATGTGTCAATTTGCAATAGGAAATCACTCGGGCTTGAACGGGATTAGGCTCATTATTCTCAAACATCAAGATTAGCGCTCACTTATTTCAATGAGGTTCACGTTATCTCAAACCCGCACTCCCTCAAGCTTGGGCTCGCTATCCTCATATTGAGGTTTACCTAATTAGGTTCGCGCTTGCTTGGACTCAGGCTCTGGTTTGCTATCTATTATATTGCTTGTGCTCATAAGTGGTCGCACTTAATTCTCGAGCTCCGCACGCGAGAGACATCGGGTCATAGCAGTGTTGGGAAGTAACGTAACGCAAGTAACGCGTTACTTTTTAAGTAACGTTTCCTAGTAACGCGTTACATTTTTTTCAAAGTAACTGTAACGGTAACGCGTTACAAATTTTTAAGTAACGTACCTAGTTTGCGTTACTTTTTTCGCGTTCCATTTCGGATGAGTAACTACAATATACCGGTATGTATATTTTTTTCGGAGACAAATGTTTCTTTCCTGTAAGTGATTTTCTCAGAATGAAACAATCGAGCATGAACTATGTATGTCAGTGACCGACAGTCACAGACACAGAGAGAAAGAGGTAAGTTCGTAGTGCCACTTGCTGTTTTTTGAAGGTGAGGAGAGCCTTAAGGAAATCACGTGTACTGATTGCAAGCACCTGGAAGATTTTGTCGTAGATTTTGACAGCTCTAAATCAATACATTCAGTGAGTGAACTAGGAGTGAAATGATGCCGGTAGTCTATTTTACTTTGATTGGTGTTGTTTTTATAAAGATGGAGAACAAAAATATTTTACCGTTCGCACATTTGAAAGAATACTTTTTTCTTAAGAGCTGAGGATGATGGTGGACAGTTAAAAGTAAAGTGTCTGAAGTGTCCCGGCAGAAAATATTTATCAACAACTAGGGTGCCATAATTAACGATTTACAATAAGGGGTTAATATGAATAAACTGTGTTCTGATGAGCAGGCCTACTTTATTACTAGAAAATAGTTTGCTGATGGTATGTAATATTGGAGTTCTTTCAGATCAGTTTGCTTATCCTACAGTCCAGTTGATTATAGAGTAGTGTAAAGTTTCTCTATATTCTTTATTTTTAATTTTACATAACAACATTATTATTATATAATTAGTTTAGCAGGAATATTAATAATCAACCATTTTTTCTAACGCATAGGGATGAGCACGAGTCAAGCTAAAACTCGACTCGACTCAAATTCAAGTCAAGTTTCGAGTCAAGTCAAGGGTAATATCCTCGAGTCGAGTTCCGAGCCAATTCAGTTTTTCACGTCGAGTTTCGAGTCCAGTCGAGTTTGATACATGGCTCATTCGTTTTAAGTCGTCTTGAAATCATGGCCTGATTACACTGCAAAACGAAAGCCATGAGAGATGTAAGCTAAACAGTAATATGGAATGCTTTTATTGTTGCTCACGAGAGGGGACACTGCTCGCATCTCGTCTCGTCTCGATAGCGAGACCACAAGAAATTTTTTATAACATGCTCAGCTCGGCTCGGCTCAACTGAGAAGATGGCTCGAGCCGGCTCACTTGGGGTGAACCATCGGCTCGAGCTGGCTTGGTAGGGATGAGCCATTTGCTCGGTTCGGCCCAACTGAGCCAAGGGCTGTAGCCGAGTCGGTTGGGTGAGCTGTTGGCTCAGTTCGGGTCGATAGTGAATGAGCTGTGAGCCGAGCTGCTCGAGTCCTTGACAATTCTAAACCCGGGCCGAGCAGTTTTGAGGATATTTGGCCAGTGATCTATAACTTTTAACATTGTTTGGCTCGATCCCGAATTCTCAACCTAGACCCTCAACCCAAATTCAGAAGCTCGTGAACAATGTCCTTGACTCCTAGACTTCACGACTACCGAGGATGGCAATCAATTAGATTTTTAGTATTCAAATACAAACCGCCTATCTTTCATTTTTATATACAGTGTTGTTATAATTAATAATAATAATAATAATAATAATAATAATAATAATAATAATAATAATAATAATAATAATAATAATAATAATAATAATAATGTTGTAGTAGTAGTGTCATTGATAATAATTATACTGTCCATGTAATATACTTGAAGAATGTACTCGAAACTACACACCGGATTTGGCTCGAGTCGACTCGAAACTTGACCCCAATTCGAGTTGAGTTGGAGGAAATTTTTCGAGTCGAGTTCTCGGGTCGAGCTCAAAGATGTCTGTTTCTAGTCGAATCGAGTGTCAAAGAAAACTCGCTCAAACTCACTCGTGTCCATCCCTACGAGTAACGCGGTATGGTATTTTTATCAATGTTACATTATATGAAAATGTTCATATATCAAGTAAAAATTTGTCCTTGCATTTACATAAAGCGCTTCAGAACGTGCAATAATAATAATAATAATAATAATAATAATAATAATAATAATAATAATAATAATAGCGGTAGTAATAGTAGTACGGAAAATTGAAGTCATATTTTTTTCCCCATTTTTAAAGTTTCGGACCTAAAAGTAACGCGTTAGTAACGCGTTACTTTCGAAGTAAAGTAACAGTTACTTTTTGGGAGCAAGTAACGCATTACTAACGCGTTACATTTTAAGAGAAAGTAAAGTAACTTGTAACGCGTTACATTTTTACAAGTAACTTACCCAA
This sequence comes from Thermobia domestica, assembly GCF_964235325.1. NCBI lineage: Eukaryota > Metazoa > Arthropoda > Insecta > Zygentoma > Lepismatidae > Thermobia > Thermobia domestica. The sequence continues at coordinate 128,427,454 of NC_137455.1, read as the reverse complement.
CACTGGGTCATAGTTAGGCGATTCACGAAAAGTATCAAGTTGGTTAATCGCAAGTTGGCTCAATCAAATTTATTCTTGCTGGATATACAATTCTTATTGTATTACTGATCCTGCAATCTACCTTCGCCCCACGCACCACAGATCGACGGAACAACTCTGATTTGATCACATGCTTTTGTGACATCACGTCCGTGGTTTCCAATGTATATTTCCCTTACGCTTTCTCATCATTGTCTTCGTCTATAATCGTTCCCAATAATATAAAACAGTGATGACCAATTTTTTTTTAACCTTCCGAGGTGACAGTTCGCTGTATCTGCGTAATTTACACATTTTCTGATTTTTTTTCTTTTCCATGTATCTGTTTCTTGTTTTAAATGTCTATACTACTAATTAGAGCCTATACTACGAACATAAAAAAAAAAAACTGTCTAAAAAATATTGATACGGTTTCAATGGTCTTCTTTGCAAAATAGACTGGTAACCAAAGGTTAAAGAAATATGATCACAGTTAGAAGCCAAGTCTCCATTTAGGTATATTATGACCAATTATATTCTTCCTATTATGAATGGAGATAATAAGATTCATCCTGGGGCCGAATGAAATATACTCAACGGCCGAATCTGGCCTATGGTGCAGCCACTTGGTCATCACTGGTATAAAAGATAATCATATGTAGTATAAAGATCGTCGCCCGTGAGTTTTAAGGCGAATGATTTCGATACATTTAGAGAAGACAAGGAATTTTCAGTATCGCGAAACACGGATTAAGAATTATATTTATGGGCTTCCGACATCTAGGCAATTTTAGCCCGTCAAGAATGAGGTTTGATGTCCCTTGGTGATCACACTGCCCGCGAAATTGGAAAGGAAGAAAGGAATGGGGTAGACAGCAAGCGGCCTGGGACCATTATGTTAGATATTTACCTCACGAATGAGGAGAAACTCACTCAGGATGGCTGGCGTAAAAAAGCTTTTACACTTTTTCGACCGAGTGTCTGCAGCGGGAATCGAACTTGGGATTGCTCGCACCGAAGGCGACAGCGTTAGCAACTACGCTACGCAGCGTCCCTGTCGCGAAATAAGTCAAAAATAATTTGAGTTAACTAACAGCGAACTTACAATTTAGCAAGCCCAGAAACAATGGTATTGGTAGTCGAAGTGCTGAGCATGCATTACTATCTGTTTGGTTGTTGACCATCGTATACAGTGGTAACTCTAATGAGTTTAATATACTGCATTACAGGAATAATAATTTGTCAATTAGAACCAGATCAGATTTCCTACTGACGATCTCGTATATAAAGCTGAATATATGATTATATATGTTTGTCTTCTAACAAATCCACACCGTCCAATGAATGAGGTTTGAAATGAATTTAGGAACGCTGTTATACCTTTTGCCACTGGTTTCTCAGTCCCCATAAGATAACATGTAAACTTTATTTCATAAATATCTAACGAAATATGGTACGTAACAACTTAATTTTTTTATATGTATACAGAAAAGCAATAGAAATGAAATGATTGTTTCAATTTCACGTAATCTGGAATTGGATTTTTACCATGCCACTTTCATTAAAATGTCTCTCTAAGGGAGAAGGGTGGAAGCTCAAAATATATGTCAACAAGAATTTCAGAAATAATCCACAAAAATGGATCAAAAGATTGCGATTTTGGCCAAGAATTTTAGGAATGATAAAAAAAAAAAGCATGAAAAGCTTGTGATCTTAAGCCAATAATTAGTTTTTGGATCAGAGACCACAAAATTTTTGAACCGCCCCTAAACCGAGTTTTCTTATTTTCTACGCAATAAGCACACCATACTTAGTTAAGTGATAGTTTGGGTTTAGACACACTGTATGTATAAGGCATACAAGATATAAGGCGTACAAGAAAATTTTTGATTGAAATATATTGGCCCTTTTGATCCAAAAATAGAATATCTCACGAACTCCTCAAGTTAGGAAGAGTTATATACCCATTAGGTATAATATAAACTGCTCTTTAAAAGCAATTGCACTAGAATTCCATCGTTGAAAATTCCACTTCTAAGGCGAGGTGGATAAGGAAATTTTTAGTTTCTAAATTTCCCATTTTGTATTCATAAAATGACACGTAAAGAAACAATTGAACCGTTTAAAATTATTTTCTGAAATAGTTAACACTTGGATCGACTTTGCTTTTTATAATTACACTTTGATAGAAATGCGTATTCTTTTCTTTTATCACTATACTTTGATTGAACTGCGTATCCTAAGGGGAAGGGGGAGGGGAAGGAAGGAAAATGGCTGCACTGATTGAAATGAATTTTTAAATATTGAAGATATGAACACTAATTAAATATTTAGGTGGATCTGAGTTGTTATCATTTCATTTAAATTAAAATACTCATTCTAAAGGAGGGAACGGGATTCAAATATGCCTTTCAATTATTTTCCATAAACAAACTCTTTTCGTGCGAAGAATGGGAATTCGTGTAAGTTAAATAAAATTATTAATATAATCGAAAGATCTTACAGAATTATGACAAACAGTGGCATACGCAAAGGGGAGTTTCAGGGATTTACTCCCCATGGCAACCCCTATCGACCAAGTAATGGAAAAATTAAATGTTTTCAATATTAAGATGTATATAACAATTACATGTATGCTGAAAGGATGTAAGATGGAGTACTTGAACCCTCCACCCGACACTTCTCGATGAAGTTCTACATACGCCACTGGTACGTACGCCACAACTACATACGCCATACGCCACAACATGCTATAAAAACTTGTTTGTTTAAGCAAAACTTTTGAAACTAGGTTTGTACCTTTTGAAAGTATGTAAATAACAAAATCAAATATGTCAATAACATTATCTTCAGGAGCGAGATTGTCCAATATCTTGCGGAAAGAAGAAAACAGAACTTCTGCAAGACAGAAAGAAGGCAAAGTTTGTTTAGTTTACGCACATTTGTCTGTAAAGTGCTGTTTCGTGTAAATTTCAACTGAGATTTTCCCAGAACGTATATCAACAGCTCTGGCAATAGTGACAGCAATCCTCAGGACAACCGTCTCACACAACAGCGTTCGACGCATCGAAAGAAATTGAAATCGAAATAATCTTCTCTGATTAAAAAAAAAGAACAAAAAGAAAGCCGTACTTCAATTAACTCAAACAGAACACAATTTGGAAGCAAAGTAAGTTTTAATTCATTATTACACATGACACTAATCACAAAACTGTACAGTAGAGAAATAAAGGGTAGTTTCTAGCAATTATAAGCATGACTTACTGGTAATTATAAAGTGAAACAAATCAAATGAAAATAATAGAGTAATAATACGTTGCAAAACGGTGAATAAATTCAAACAATTAGAACCGACACGAAGAACTGAGATAGCTGTTATTAGAAACAATTTTGTACTAAATACGGTTCAGAAATTTACTGTTCATTTAATTACACACAAACTGCTTCTCGACATCTCGCATTCCATACAAACACTGTACTATAGAATTCCACCAACATCGTTAGCTACCGCCGAACGAACTTGTCTGACATGTTTATTTGCGAAAACTCAAGAAAATACGCATTGCAACCATTTTATACAATGAAAATGCAATAATTACGTGCCTCGATTTCATTATCTGGATAATATTTGGAAACCTGCTGTTACTGCTATGTTTTGCATCATGTAATTTCCTCTATGCATCTGTTTCTTAAACGACATATTTCAAGGCAAGAAGTGACCAATCGCTTATCGCAATGTAAGGAAAAGACCAAAGTATCTATCTATTCGGTGTACAGTATACGAAGACAAAGAAAATTTTACTCAGAAAACCAACTTGACGAATCGAACCTGCTCGATGTCTAAATTTCCATTCATACATGAGTAAATGACATTATCCATTAATCTATGACGTTTGAGTTTGAATGAATAACAAATAATTAAAAAAAAAAAAAACCTTTTTTCAATTAAGCAGAAGAGCAATTTAGCAAAATCATTCTTGGGAAATTTCTACTCCAATATTAGAAATTAGGCTTCATTCAAAAATCTTTCAATAGTCTTATTTGGAAAAAGAAAGGAGGAGGAGGGGGGTTCGAAGAAATATATTACTACTTTCGGCGTAATTACTAATCATATATTGATAGTAAGGGACTCTAATCCGGCAGTCCTCCTTTTGTCGCTCTAATTTATCCTCATCTAAAGATTCCATAGCATCTAATCTTAATCCCTGAAACGACTAGAAATTGAATTCGGTGATGCAATGCTAAATATGCAGCTCCCACATGTCTAGGGTATTGCACTTGGGAATCTTCATTATGTTTTAAGATTCAATTGAAGCTTGAGCATAATCTTGCCTCCCTCCCTCTCTTCAAGAAAAAAACAAAAAGTACTGAAAATAAATGGGCAGATTTTATCTAAAGCAATGTGATTCCAGAGTTTTCCAGAAAGGCTTCTTTGTAGTCCCCCTTTCTCCCGGCTGAGCCATGGGGGTTGGCTGTAATCTTCAGATCCTCCTTAAAACTGAGACTGCTGCCAGGAATCTAGGATGAGCCGGGGGGTGATTCAGTGTTTGCTATTTGTAGTAGTGGAAAAGAGAGGATTAAGCGGTTGGTGTTCGTTTAAGCGTATAACATAGAAATTGGCTTAAAAAAAAAACTCTCTGCGTCCTGATGCTGCTTTTTTTTCTTCATTCCAAGTATATTTCTTTTTTACATTATTTTTGTAGTTCAAATGAGGGAGAGGGAAAAAGAGGATCTTGGTAGCTATTCCCTTCACCAGACATCCTACCATCTCCTGAAGTATAGTCTTACTACCGTCTACGATTTGCTCTTTCCCAGATCACTCTGTTTTCTGACTCAACTCGTTGCATACTAATAGAAATTGCACGAAGTGTATAGCCGTAAGTACAGGATAAGAGACGAACATACACTTTTAATTCTCAATACATGAAACGCTCTCCACTGCAGAATTCTAATGCGAACTACGCTACATCACATTCTATTTCCAATATGTGAAAAATGGATCCAAGTTTTATTGAGCCTATATCGAGACGGATAGCGACAATGATTAGGATCAAACGAGGACCTTTTCTTCAATAATGGTAGCTCGAAATTACCTGACACTTCAGTATTATACTATATGTATAATACATTTTTTTCCAACAAAATAAAATCATTAAAAAAAATAATTTTAAAAAATAAACTTCTCAAAGAGAGAGCTACAGTTAAAACAGTGTCTGCTTCGTAAGAACAGCCGTATAAATACTGCAGACATCTTATGATAATTTAAAGTTTTAATGATTTTTTTTTTTTTAACGAAATATAATACCTATATGGGACAAATTAAGCAACAGCATCCTCAGAACTAGTCACATTGACTGCTTTCTACATTGTTTGCTCAGATGTCACTTAAAGTACAGCCAACTTGTTTTATGGGAGAATTTACATACATTCATGAAAAGCATACATCAAGATTACAGAAAAAGCTGATAACAACGTCTTTACCATTACTCTAGCGTTCGTGTATAGGATCCAGAGATTTCATTTGAAGAGGTCAGGGGGTCTAGTTCCTCCTGAATTTGGGAAAGGCACTTTTTAAATTCATTATCTATTAATAAACATTGTTATATCGGTGGAGAACCTTGTCCTCCACCCAAACAAAATATGAATAAGGCTGCTGATAGGATCATTCAGAATCTCATCTCTTACTCTACACTGCACGTTACAATACAGATTGTTTATTAAATGAATGGACTTAATTCTTTGATGAACTGTATCTCTCTTATGGAGCCACGGTGACTCATTAGTAAAGCGTTCACACATGTGTGCAGGGTTTCTGGTTTAATCACAGGCCACAAGAATTTGTGATGGACATCATGATGTTTATGCTTTTCCTTGATTTTTCCGTTTCTGTCCACAATCCCATTCCATCAATTCCTTTCACAATCATCCGTCTTCTTTAGCTTACGGAGCATTCCCACGGGACGTAAAACCGAAGGATCTTTTGTATCTCAGCTTTTGCATTCTACCTTCTCTTTCATTCTATATTCATAATTTTACAATTTGTTGACGTCAAAATTTATATAGGAGGTCCAGAATTTTATCTCTTTTCAACACAATGCCACAAGTTCGTCCTCTTAACTTAGTCGTGGTCTTTACAAACGAATGCCGACATGATACCTTACTACAAGTAGTGTATAATAAGCCTCTCTACAGTGTAGTTAATGTTAAACTATAATGAGAGATGGTCTCTAGAATGTAATTTTGACGGCTTACATTTAATTACAATCTATGTCATCAACTATTCCCTCTTCTGGTGCAGATGTCACTTTCATATATGGTGAGTCGAACAATCCTCCCAATGAAGCATCAAGCGCAACCGAACCATCTCCCTCTCTCTGCAACACTTTCACAATTACCTATCACCATTGCAAGCCACTTCAATCAAATGCCATTAACTGGATTCCACGACGCAATATAATGCAACAGGATTATTCAACACAATTAGACTCCCGTACTTGCAGCGTATTTGCACAAAGCTTACTTCAATTACTTATTCGTTAACTAGTATTGTGGTCACAGAAAACTGTGGCTATACTCATTATAAGTTAATGGAAAGCAAACGGCCTAAATAAATAATGGCTCCTTCTTCTCGACAAATATTTAATACTCGAGTTAACAAATTAGTGCAAATTGAAATGGCCAAAGACTTGAAATACTCATAGTTAACTCGTTATTATGAAAGTCAGTTCAAACTGCATTTGATGGTTAATACAGCATGATTCCATACACTCCAAGTACCAGTACAGAAAATGGACTATAATATTTTTAGAAGATATGCAAATGAACACCATCGTCCGTTGCTGAGAAAACTTGCTGAAATTGGGAGACCAATTTTAAAGAAAGAAAAAATAAGCTTGTTTCGTCTGATCCAATGCACGTACATACGAATACTAGCAGTACTGCCCGTTCATCGCACAGGAAGAACACAGTGTAATGAAAAGAAAACTGGAAGTTTGGTCTTCTTCTTCTTCTTTTTTTAAAGAATAAATTCCCTTTCTCTTTTAGGAACGGAATTTTTGAAGAAGAAAAAAAAGCTTATAACACTAACCCCCTTATTCTTAATTAAGAGTATAAATACCAAATTTCATATCTCCAAATTCAGAGAATCCTCACTTTGGGTAATTTCTGAATAAAGTAACGGAAATTCGAACATTATAAAAATTGTTCCCTTTCCTAGTTTAGGAGCGTAATTTGCGAAAATGTTGAATCACATTTTCCCTTAATTTTAATTGTGTTTGTATGCCGAACTTCACATCTTTAACTTAAGTGAATCCTCAGATAGGGCTTTTTCTGTATAACGAGTCGGGAAATTGAATATTATATAATAGAAATTGTCCCTCCTCCCACTCACCCTTTCAGGAGTGGAATTTTTAGAAATGCTGAAACATGTTTTCAGTTATTTTTAATCAGAAGTTCATATCCCAAGTTTTGTTTTCCTAATTTCAAGGAGTCGTGAAATATATATATACGTATATTCTTATCCCTAGCTTTCGTGACAAGAAGTATTCTATCTCAATTTCACTTTTCTAGCTATATTACCATGACCTGGGCGTTAATGAGTGAAACGCTTTTACTTTTTTATAGAACAAAATAGATAATGACAATACAACCAACATGAAATGAGTAGCGGCAATGGTTTCTAAATAATGTTGCTGAAATTACTCAAAAACTCATTTTCAATATTCAACCAATTATTCGGAAAACTACTCCAACAATGGTTCAAATAACAAACAACTATTCGAATAATGGATAATTAATTATTTTGCATGAATAACGAACAAGTATTCGAATTTTAACAGCGCCCTACTTCCAATCATTCATTAATACTAATAACAGAGAAGTTTTACAGTACTAGGACGTATAGTTTGAGATTTCTTTTCGGTTCCCTTCCTAACCGCCCTATTAATGTATTGATTGCACTTGCATAATACAGACAAATGTAAGAAGATTCAGAGATCTGTACGGATTTCAAACAGAGAAATCGGGTTGAGGTAGCAGAGAGGACAGAAAGGAGAGTACTATTGACAGATATGAGGGAGTCCCAAGATTTTCTCACTCCACTGTATTTACAAAATTATTGTACTGATTCATATCCCAATCACATAGAGCTTTTAAAGAAATCGTACACAGTAAAAAATGGTTGTGTTAATTCAACTCAATTTTAACATAGGGCAGTGGTTCCAGCATGACTACCACTATGCGGTGTTAATTCAACACAGACCTTGCGGTGTTGGCGTTTAACACAGTGGGTGTGTTACGTTTTTAACACAAAACCGGTGTTGAGCGGTGTTAAATTCGGACCTATGTTAGTATTTTCAGTGTTGATTCGACACCATGTCAGGGTTGGTAGTGTGGAGAAAAGTGTTGAGTGTTACTCGTGGCGGTGTTGCATCAACACGAAAAAAGTTACACAGTGGTAGTGTGTTAATATTACACCATGTTAAGTATCATATAACACAGTCTCCGTGTTATTTCAACATCATTTTCTTATTTCCACACACAATCTGTGTTATAATTCAAGGTCAAAGCCGTATAGATAACACTGTTTTGATGTTAATTCAACACTTCCTGTGTTAAAATTCAAGGTCAGACTACAAGATTAACACCGTTTTGGGTGTTAATTCGACTCCACTTCTGTGTTACTACGCCACCTATTTTGATGTTGAAATAACTCCGTGTGCGGTGTTGATGTAACCATGTGTTAGAAAGCTTGTGGTGTGCATGCTTATTCTTACCGAAGATTCTAATTTTAAAATAAGAATAGTAAACTACAGAACACTTTATTTTAAAAAATCTTCATAAAATTTTCTGTCATCCTCCCCAATATTTATTGTGAAGTATTTTTGATGGTGCGAAACACAACCTTCACCAACATCTTGTTCAAGAATGATAGGAATCTCTTACGTATATCCTTATAATATGTTTGCCTCTTAATTGTGTTTCTACTTGTTTTCCGCCATGTTTGAAACACAGTCCTCGCTGTTGACTGATAAGCTCTAGTGCAGTGTAGAAGTGAGACAGTAATATGGTGTTGTTTCTCTCTGTTGGCATATTTCTTCAGAAACATTATGTAAAACAATTGAGAATACATCGCGCGGTTTGCATGTTGAAATTTTGTGAATACCTGGATTTGTTTAAGTATTTCGTTCTAGTGTGTTTGTCTGTAGCTTCAGTACAGGGAGTCCATAAAGTCCTGCAGGAAAGTAAAACTTGGAAACTACGTAACGTATTAACAAACATTTTTTGGTGTTCTTACAGAAAGGTTCAAAGTTCTGTTTCAGCTAGTTAAGGTTTATCGCCAAATCTCCAATTGTGCATCATTCTCGTCCAAACACTCTTGCAGTCTTTTTGGGAAACCAAGAATTGCGTGTTGGAGGTGCTCGTCTGGAATGTTCAAAATCACATAAGTTATTTTGTTCTTGAGATCGTGCAGATTAGCTGGCTTCTGCGAATACACCTTGGTCTTCACGTGTCCCCACAGCCAGTAATCACAAGGTGACAAATCTGGTGATCTTGCAGGCCAAGGTGCGGATCCTCTTCGGCCAATTCATCTCTCCTTAAATTCTTCATTAAGAAACTGTCGAACTTGAAGGGCATAGTGCGGCGGTGCATGTGGACCTCATTAAGGATGCCTAACTAGTAAGTTCTGGCAAAAGGAATGTCTGTAGCATCTTCAGAGATTGTTACCATTTACAGTCTCTTTCTCGAAGAAAAAAGGGCCGATAATGTGGTCCATTGAAACAGCACACCACACATTGACTTTGGGACTACCCCGCTTGTGCTCCTCGAATTCACCTGGATTTTTCCCCCTCCAAATTTGGCAGTTGTGCCTGTTCACTTTTCCCGACACATGAAATGTGGCTTCATCTGAAAACAGAAATCGAGACAGAAGGTCACCATCTTCTTGTAAGCGAGTAAGCATTGACACAGAATTTCATTCTCATGTCACATCCTTCCTCTATCAGCTCATGCACAAATTTTAACTTATAGGGCCGGACCTTCAAATTCTTGCGTACGATCTTGTGTAACGTTGACTTCGGTATTCCCAGTTCCAATGACCTACGTTTAAGCGACTTCATTGGACTCCTGGCTACGCTGTCCTGCAACGTGTGAATCACATTGTCATTCGTTCCTGGCCTTCCACTGCGTGGTAAATCTGACACACTTCTCGTTTCTCTGAAATTCTCGTACCACCTCTTGGTACTTGTTTCTGCTGGGGATGTTTTCCCATACGTTGTTTGGAACTTTTTCCGCACTGAAAAGCAAGATTTTAATTCCGCAAACCACAAAACACAAAACACATTGTTCCTTTTCTTTAATAGACTCCATCTTAAGTCACGTGATTACCAGCACAAATGTAATCGAGCACTGTGGCCAGCATTGATCATTATGGCCACTTTAAACTTCCCTTCTTCCAACCCCAAAAATTTATGCACTTAAACGTAACGGTTTCGAAGTTTTGGAGTTTCAGTTTCCTGCAGGACTTTATGGACTCCCTGTACATAAGCCTTTAGGATTAGATGACCAACATATTTGGCAATCACGCATAAAACAACACCGAAGATTCTACACTTGTGTTAATTTAAGAGGCTGTGTGTCATTTCAACTCCAAGCACTTGACACACAACTCGAAATGGAGAGTGAGTTGTTCTAACCTCCTGTTTGTGTTATATTTTAACACAATCGTATTAACACATAGGCATGTCGTTGAAATAACACAAGGATTTTTTACAGTGTAAGGCACATGGAATGGAACTTGAAGGAGAAATATATATTTTAGAATACAGGATAGGTCAGTGGTAGAGTAATGAAGAGTCCCTGGTTTGATCCAGAGGAGGAGGTATTTGCAGCTTCAGGGGGCAATTTCCCCCTTAATTTGAAATGCACATGGGTTTCCATTAATAATATATTGTTATAGTAAAGAAAAACAAACAAAAAAAAACTTATTTATATCGGAGAATCCCTCCCAAGTAAAACCTGAAAGAAGTTGCTGGTTCCACTTCCGGCAACGAGACTTTGTGGTGGACAAGATCGTGTCTGTGATTATTTCGGAATTCTTCCGTATCCTCCTACATTCTCATTCCAATATTTAATTCAAATGATTCAGTTTCGTTAATCATCCGTCTCCTTTGACCTACTAAACAGCATAACGACAGACGTTAAACTAGGTTCTTCATCAGTTTACTTCGTCGGTCAGTTTCTAACAACTTCATCTCCTGCCACTTTAACTGGTTTCATGCTTATGTTGAATTCAACTTCCTCTGGGCTATCTCTGTGAGAATAAAAATGGAATTGTGCGTCGCAAAATCAACTGAGGTAAGGGTAATCTTTCGAGGAGGCGGATGACCTCCCTCCACGTGGATCCGCCACCGACGACGAGTTAATTGGGGCGCTTCTTTAGCAAGCAAAAAAAAAAAAAAATCATATAAAATTCCTAGCCCAAGTGATAATTGTGACATTTGAAGAAAAAAACTACAACGAACTCTTGCTCAACAAAGTTACACACAGCTCGCGGTAGAGAGCGTTGCCGGTAGAGAGCGCCACCGTGTGCGGCCACTGAATCAAGCACTGATAGATACGAGGAACCGACGCGAGGTATGTGTAACTTTGCAAGAGTCGGTTGAAGTTGAAGCACTGTAACGGAGATATATTTGGTGTTTCTATTCCGAAATGGACACAATCGAAGCACCAAAGAACGACAGAAGCGGAAGGGACGCAAGAGGAAGGAAAATTGTGAACTTTGGCAAGAATTGTTTGAATAGGCCCTCACTTTGAGGGTCCCTAAATGTGAAAAATCTGTGCGAAAAACACGTTTGTTTTCAGTTTTATTTCGTTTTGACAACGTTGCCATCACTTTCAGGCCCCGGAAAAAATGTTATGTTGTACCTAAGGGTATAACAAATTTTTTAACCAAAAAATCAGGAACGTGCCCCTCCCAAATTTTTTTTCTATATTTTTTTTAAATTTTCAACACGCAAAAAAGTAAAGAAAATACGCATCGATAGTTTTGAAAAAAATTGAACATTTCATCTAGATAGTATCTACAATCTGTGAAACTTTCAAAATTTTTGGACCACCCCCACCAAAATTTTAAAAAAAATATCCAATTTTGAGCATATATGATACGATAATTCGGTAAGGGGAGGGGGTCAAAAATTTTTTTGAGGTAGTTTTAAGTCACGGGTAACCTTTTGGGTCAATAGCAACCCAATTTGGATCAAGGGCCGATTTCACTATCTTACTAGGAAAGACCCTTTGATATTTTTTTTATCCTCCCTCCCCTTCGTACGCGTAAGGTACACAATTTTAACTGAAAAGAGTAAAACAACACATTGCCAAATAAATCTTCGAGGACATTTGAATAGCAGGAGGAGTAATATAGAAAATCACAGCCAATAACTATGTAGTTCGTTAAGAAAGCATGCATACAAAAAAAAATCTGACTATCGGGCTAGTGGGAAATCAAACCTTGCTCCTTCTGGACAGATGCTCTACAACTTGAGCTGCCAGCGACACTATTATTTGTATCTTTCTTTCATATCGTTCCGTGCTACTATGTGAAAAGGAAATAAATGTAGCTTATTGCATATTTAAAGAAGAAATTCAGTCGAAACTGAAGGTTCCTTATTTATTTCTTCTTACAAATTGTGACGCTCCTGGAAAATTCAGAATTCTCTAAATTCTATTAAATCTGGTCGACACGGACTCTTTTATTAGTTTTACCTTTACAGAACGCCGTTTTATCTTTCCACAAATCATTTTCTTAATGGATTATGAAAGTACAATATATTACAGTTCGTGCTAATAAATTGTTGGTTTCGTTTTCCCTGTAGCTATAACATGATAAAAGTACAAAGTGTGGTCCTCAAATAATTGAGGCACGTACTACAGTAGACATTTTCATAACACCTTGGTATGAGATATAAAATCTGCAAATAATAATAATAAATCCTATGAACGTATAGAAATATAAATAACCACGATATAAAATGAAAATTTTGTCTACCTACATACAGTATCTCACCATGAAAATCATCCCATCCCTTCTCACACATATATGCTCCGCTGCACAAATTCTTCCAGAGCGCTCGGTTACTTTATTTTTCTCTTTTATGACCACATCCCTAGTTTAAAGCAGGAACATCGTCACTCAAAATATCTTCAGAGACCATAGATTGTGTCTACTAAACAGTTGACAGCTGTTGTCTGGTTAGATGCAGCTTTAGCTATACGCTATATAAAACTTCTGTTGTTTATTGGTAGTTGGGTGACTGATTCACTCGAGAAGTGGGAACCATGCTTCGTTTCCCGCAAATTACTAAGGTCAGATTGCTTTCCTAACTAGGGTAGCCTTTGGAACAGGAGTTAAGACTGCGGCGTCTCAAAAAGGGTTGTGAAAATGATGTCTTGTCTCGAAAAGCGTATTAGTTTCTATTGAAAGATACCTGCTTTGTCCCGTATCTCATTATGAAAATTCTGGCTCGTAAGAAACAGTCCCCTACGAACACACTGTGTATAAAAATGAAGTAACTTCAGAATTATGTAGTTGGTAAACAACAAATCTATGTTCTTTCTTTTGATGTATTTCTAAACTTTCCTTAAACATGGCTTCATTAACGTTAAGACAGAATGAATAATTTCTGAAATAACACACCTCTAAAATGATCTAAATTAAGATACAGCACCATCAGCGATAAACTCAAGGAGTGACCAGAAGGGGAGAAACCCGCCGAAAATTCAAAATTTTCTCCCTTGAAGATTGTTACGTTGAATATATGACAATTGCGATCATGTGAAAAATATGAGCTGTGACAATCGCGGCCACACTTTTCAATCATCGTCTAAGCTTGTACGAAATTTAGAATGAATACTGATACTGAGGCTATAAACTACCCGAAGCCCGTTGAGTAAGAAAATTACATAAATATAACACGAATAGTTGATACATACCTAAGATGATTACGACAGCTCAACATTTGTTTACTGTGTTTACGTAATCAAATGACTGCATCTAGAAGCCCTGAATCGTCAAACGTGGCCAATAGGTTCGTCAAACGGTTTAGAACGCATTTAAGAGCTGCAATAAGCAATTTACACAAATTGATATTATTCATGCTGACTCGAGAACACCAAGGATAACATAAATATATTTCCAGGATTAAGGCTGGTTACTCAACAACTGTGAAATTACTGTTAAAGAAAAGTTAGAAGATTTCTTGAATTATTTGGTACAGTAGTAGATGGGAAACGGAGATATTCCAGTAAACAAATGGATTTGCAACCGCCGAAGGCACAGGATTAATAATGCGGCAGAAGAATAAAATAATAAGATAAATGAACTGCTCGGTAGACATCATCTGAAGGTTCAAGACTTGATTTCCTGCCTCAATTAGGAAGCACAAAACTTGGAGCTGATGTTTATGAGAATGGAACTTATCCTAAAACGGATCAAAAGAAAGAAACTATACATATCTAGATAGTATGTACAGGCGCATGACAGACGGATGAGAGGACAGAGAATTGTTCAAAAGTACAAAGTACTTGGTGATTTCCATCCATTTTAGAACAATTTGCTTTTGGAATATAGAATCTACATAGTCTCTTCCTTATTTGAGCTGAATTAAAGCCATCTCTCCCAAAGTCTGTTCACATCATTACAACTGGCTACGGGGCCCTTACGATTTTTCGGTTACAACATTTATCGCATAATGGATAAACTAGAAGTAGGTAGCGACAAGCAGTTCTTTGATATGGACTCAGAACTGCACGAGAATGTTTATCCTCTGATTTTATTCCTCTAAGGCAACCGGAAGCGAAGTAATAAATTAGCACTTCCGGTTTCAATGTTCTTTTCCACAGAGCCAAACAGTAAGCGTTAGCGAATAATGAAATTTTGATATGGATTCAGCGTCCCTGATCTTATTACTCTATTGGAACCAGTAGTTATGGATATTCTTCTTCAAGTTTGAGTATTGAATCCAGACAGTTAGGAAATCGACCGTAGTGTCACATTGTGAAACGAAACTCACTTTCTTTCTTTCTTCTTTAAATCACTACGGGCTCGCTTTCTTCAACGGGGCTCTCGCTCTCTTGAGCTTTGTTACTAACCTCACAGCCTCTTGATCTCTCGAGCATAGAACGGGTTACATTCACGAGACAAGAAATGTCTCGTATCGAAAACAAGACGATAGTCGAGACGAGACGAGAAATTTTCGCGAGTCTCGTGAGCAGCACTATTTCACCTAAGTTTCAGATCTCAAACAATGTTTTAGTCTTACATGAATCATGGTATAAAAATTATAAATTGATGTGATGGTAAAACCAATGAAGAGCATTTATCAACGTTCAAAGACTAAGTCATTCCACAATATATTCCAATAATAAATGTGCTTATGTCATACCCTTCATTGACTTCTCGTAACGCAGAAAGATTGTGATAAATTTTAGACGAAAATATGAAAAAAAAAAGTGCATAAATTTTGCACATAAATTTACAAGACGAGACGAGAAAGCCTTATTTATTGCCTCGTCAACAACACTACCCGTGACACCGAAGACGGAGAGGCAGTGAGACCCATGACCCGGAGCAACCTATCTGATTAGGACAGACCCATGATTTACCAAGTAGAGTGACCCGCATGATCTAGAGATGATGAAACATCGTCGTATGAGGAGACGATATTTATGTAATTCTAATAAATATCACTCTCTGCTCCTTGTATAGAAGATCCCGCAGAGACCAAATAATGGTTTGTTACTTCTTTTTGTAGAGCGTATGTTCAGAAACCACTGTATTATTTTTCAGTATGAAATCATATTTGAAATATGCAAACAAACAAACAAACAAACTAAATGTCTCTTAAGAAATGCCATAATCAAACAAATGAATGTTTGACTTCGAGTAGTGAATATCATTAATCAATTATAAAATTCTGCAGTAATGCTGCAGTTGGTATTTCGGCTGCTTTCGAATCGCCGGGTCTGAGTCAGATCGGTTCAGAGAAGTGAGACCCAAACCCGAATGACCCGGTGTCCCATTCCACCCGACTCTCGGATTCGGGATATTTGGTTCGATACTACTTATAGGGCTCGGGATTTTTAAGGTGTCAAGAATTTATTTGTAACATAAAACGTATCTATCATTAAGCTTTTTTTTTTTTTTTTTTTTTGTCATTTTTTGGTGTTCTTTCATGCAGGGATCTTGGCAAAATGCTTGAAAAGTTTTTCAAATTCCAAAAGCATGTCCCATATCATTATTCCATACGCAAAAATTTCCACATGTTATTTCGGTTATTCGAAATTTTTGGACCACATTATTACTATATATAAGTCGTAAATCTAACTCCGTAGACTACATAAACCCAAAAAGGTAACGTCATTTGACCTAGAAAGCTTTTAGTTGAAGTCCTCCAAACTACAGCAAATTCCTAAGGTTATCCATTCGACAGCCCAAATATGATTAGTAATACTGAAAACGGGCAGCTAATGACAAATCCAAATTGGTATAAGATGCAGTGAATTAGTATTCAAAAGATTATTTTCAATAATAAAGGATAATTACATGTACAGTCAGAAACAATATTCAGTATAGGTTGGAGGTATAAGAAATGACAGCTCCAACCTATACTTAATATTGTTTCTGATTGTACAAACGACTGAAACAAATGAGTGCATCCACCGCAAGGAGATTATTATTTTAGATAGTCATACAAGGTAACAATCGTAAAGATTTCATGTGCACTACAACAAATAACAATCACGCGACGTACATCTAGGCCAGCGATGGATAATTGATAACCCATTGCGCACCAGTACAAAAATAACCATACTTCGGTCAATTATCCAGTGTCAACGTTGATCGCCATTGAGCAAAAACGGTAATAGATAGCGAGAGCTTTATTACAGCCGGAAGTTATAGATCTATTACTTCCGGCTTTAATATTGAATTCTCCTATTATGGAAATGTACTGTGGTTTTATAATATGAAACTAAATTTATTTATTTATTTATTTAATGAATTCCTGATACAGCTTGAAAGGAAATCCACACTGAAATCTCTGGCGAAGCATTGAAAATGTCGCCGTCGGCTCCAGTCGAAGCAAAAGCATTACCGCTGCGCCGCATGATAGCGCTACTACCAGCAGTAAATGTACATGGTCTAGAGTTACAATTTCCGTTTCATTGTAATAGAGGTACGCAGTACAGTAATTTAATCACACTTCTTATACTGTGCGATTTGTACCTTTGCAGTTGTTGAAATATTCGATTCTTTAAAGCAATCATGGTCAATTTCTAACACAGCGCGGGCCAGAACAATATAAGGGTCAAACATGAGGGGCCATTTTACACCTTCCCCCTTGCTGAGGACAGGATTTGTTGAATATACATGAGTCATACATCTTTTGAATCATTGTCGTACTCTTCATATCCTACTTCTTATTTTATGTGTAGTCCAATTAGAGCGTAAGATATGATTATTTGAAAGTAACTATATGCAATTTGCATTTAAAAGTTAGTCGAACTCTTTAGTATGACGCTAATAACGCGTCAGAACGACTATTCATAAGGCTCCATGTGTCTAGAGCAGCGTTTCCCAACCGGTGTGCCGCGAGGAAATCGAAACAAAATTATTCATTCTATAGCAACCAAATTGCAGGACATAGGGAAAAATGTATATTTTTGTATTTCACATTACTATGCATTTCTACCATTAGGAATGCGCAAGTTACACCCGTAGTGTGCCGCAAGTTGAAAAAGGTTGGGAAACGCTGGTCTAGAGCATACCGTATTTTTTGTCGTTAACGGAAAATCACACCCAAGCAATTCCCTTTTATTGATTGATTTTATTCATTCATTTATCTTAATGTGATGTAGCTACAAGTCCATCAATTAGTAACGACATAGTCTTTATATTGTATTTATTAACTTTGTTTTTGTACTCATAAAATAAAAGTATATCATACTTCCGATCATTCGTGCGTGGATTATCCGGTCTGCGGGGTTGTTCATGTAAGGTACATTGTTTATTACTAGCTGAGCCTGCGCTGTTTACACAGCGAATCATTCTAATTTGAACATGGATCTTCTTCCCAGTTTCTCACTATATTTGGACATGTTCCTTTACAGCAGACAAAAGTGAAGGACGGGAGGACTCACAAAGTAAATGAATTACTATAGATAAACATAAAACGTAGCATTTTAATATCAGGTGAGCTTGTGGCAAACTTGGAGAACTGATAAATAGTGGTAGATGGATTTTTCCCATATTAATTCATTGTGGCTCTACAGGCCTTTGATGTTGCCAGCATGCAATGATGCAATAGGTTTTGCCATTCAGATTAAAGCAAAGCGCTTGCGATGTCCGACAACCCGCCACATATAGCTCTTCGACTGGTTGCCTAACACAAGAATATCAACCTTAACAACGCCCTAGTGACAATATTAACCTTATGGGTTGAAACGTTGAATAGAAAAATAACAGCAACTTTTTGGACATTTGAAAAAAGAACTGGCAAATAAAAACTTTTAAAAAAGCGAAAACGGCACATTTAAAAAACTTGTGATTTTTGAAATCTTATTGTAGAAAGGAATTGGGAATAAACATATAAACTTAGCATATACTGTACAGCAGATTATTTATTTACTTATTTCAGTGAAGATGTTCGTAAGATTGAAACGACAAGAACTTCTGAATGTACTTGTCCTCGAATGTAGTTTGTTTAAAGACTATAAGGCATCTTTTCTTATAACTGTTATATACTGTACCTATATATAGGTGCATTTTCAGCGTATTGTCCACAAATGTAATAATAATAATAATAATAATAACGCCTCCAAAGCTAAATTCCTGGCAACGTTATGTTGCCTCCTACTTATCACGGACACCATCCTGGATATGCTTACTCCCCTTCTTCCGAATCCATTCCACATTCCCATTTTGAAATTCCGCGGGAAAACCTGGTTTCTTTCTAAGCAACATTTTTCCTTCACCTAAAAATCAGTAATGAAGAAAAGAAAGTTTTCCAATTGATGATAGGAAAACAAGAGACAAGTACCCGTAGGGAGAACAAAAGAAGAACAATTAAACTTGAACCGTATTTGGGAAAATATACTAAATATTGAGAATTAACAATTACATATTTAAATATTTATAAATAAAATACGGAAGAAACACCCTCTTTAACTCTCATATTAACTCAAAGAACTGTAAAAAATCGGCAGGAACTGAATTATCAGTTTATCAAAAAATGCCTTGATTTATTACGTATTTCCTCTGTGAAAACTTCACGAAGTATAAAAGACAGATACGATTTAAAGTTTTAACACAATCTAGCTATCAAGGCTAAAAAAAGAATTTCACCCTTCTGCAATACGAAAAATGAGTTTAACTAAAAAAAAAAAAAAAAAAAGTTATTTTCTCAATTGCCAAACAGCATAAACAATATTCTCAAACACCTATTGTGGCTACTGGGTATACGCGTGGGTAATACGCTCGCGTCTGGTACTTATCGTCTTCAAATAGTCTCGGTTGGTTGGTTAGCCGGCTTTGGAAAAAAAAATATTTTTTTTAGTTTTACGTCCAACGTTTATCCCGGTTAGGCTAAAGAAGACGGTGAAGATGAGAAATGAATGAAATGGTGGAATGAAGAAAGTGAGAGAAAACGGGAGAACCTCGAGGAAACCCACGCATACGGTGTTTGTCCACCACAGAGTTCACTTGGCGGGAGCAGGGTTTGAATAGTTGGCTTTGGAGTTTAACATCCTCTCCAGCTTATGAGACGTGGATTTACAGTTCAACGTAGGACCCAAACTACATGAACTCCTACCGAAAACTGAATCAGAATCTCTCGCGTTGAAGGCGTGTACGCTAATCATATCGCCAGAAGAGTGTTCAGAATCTCGGTGAGTCAACCTCTGTTGGTTTACATAGTATAACTGAAGCTACGCTATATAAATTGTTTAGTGTTCTTGAAATTATAATTTAACCGGAAAACTTGCGAAAAATTCCCATAAGTTTCACTAAATTTCCTACAAATATATTTCAGTGGCTAATCGTCTCTCAATAAAGTGAAAGATAAAATTTTAGTACAATTGCTCGAAAAATCCGCTTCGAAACTTGATTTCAAGTAATACCGTATTTCCCAGCAAATATAATGTACTTTCTGACAGCAATTTTGACTTAAATTTTGAGATACCGCATATACACAAGAAAAAAGTGTTACATGGGAAACACTATAATTCCAGAGGAGTTGAAATTTGTCAAGAATGAGGAGGAAATGAGGAAAGAATCACTTCATGCTGCAACTTTGCGCATATATAGGGCTCCCAGACGCCCTGCTTTAGCCGGGACAGTCCCAGATTAACATCACCTCCCTGGGCACCAACATGGACAGTTCCTCAGCAAATTTTCAACCCTCCAAATGTCCCGAATATTTCTTTTAAAAAATCAATTTTTAATAGTCATCGATACCCAAATGATACGAATAACTTTCTGTCTTTCACTTTTGGGAAGTGTAGATTTATCATTTAATCCTGACACTTCAGCAAGAGGCAAATGCATAGTAATGAATATTCTATAATTTTTCATAAGGTATCCCGAATTTTTAGACTATAAATATGGGAGATCCCCACAATACAATCCGAAAATACAGCCCATACACTGTATTGGAATGTATATACTGGTACTTTTGCAAGTTTGTTATATTGAAAGTTACTATACATCGTATTATCAGGAATAGCAAATTTAAAAAATGTTTCAGATTTACGTCCCACGATTATGCCGGTTAGGCTAAAAGAGACGGTGATGATAAGAAATGAATGAAATGGTGGAATGAGGAAAGTG
Source organism: Thermobia domestica (assembly GCF_964235325.1). NCBI lineage: Eukaryota > Metazoa > Arthropoda > Insecta > Zygentoma > Lepismatidae > Thermobia > Thermobia domestica. The sequence continues at coordinate 128,406,555 of NC_137455.1, read as the reverse complement.
AGAGGAAACGGGAGAACCCCGAGAAAACCCACGAGCACGATGTTTGCCCACCAGAAAGTCCACACAGAGCTGGGATCGAACCAGGGAGCCCAAGCACCAGAGATGAACGCCCTACCACTGAGCCCTCAATAGCAAATTTAATCGCCATATTAGGGTCACATATATGATTTTGCTATCTTCTTCCAGAAGGGCATGTGCGAGGAAATATAGTACACTCCGAGTACATAATCTACGTTACATGACCATTCACAGAGTGGGACAAGCGGAGATAACTGCCTGCCCTGGATTTTCGAAATAGAATAATTTGTGTAGACAGTTATGCTGATAAAAATTTGCTTTTAAACATAACATTTGAATAAACTACGAATCTTTCAAACCATAGTGATACTTAATACTGATTACTTGCAGCCCGAATCCAACGTTTAATTTCGGATGGGGTCAATTCTTCGTAATACATGTCAAAACATATTAGATTTGCTAACTCTCACAATTGTATTTAAGTATCTATATGAAATACTACAGTACTAATACAGTATATTTACTATAGTTAATAAATTTACGCAGGAGTTCCCTTGTGGTTATACGGTTAGCATACGCGTCCTCGGCGCGGGAGAGCTGGGTTCAATTCCCAGCGGGAGCTAATGTGGTAAAAAAAACTCCACGTTAAGCTGTAATAGGTCCACTTGTCATATAGTCTCGGTGCTGAAAGAGACGCTAAACCGTAACTCATTCGACCAGTTTCGAAGTGTGTCTAAATAATTGTTGTTTTCCATTAAGTATTATGTTCTCGTGTGTTTGAAGGTGTGTGAGTGTGTATTTGCGACTGCGCTTATGTGTAGATCTTTTTAGCCCAACTTGGAAATGTCCTGCATGCGTCACTGATATGATATTTAAATTAATGTTGAAGACTTATGAAACTCACTCGAATATTATTATATCGCAAAACAACTGTTTCTATTGTACGATTTTAAACAAAGATTAACAATGTAGTTAAACGGTCAACCTCCTCAGGCTATCCTTATGAGGGGAAAGATTCACTAGTACAACGAGTTTTACTAGGAATTAATATAAAACCTACGTTTCATTGCATTTAAACCACATTTCATACTATTCATGCATAAGCTTTTGAAAATGTATTTCAAAATATTATATTTTACCTTCTTTTTATATGTTTTAAATATCATCTTTTAAAAAAAAGAGCTACTGTTACTTATTTTAGCGTGAAGCAGATTTCCTCTATGTATTTATGTCACATATGGATAGAAATAAGTTTGTTTCACCTTGGTGTTATTATGCAACAACCGGGTTATGCTGGAAGGGGTCACATAAACTTAAAAGCGGAGTCCAAACCGTTTCTCGACTTACATCCGAAACAAATTGTCCTCCATTTGAACTCGAAACCGGGACTAATTGGCCACAAATGAGATATGTCTGCCGACTCACTCACGAAGAACTAATAAAAATACGTTGTACTGATCTTTACATATTTGTTAATATAATGTCAAGAATCATTTCAGAAGGACAAAAAGATAAACAGTTGCACAAGTGAAACCATTATACAGAATTACATATGAAAAATTTCAAAATACTGCAGAGTACAGAAGAACTAATTAAGTCCAAGTTAGTTCACTACGACTTTTATTAGTCCAAATTAAAGAAATACGACTTAATTTGCATATCAGTAAGAAAAGTGAATAAAGATAAGAATTATTTGAGTCCACTTTGGCTCTGACCCATTTATACATAAATAGATACCAAAGATACTTCTGATTTCAATAAATGCCTCTCATGGAGTTTGTATGACCCCCCTCAAAAAAGTACGGTATTTCGATGTATTTTATCAATAGTAAACATTACTAAAACGAAACAATATTTAGAATTTTTCTTTGATTGCAATTGCATAACAATAATAACAAACCATAAAAAAATCACAAAAGAAACCTTCATAAACTTATAAAAAAAATAGTTGCTTTTGTAGTATAATGTCTTCGAGTGAGGAATGGGGAATTTAGATCCGAATATAATACGAATAATATGCGGGAGTGACACGTGATAACTCACAAATGTATGTTCATCAAGGTTTTACGAACACACACTTTTACGAACATTTTTCATTTTTTGGTTTAAACTTTTTTTTTTTTTTTTTTTTATTAACCAGCCAACTTTGGCATGAAGTATTTGCTTAGAAGAAAATGCCAGAAAATAGTCGGTTGAACAAGAATTCCGCTGACTTGTGTTTGAGTTGATGCAGACTTTCACATACAGTATGACATTTAATTTTTGCTCCTTATGATAGAACAAGGACACGTCTGCCTTCGAAGCTAAATGAACATTTAAAAAAAGAGAGAAAAAGAGGTAGTACAATAAACAAATTAATTATTTTAAAGAATTTTATGAGAAAGACAATTTCTCGTAAGTAACAGAAGTTTCGAGTAATTTTAGAATTCATATCACTTGAAGTACAAAATTAAAAATTACAAAAACACGGCTTACGAGCAGATTCCTTGAACCCACAACTTTTGCCCTTATCTTCGACCAGTGTTTTTTCCAGGAACGTCTAAGGGGGAGAGTTTTAATGCCCTTGCCTCCGGAATTGGTCAACTGACCCTTCTATGCGGAGCTAAGAAAAAATAAATTCGCGATCACCTGTCACTATTTTGCAGGGCACATCCTTTAGCAAATGGTGTCTCACTGCATGCCCTTCAAATTTTGATTTTGCTTCCTTCCCCGGACAAAAAGTTTTTGGGACAAAAGCTGTTACAAACTTTACCCTATCTGATATGGAATGAAAGTATATTTGAATTCACGTAGTTTGAAGTACAAAAATATAAATACACGGGCCACGACTTTTACGTTTCCCTCCATTCGTAACTTAAACTTGTCCTCTTATTACACACTCCATCCCACCCAAGGGGGGGCGCGGTGGCTCAGTGGTAGAGCGTTCACCTCTGGTGCTTGGGGTCCCGGGTTCGATCCCAGCCCCCGCCAAGTGAACTTTGTGGTGGACAAACACCGTGCTCGTGGGTTTTCTCGGGGTTCTCCCGTTTCCTCCCACTTTCTTCATTCCACCATTTCACTCATCTCTCATAATCACCGTCTCCTTTAGCCTAACCGGCATAAGCGTGGGACGTAAAACTCAAAGATTTCATTTCATTTTTTCCATCCCACCCAAGACAAAATGAAAATGCCTTTGTCAGAGTTTTTATTATTAAAGACAAAATACGAAGACGAATCCTCATTAGGGTCGAGTCCTAACAATGGTAACGTATTGAACGCAAAAACATCAAATTTTAAAGAACGATCTTACACTCAGTATTTCTTTATCGTACTGTTTTCAGGTGGTTGAACAATGTGATATTTATATTTAATTATTTATAAACAATTAAAAAAGGGGAGAAAAATCAATATTTATCAATGTTGAAGCAAGGTCTTAGATATGAATTAGAAAAATTGTGAAGTTTGTGCTTACAAAGAAAAATTAAAACTAATTTCTTGTCTAATCGAAGCTAAGCAATAGCATAATAATATCCAGCAATTTAAGACAAGTTATTTTGCATTATATTTGTTTATAGTTGTTCGTCACAAAATACAGTGTAGTGACATATACATAATGTATAGAAAATGTTCTCTTTGCACGCACATTATCCTACATGTATCATTCTAATGAAATCATCTTAAGTACTCTTGATAACACTTTTCACTAAGGATACTTGGAAGGGAATCAGTCTAAACACCCACAAACCCTAAAAGTCTATGCTTATCGTATCTGCAGTTTCATGAATAATATATTTGTGCATAGGATTGTTTAATGCGCTTTTAAAGACTTGAATTTACTTTTCCTTTATACTACAACTTGATTCATTTGTCTCTTCCCTCCCCTCCCCCCCCCGCGTAACTCCATCTAATAAAAAAACATTTTTCAATAATTGAGATACACTATTCTAGAGCACTCATCCCTCGAACCCTTCGGAGACGCTTCCTTGCGTCAAAATTTCTCTGATTAATGTAGAGAATAGCATCAGACGTACAGAGGCGGATCTACCCCATGACCGGGGGACCTAGGCCCCCAGTTTTTTTGAGTGACAATAATTGAAGCTATTATTTATACATTTTTGAAAGTTTATAGTACACTCATGATATACCTATAGAAATCCGGGTTCTCGTTGCCCCCCCCCCAGTTTTTACATTCTAGATCCGCCCCTGTAGAGGTAATGTGTATGCCTTACTAAATATCTATTGTATGCGTTCCTTAAAGCCTAATGGCCAAAGCACGTATATCTGTGGGTATGGTCCCAAGTTCCATTGCGGAGAGGCCACAATATTCGTTATTAATAACGGCATAGCGACAATTTTTGAGGTACATGAATTAAGGAAGACGTATCTGTCAATATGTTAATATACTACATGTATTATAAACAGTGTACATGTTACAAAAGTGTTTTCTGCAGAGTCCCCCTGACCTAAAATAAATTGTGATTACATCTACTCTTGTTAATAGCACGTCCTTTAGCAAATAGTGTCCCAGTGTAACCCCCTCACGTTTTGATTTTGCCTCCCCAAAACAACATTTTTGGAAGAAAATTTGAATAACAAACCGTTGGACCAACAAAAGCCCTTAATAAGTTGTGACGTCAGGCAGCTATTTTATAAACCCAAAACACTACACGTATTATTACTTTACATGGCATACCAGAACATATGTATGGAATAAATATGAAACTTGAAGGAAAAAAATGGGACACATTTCCAAATCCGAACCACCATTTCTAAAAAGTCCTGGCTGGGCGCCTGTTCTTGCTACTTATTGATAACGCTCATTCTTTAAAAACACTCCATAATAACTAAAATATAATTTTTCTCTCTTTTTCTTTTTCAACCACGAAGCTCTTAGCAATTCCAATTAGTGTTACTACATTCTAACGATTTAGTAAAGAAAGTTCAGAGTTTGATTTTCGAAGAAGCAAAAGCGCACATTAAGAAAAGAAAAATAAAAGTTTAAATTTAATATTGATGTAAATAAGACTTATATAAAAAATAATATTACCTTGGTATATATAAAAGTTAATTATAAAGTATCTTAATGTAAGTAGAAACGTTCTGCTACACTTAGTGCTCTACTAAAATAGATTTGCCTTTACCAGTACTTTGCCTCTACCTACTCTGATATACTAAGCACCGGTTTCCTTCTTTTTCGGTTTTATGATGGTTTTACATAGTTGTTACTAGGGGCGGATCCAGGATGGACTTCTGAGGGGGGTTGTAATACTGCTACTTAGAGCTACTTTTAAGAGCTCCAATCTCTGGGATGAGTTTTATTTATATATAAAATAAGAAAGTTTCCCCTCGGGGGGGGGGGGCAACGCCTGGTTGTTACATACAGTTTTATGATCATTAGTTTTATTTCTTTATTTTAAATTCTGAAAATATAAAATTTATATGGCAATGATACTAATATATTTAGCGCCTTTATTATCATCATTTAAAACGATTTATTTGACCGCAAAATACTTAATGTTACCAAAGCATGTTAACTTTTATCCAAAACTTCGTATAATAAAGATATTCCTGATATATTAATAAAAATAATAATACCGGTTGAGGAAAATATATAAGTAAATATTGTTAGAAAATGGGAAAAGTTTATTTTTGATCAACGTCAAATCTAAATACTTTTAAATTCGATTCTTTTAGTTACTATTTAGTTAGTATTTAATACTGTTTGCCATGCAAATTTTAAAGAATTTACTTACTAAAATATATATAAACTTACCAGGTTATTCCTTTTTTACCTTACTTTTCACACTTTTCCACCCGTTACACGCATTTTTTGAAATTATTTAGACTTTAATTTTAAAGAAAGATAAAATTTAAGACATTTTTAACTGCATCTTGGTTTTCTTAGCATCAAAATTTAAACCAACGCATTTAAAATATCCAAAAGATCCTTGCTAAATGTTGTTGTTTACATCTCCGGTACCAGGCCTCGTGTGTGGTATTTCAAACAGAATAGCATGAATATAAGTGAGAATTTGACTTTAAAACATCACCAATCAACAAGATAATGTGTTTATACATCTACTTACGAAGTATATAGTTTCTTGTATCTCAAAAGTTCACACCAGGAGATTTTAGTTTCCTTGGTCCAGCCTCCTGTGTTTGCAGCATGCAGATGAAAGAGCAGCGAACACTGAGTGAGATTTCGAGTTATTTCGCCACAAATACCGTGCCCATTCTACGTTTTCGGCTTCGTCTATACATAACAACACTGATAAACATGAATAGCATAATGCTTACTGTGAAAAAACCTGTACCCCAACATCATTTTCAGCATTAACTATTCAACTTTGCTCGCCCTTACACTCGCACTGTCAGTAATCGATGCTTTAGCTTCACAACCGGAAATGACGTTTTTGTTATGTTCGTCTATCCTGACATCTGTCGGCCGAACTTTAGCCGGAACATCTCCTTTTCCTGTTACCGTCTCTGCCATCTATTGTCGAAATTGTGAATCATTTCACACTACGTCATACTGGTGTTTCCCCGTATCGATATCTCCTAGTTCAGTGTTACGTAATTCATTGAGAGCTCAATTCAGAACTCGATTCAACTTGTTCTTATCTTTAACTCTCAGGAAATGCATACTTCACTATCTATACCGCAGATGTTCGAACATTAAAAGAGGAATTAAAGTGCTTTCACCAGTTTTTTTAAGACTTATCTAAACACTTTATTCTTTAAACCAGTGGTTCTCAACCTAATTCCTATCACGACCCCCATTTTACCACATCTTCTTGCCAGCGATCCCCTTATAATTTTTGGTTTGTAATACGCTTGTGTGTTATTTTTAATACACCTATTGCGAAGATCTCACGATATCCATCTACTATAATAGTATAATCCATTTCTTGCATATAGGCTCAGTGGTAGAGCGTTCACCTCCGGTGCTTGGGGTCCCTGGTTCGATCCCAGCGCAGTGTGGACTTTGTGGTGGACAAACACCGTGCTCGTGGGTTTTCTCGGGGTTTTCCCGTTTCCTCCCACTTTCTTTATTCCACCATTTCACTCATCTCTCATCATCACCGTCTCCTTTAGCCTAACCGGCATAATCGTGGGACTTAAAACTTAAAGATTTCATTTTTTTCAAACATTGTCGGTGTTGTTTTGAAACACCCTGTATAAATTGTGTTACAGAATATCTTTTTTACTTTCGAGCGACGATAGAAGAAAAGAACGAAATATGTTTTTACTTTTTACTTTTTTAAAATTGAATTCCAAATGTCGAAGGATTTACTTTTTTCATTATCCCTACGAGCAGTGCTGTGCCGCGGAAAATCAGAGCCCGGGCCGAGAGTATACGACGGCGCCCCCGTACATATGAGTGAGAGCGAGAGACGAGCCACGAAACGCCGGCCATGGTTGGCGTGAAGTGTAAGAAAATTTTCAAAACTAAACCCTCCTTTTCCTTGATTTTGAGCACTTTTTATATTTTTCCCTATCATTTTATATATGTGACATGCATTTTCCTAACATGAGTAACATTATACCACGGGCGTCGTTAGCGACGAAAGTTGGGGGGACGCATCTCCCCAAATTTTAGTCAAATATATTTAAAGAAACTACTTTGTATATATAATTTTTGTCGGAATGAGGATTTTGATTCTGATTTATCCGCCCCCCAAGATTTAAAAAGCTGACGACGTCAGTAATTATAAGACCACTTTATAAAGCAGGAAGAGGATTTAAGTACATATACATTTGTACTGATATGTTGACAAAACTAGTTAAATTAATACCTTTATGTGAGACCACAGGTAAGTTCACTGCTAATGCATTTGTCAAAAAATTTCATACCTATAAACTGATATTTTCTTTTCTTTTTTCCTCCCGAATTATGTGCCCCTTTACTTCTGAGCCCGGGGCTGTTGCCTTGCTCGCCCCCTCTACAGCACAGCTCTGCCTACGAGACAAGAAACATTTTTGGATGTTATCCGTCTGTTCATCCGTTTGTCCTGATATATGAACGCTGCACTTCGTTCAAATGTTAACCTTAAAGTTTTTATAAGATTCCCCAGGAAAGGTTTTCGATTTTGCTTTCTATCCCCGCAAAATAAGAGAGTTTAATGGGAGATGAAAATAACATAAGTGAATTTTGTTTCACACTAGTGAAACTAAGATAGACTTCCAAATTATGCGGATTTAATACTAAACAGATCTATAACCTCCAGCTGCAATAGAAGGAAAATGGGAGAGATGGAACAGTGATGCATCCACAGGGGGCGGGGGGAACCGCCTCCCTAAAAGGCTATTTTAAGCTCAGTTAATTTTGTAGTACATAGTCTTATTTTTATTCTCATACACGGCCTCCAGGTCGCTATAGCGACTGAGAATACAAGTATGTTGCCTAGATAACTCAAAAGTAGTTATCTAATGGATAAATCAAAACGTTAGGATTATGTATCAAATTAGTTTTGTATTAATGTGCAGTTGCCTGGTTTTCAGAACGGGCGCCTAAGTCAGAAGAAAATTTTTGGAACATCTTCGATATGTAGGGAAAGTTTTGTGCCTCTCTGTCTTGCTACTAAATTAGGTGTTTTGTGTATCTCCAATACCTTGATCTTCAGTTTTTCCGTTAATAAAACATCCAGCACAGCCAGTCCTGCTACATTTTGATTCTCTGTAATAAAATAGGTAAACTTATTTTATCTCGATTAGTTCACCTTCTTTTCTTTTTATCCCCCTTAACCAAATGATGCCCTAAGAAAATAATATTTTTACTATACCTCAGTTGATCTTCCATAGTCCTCTTCCTTCTGATGATAAAAATTTCGCATTTTATGTAGTAATGGTCAGTTTAAATAGTAACGTAGTCTGTAACTCTAAGTATTCTTAGCATTCTCTGCCTGCATGTGAAAGAAATCAAAGATTAAGAAACAGGGATAGCCCAGTGTTGCAAGAGGAAATTGAATTCGATATAAAGAGCATGAAACAAAGAAAGGTTCAGGAGATTATGTTCTTAGACATAGTAAAGTAAACCAGGCCCGTACGTAGCCAGCCAAAAAATGTAGGAGGGGGGGCGGTAGAATTTAGTGGGGAACGATCAAACTATATTATAGTTCATCACCATATTATAGTTCATTCGCAAGCATTCCGTGAAAATTTTAGGGGTCCCAGTAAAAAATTATGGAGCCCCCTAGACCCCTTGGATATGGGCCTGAAGTAAACTGAAGAAAAACTGAAAAAATCCTACCATAGATTTATACAAAATGACTACCAAATGATTAAGTTTTCTAGAAATGGAGAAGTGCCATGATTATTGCTGCGTAAGAAAAGACACGTATTACACCTACAAACTTGCAGACCTATAAATTTTGTTTGTGAGATTTACTTTAAAAAATAAAGGAAAACCGATGCTCTCTTTAGATAAATTTAAACATCGCCCAACTAAGAAACAAACTGTATTTATAAGTATTATAGCACAGTAGATCATATTCAAGTGATGAAGGAACTGATAGATTATTCAAATGAATATGAATTACCTTATGTGATGCGTTTATTGACTTTGAAAAAGCTTTCGATCCCGTGAAGATCTCAGCGGTTATTCAACAAGTGGTGTCGAAGAAGCTTATATAAAACTTATAGATAATGTCTATAATAAATCTACTGCAAGTATCCAACTGTTCGACTATAGAAAGACTGTAAAGATACAGAGTGAGACACGTCAGGGTGATACCAGGGTGCGAAATCATTTGAAAATGGTGCGGGGAAAGAAGTTCAGTTATCCACACTAATGCTTCGTGGAGCCTCCAAAAAATTGAAATAATGGATTATTATTATTATTATTATTATTATTATTATTATTATTATTATTATTATTATTATTATTATTATTATTATTATTATTATTATTATTATTACTACTACTAGACCCTACTACTACTACTACTACTACTACTACTACTACTACTACTACTACTACTACTACTACTACTACTAATAATAATAATAATAATAATAATAATAATAATAATAATAATAATAAATGTTCAAACTAGTCGTCATTGTTATTTAAAAATTCTTTATTCATTTATTATTTATTCATTTAATATCTACTGCATTTAATATACACTTCGGTGCGTATGGTCCAGGCATTAGACTCTCATGGGAGCACAGTACCCTTGTGTTTACCATCATATTGAATACTGCATTCACGAAAATAGCGGTAGAGATCTATAAGTCAGGAATAATTGTCCCTGGGAACCGATGTCCTAACCAAGCATTAGAACTACTAACTTGAATCCCTCCACCTGGCCAGCCATAGATCCTCATGAGCTGCAGAGTCAGAGTATATTTTTTATTATTATTTATGAAATTCTCGTTTCTTCGCTAAGTACGTAGTGTTTCAGTTTGGTCGTTCAGATATCCGGTCACCTTTGTAAGTCTAAATAATACTATGTATCTATATTGTATTATTAGCAAGAATATATTATTCTAAATAACAATTATGATTTTAATACAAATACTTGATAGACAACAAAAAGCCGTGTTGCTTCAGTGGTAGAGCGCTCACCTCAGGTGCGTGGGATCATTGGCTGGATCCTAGCTCGTGCCGAATTCTGCTTGTGGTACACAAACAATTGTGTGTGGGTTTTCTCGGGGTCCTCCCGCTTCCTTCCACTTTCTTAATCCACCATTATAATTCATCTCATCATGACCGTCTTCCTTAGCCTTGGTGAATATTCGTAGGACGTTAAACTTTAGAAAATAAAAGCACAAACACTATAATACGATTGATTTGCTGATTTAAGTTTAATGATTCTTTTCAGCAGCAAGGCTATGAGATGTGGACTTACAGTTTAAGGTGGAATCCGAACCACGGTAATCGTTCAAATTTTTGTAAGGCGCTCCCACCGAGAATTGAACCCAGGACCTCGTGCACCGAAGATGGTGCGCGCGTGCTAGCCACTAGAGCACCGAAGAGAGACACAATAATACGAATATTGAATGATTGTGTTACTATATTTATAGACCTAAAATATAGTTTGCAATAACGTATCTTACTTTAGAGAAAAATTTTAAGATTAAACTTCACTTTTTTTCCGTATGTAACGAGAGTTTAACATGTGATGGCCAGAAGAAACCCACGTATCAGCAGCAGTAACAGCATCCCATAATTTTAAAGGAGATCCACTGAGTTTAATTATCAATAAAGATTGCAAGGTACTCGTCAACACACGGTTTCTTTCGGAACTTTTAATATGAACAACACTGAATCCACGTTCACAGGCAGCAGTTGATAATGACACAGAACGAACTTCCCGAGTTAAGGCTTTAAGAACTTGAAAATCATTTACCGACTTAGAACTTGACTTGTACTCTCTCCATTCTGACACTGTAAAACCCCCGCTTGGTCTAGTGGCTAGTACCTTGACTTCGGTTAGCATGATCCCTGGTTCGATTCCCGGTGTGGTACAGTTGAACGACCAAAGTGGAGTCCAAGTCTCCCTTAGCCTAGCAGGCATAAACGTGGGACGTTAAGCTAAATCAAACCAAATCATTCTGACACTGCAGTATCAAGATTCAATCCAAATAATTGAGCTGCTTTATATACGTCTACGTTACCGTATAAACCGTTCATGCTATTACGATCTTTATTTTCAAACACTGAAAAGCACTTTAGCACATCATTAGAAGAAAACCTTCTTTCTACTCCGTCTACTAAACCTTGGATTACCTGTCCCCTTATTTGATCAAACTTACTATCATCACTCCCTGTAACAGATGCTTGTCTGCAGTGCATTAAATATTTATCTTTACAAAAACTTTGGTAGACATTATCTTTCATACGCATTTCTCCCAGAGCTTGGATCGTAGATTCAATTTTTTCTTTATTTCACTGTACGAAACTGCTTCTTTTTGCATCGTTTTACTAATATTAGACAGAATGAACGCAATATCCAGAAGAAAACCGAGCAATAGCATGTTCTTTTTCCCCGACAGTTTTTTTTTTTTTTGGTAAATACCACTCAGTTTAAAACTCTCTGTTGAAATGGTCAGTATTTTCATACTCCAAAAGTAGGAATTGCATTATACAAGAAAAATATGTAAAGACTGCCAATAATGCATCCTTCTCATTTGAAATCCAACGTATGTGAAACAATCTTTTGATTTTCAGCAGTCCTGCAGCATCTGTGACTGTCGCGATACTTTTAAGTTTTGCAGCTGTAGATGACTTACTGAACACTTTGTAAAGTTCGCCTAATAAACATTCAAAGTTGTGAACAACATTCACAACACCAAAAACTCTTTTCAGAAACAAGATCCATTCGATGTGCCATGCAGTGTACGTTAATTAGGCACGGGTTGATATTTCTTCTAATTTGAGCAGCAACACCTTCGTTTCTGCCAGTAAACACTGCATCCCCGTCCGAACTAAGTCCAACAAGTTTTTCTTTAAGATTAAAAATATCTATGCCATCTTCGGAAAATGCTTGAATAATTTTCTCTTCAATGGATTTTGCATCGGCATTTTGTACAGGCACTAATTTATAAAAACGACAACAAGGTTTATTTTCTTCGTCCACATATGTTACATATAACAGCAAGTGCTTATCCGCAAACCTGTTTGTAGATTCGTTCACTGAAATTGAAAAACAATCTGTTTGTTTGAGAAATTTTACCAATTCTGCATGCAACTGGTACGCTAGAGCATAAAGATCTTCATCTCGTCAACAACCGAACAACCGAAAAATGTAAACACCTGATCCATTTACAAATAAACTACGTTTTTTTAAAAACAGACATGCATTTAAAATTATTTTGTCTGAACATTTTCATAATAGACCTACTTATATTTTCCTACTAAGGTGTCCCCCCTTACAGATTTTGTTGAGGGGGAAACGCAAGTGTAAAATTTTCGGTTGGGGGGAAATCCCTCTCATCCCCCCGGGATTTCTCACCCTGGGTGATACTATTTCCTGATATTCACCATAGACTCAAACCTATCTATTTGTGTATTGTTTTAATTATGTGGATACATAACACACACACACACACACACACACACACACATATATATATATATATATATATATATATATATATATATATATATATATATATATATATATATATATATATATATATATATATATATATATGTTAATCAATAATAAGTAACCTGAAATTCCCAAAGATGGTTCCTTCTGAATTTTCGTTATATTTCACTGAGTAAAAGAACTATTACGTGACCAGCGAACGAGTGCGGGCGGCCAGTTTTAGAACTAAAATCCTAGCAGCAGTGTTTCTAACCGGATTACTTGTAATCAATCTATCACAGTTCTTTTTGTCCTGTTCGTAATAAACCACTTCATGCATATGCTCAAGTCAGGGACAGATCCAGGGGCCGGGCGATTGCTTCCCCCCAGAATAGGATACTTTTTTTATTTTAAAAATAAAACCTAAGAATTTTCATCTTTGTATTATAAATGTAAAATAAAACCTGAAATAGGTAGGCCTTACTTTTTTGTTTTACGTTGCAGAAGTCAAATAAAGCAAGAAATTGCAAGAAATTACTTAACATTGGCGTTCTTGCTAAAAAAAAAAAAAAAAAAATGTCCACCTTCGAAATCGCCACACTACAACAAAAATACACCCTCCATATTAACTTCCGAACAAACTAGCGAGCAGTGTTATACAGGCTGCTCCTGTTTTATAATGACGTCGAATAAAACGTAATCATTTTTTATACAATCTGCTTAATACACGGTAGAATCTCACTGAATTGTCAATAGTGTTATTTTGTTCTTAAATTGGTAATTTCCATTCATATATCACTATTCACAATACATCTGCATCACTGCAGGAATGGTTCACTACAACCACATAACTTACGGCGTTTTTTCTTTTTTTTTAACGGAAAGAGATTAGGCTATGCATAGCATCCAAACTGCAACTTTTAAAAACCGTTGGATACACTGCAGAGTGAAACTCTCCGCTCCCCTGTCCCACCGCGCTTGCCAAGAAACTGATGTAAACACAACAGCAGCGCCATCCTCCCAAAACCGCACTGCTATCCTGGTCAGGTAATACTAGTAACTAACTGTACGGTCTATGGAACTCGGAAGATCGATGACGCGTTCACAAAATCTCTCCAATGACTTCAGTCCTTAGCCAACTGGATCCAGTTTCTACTTTGTGTTGCTATTTCTGAGAGATCCATCTTAATATTGTCCTCCATCTGCACCTACGTCTTCCTAATGGACGTTTTCCAATTGGGTTTCCAGTCAAAACTTTGAAACCATTCCTACTTTCTTTCATTCTCACTACATGACTTGCCCACCTGAGTCTCCTAGACTTTATGACCCTAACAATGTTTGGTAGACGGTATAAATTATATAGTTCCTCGTTATGAAGTTTCCGCCATTCCTCTTGGGTCCAAATATTCGTCTCAGGATTTTATTCTCAAATCCGTGTTCTTCCCTTAAAGTAAGCGACCACGTTTCGCAACCACACAGCACATGATTATGGTTTTATATATTTAAGCTTCAAATTCCTCGACAGAATTCCCGACAAGAGATTTTGAACTGAATAATAATACTACTTTCAGTCAATATTCCCTACTTTTCCCTACTTTCCCTACTTTTAGTCAACATTTAATTTCTTCGTGGATATAATTTTGGTCTGTTAATATTGATCCTAAATACTTGAAAGTACCCACCACTTTATAGAAAGTATTATTTGATACTTTGACGCATCCATAATTTGCAGTATTACAATCTCACCGAACTTCCATGCAAGTGTTTAATAAGGCCTCTGCATTTCTTTCTATTGTTCTCCTATCATCCCCTATCAGATTTACATCATCAGCATACGCCATAATCTTGTGAATACCATTTAATTCTAGGCCCTGGTTGCTATCTTTGATTTTACTTTTAGCGTGCTCCAGACTATAGTTGAATAATAATGGCGACAACGCCTCTACTTGTTTCAGGCTATTCTTGGCTTGGAAACCGTGCACAAGAATTTTTCTACTCGGACTTCACTTTAGGATTAATTTAAACACATTTTAATTAACTAGCTTAACTAACTAGCTCTTTCGGTATTCCGAATTCTGCAAGAATGTTGTACAATGTTTCACTCCTAACCGAGTCTAAAATCAATAAAAAGCTGATGTAATTGGGTATTGTATTCCCATTTCTTTTGTCGAATGGTATACTTCTGGTCCATAGTTGATTGATTTCGTCCAAATCCATACTGATAATCTCCAATAATGTCATCTGTGTATGGGATCAATCCTGTTAAGATTGAGAGGATTTTATAGGATGTTGGCAGAAATGAAATGTCTCGATAATTATTACAATCCGCTTTGTCGCCTTTCTTGTGAATTTGAATAATGATTCATTCTTTCCGTTCTTGTGGTAGTTCTTCCTTATTTCATATAAGGAGAATGAGTTTGTGTATCTTGTTCCACAATTTTCCCCCTTCAGCTAAAATTAACTCAGCCGGAATTTCGTCTACACCCGGAGATTTGTGTTTCTTTAATTTCTAACCTGCTTTGGATTCAAATGAGACACTATTTTGAGCGAGTATTAATCATGACATACGCAACCGAGAAGACTGCTGTTTGCACTGTTCCATACCTTACAGCAGCGTTTCCCAACCTTTTTCAACTTGCGGCACACTTCAGGGTAACTTGAATTCTCGCGGCACACATATTATTATTATTATTATTATTTGAAAATATAAAATACTGTCGTATTTTTTTCTGATTACTGACATCCTTCTCACAGAGAAGAAAGATAGACCACTGTTTTTTCCCCGTTGTAAATCATTATGCTTATTTTTCATTTTAATTTAAAAATAGAAAACAATTACAATCAGATATAGGGCTCAAGTTGTTAAAAATACACTTTTTTTTCGAAAACTGTATCCAACCTTTCATTAAGAAGGAGGATCACTAAATAACGAACGAACAAACGAATCTCTTTTACTTTTAAAACACAAATATAGGTAATTCGTATGCATGTTTACTTTGCCGGAAGGATTGAATAATATTTTAAAATTTCAAGTTACGAAATAGTCTGCAACAATAAAGAAGCAATAATGGTCATAACAATGATAACAAATACTTTTTTTTCAAAATTAGAAATGTACAGAAAAATGTTCTACAGAAAAGTAACACAGTATGAAACTTTAAATTTTAGATTCATAGTAGTAATTTGAAATACAAATATACCTTTTTCTGTATGTCTTGCAATTTGATTGCTATAGAATTAATAATTTTGTTCCGATTTCCTCGCGGCACACCAGCGACCCATTCGCGGCACACCACTGTGCCGCGGCACACCGGTTGGGAAACGCTGCCTTACAGCGTTGCCAGACTCATAGCTCGGAATTATTCCAAAACCTGATCGAAATTATGCTAGATTCGGTCAAATTATGCTAGATCCTCATAATTATTAATTCAGAAGTTTTTAAAGAAAAGAAAACCGAAGTTGAGATACGATAACGTAACTTAAAATACACAGAGCGCAAGAATGCGGGGATAGAAATCAATACTTCACGCACCAAATCTTTAACTCTACTAAACTAGTGCAGTCGTTGCCAGACTTACAGCTTGAAATTATTCTGAATAATCTTTTATTTTAAGAGCAGGAAAAGCTTGGCTTCTAAAAAGAATAAAGAGAAATATCTCGTATAAATGAATACAAAGCGTTTGTTTACATACTTTCAAAGAAAATGATCTCGCAAAGGATTAGAAAACCCTGGGTGAAGCTACAAAAATAAATAAATAAATAAAAATAAAAAAATAAAAAATTAAAAAATGCATATTTGGAGTGGACTGGGTCAAACACATGGCGAAAGGCCTTCGAGTCACCTGCATTTGTGTGCTATATGTTTCATCTTAACATCAAGAAGATACCGTCTCCAATAAAACTCGTTTTCTAACTCATTTTCAAAAACATTAAATTGTGTTTTATTTCCACGCCCCTTCTCTAAGGGCATCGGTAAAGAGATGACATCTCGCCGTTTCGAACTTGCTTCGAACAATAAGACTGCCTGTATGGTTTACCGACTAAATGATTAAATGGAAGAGGATACATTTCTGTCGTTATTTTTCTTCCCACGGCCAACTTTTTTCTCATCTTCAGGTTTGGCGGCTTTTTGATAAACTCGCTGAAATTATGCTAGATTTGGGCAGGATGCTAAAAGCAAGATGCCAGATACTAAACACGTGCAAATTATGCTAGATCTAGCATCATGCTCGATCTGGCACCGCTGATACCTTACGCCTTCTGTTATGCAATAGACAGTATCAGCTGAGGAGACAGTCAGCAGGAAACACGCAGCAGTCGAAAGCGGAAGTCAACCGAACTCGTGTTCTAGAGTTAGTGCTGAAGAATGTGTAACTCTCTGACGCTGAAGTTGTGAAGCACTTTCAAAAAGAAGGATTGAGTCATGCAACTGTGTACAGAACATTTAAATGATCAAAGATGGGATTTCGATGAAAAAAGAAGAGAAGGAAAGAAAAAAATGATTATGACGAAAAAATCAAAGAGAAGATTGTGTCCCTGATGAACGCAAGCGACTAATGTACACTCCGCATCAAAACAAATGCGACAGCTAACGCCCTGCAGTTAGGCCACCCAATATACACCTTCCTATCCCATAATCGTGTCAGGTAAAGATCCCCTCTCTCTCCTCCTTTCCTCTCTCCTATACTAAAATTAGCTAACAACATGAGCGCAATTCTTATTTCAAACTACACAAGTATTAGTTTCGATAAAATAAAATAACAAAACCGAGACGAAACAAGATTCATTGGTTGATGTAGAGAGAAACTGAAACACACACAATGAATAATTGAAACCAATGGATGTCTATTACACCGAGCTTCATAAATGAGACAGAGAGAGAGAGAGAGAGAGAGAAGAGGAGAGAAGAAGAAATAGAAAAGGGAGAACAGATAAAATTCTGGAATTGAAACGTAGTAAGAAAAGAACCTAACATTATAAAGTTCCGTTTCCAGAAATCCAACAGTAATATAGAAATAACGTTTGTTTTTACCTATTTTTCAGAACTATTCGAATATATAGATGCTTTAAACATTCATTATGTCACTTTCATAATGGATTGCATACTCAATTTCAAGTAGAACTGTAGATCTACGAGACACATCTGAAATAATGTCAAAAGTTTAACACACATGCTTTGTTTCCGCGTGGTTCGATTGCAAATTCGGTAGTGTTCATTGAACGTACTGTTCCAAAATACATTCTAATACACCCAGTAGATAGCGTTGGTCATATCCTCCATTTCAGACTACTAATGCAAACTGAACAAAACAGAAAAATAAATAAATAAATAAAATAAAATAAAAAAAGAAACGAAACGAAAAGAAAAAAAGAGAAAGAAAGAAAGAGAAAATAGAAGACAGTTCTATTTTACTGTTACATTTCTATCAGAAATACTATATATTAAAAGTCCAAACTGTATCGTAATGAAGTTACAAATGTTGGAAAGGAAAAGTGTATATTCATCATAGATGTAGCATGTTTCAAATTTCAAAGTGAAAAAAAAAAAACATAGATTAAAATATAGGGTGGGAACAAATTTTGTGTCGAATTAGTATAAATAAAATTTGGTTTTCAAATAACCAAAGAGTTACCATTTTCTAGTCTTTTCCGAAGATTTATCTGTTCCGAACATCCAGTATTGATTTAATCTCTTCTGGATATAACGTAATTTGAACAGATAGAATGAACACGCTAAGAGCTCAAACGGATCATCGTGCCAGTCGGATGATATTGGTTAGGTTATAGATCACCATTGGGTCGAGGATTCAAATCCGTAGTGTCCCAGTAATTCGACTGAGACTCGGTAACCCAGAGGATGAAAAAGAGATTTTACTTATTCCCTTGTGTTTAGATAGTATTTCGGTCAGAGATGACTGAACTGGAGATGTTATCCCCAGAGAACGAAAAACACGCCGCCGAAGTTAACAGTTAATTAGATTGTCCAGATCAGGTATAGCGGGCTCTTGCTCCGTTTTAGCTTTGGAACATGAAGTTCGTATGTGTGAGAGAGGGAGATAGGGGGAGAAGTGAAAGATGCAAAGACAGGATAGGGAAACGTCAAGACAGAGAGAGAGAGGGGAACGAATATAAATATGAAACATACTTATCATTACAGTGTATGATATAGAACGCACACACTGTTTATTTGAATTATCACTAGTGATGCCTTATAAGATTTCCATCAGAAGATAAATCTCTGCAGTCATTATTTTATGCAGAAAAATCGGTTTGGGTACAAAACCTCTCGGCCAGAACCTCGCGGCGACAACGTCGCGGAACAAAACCTCGCTTGGCCAAAACCTCGCCTCCCAAAACCTCGCGGCCCAAAATCTCGCCGGGCCGAAACCTCGCCTGGCCAAAACCTCGCCGCCCAAAACCTCGCGGGACAAAATCTCGCCGGGTCAAAACCCCGCCTGGCCAAAACCTCGCCGCCCAAAACGTCGCGGGCCAAAACCTCGCGGAGCCAAAACCTCGCGGGGCCAAAACCTCGCGGGCCAAAACCTCGCCTTGCCAAAACCACATATTCCAAAACCTCGCGCCCCAAAATATCGCCATACCCAAAATCTCACCTGACCAAAATGTAAATGTTCCAACAGATGATAAGGATGACGGTATAAAAGACGCTGTTTCAGAAGAAATATCACGGATATTTGACCAAGTCCCGCGATACCATATGAAAATTCTATTTTTGTATTAGAGGATTTCAATGTGAAGGTAGGGCGACAAGATGTTTTTAAACTGGTTATAAGGAAAGAAAGTCTGTATAAGGAAAGTAATAACAACTAACGGGGTTAGTTTCGTGAACTTTAGAACATCCAAAAACTTAAAATTTTAGCAAAAATCTAATAATATTTATGAAAGTATGAAATAATATATGAGTTTTTACGACGTCCCTTTATTATGTCCTGTAGGTTAAAGGAGACGTAGATGACCAGGATGAAGGAAATGATCGAATAAAGAAAGTGGGAGGAAACGGGAATAACCCGAGAAAGCCCACGCACACGATGTTTTGTATCTTCTTATTCTTTTCTTCTTCTTCTTCTTCTTCTTCTTCTTCTTCTTCTTATTATTATTATTATTATTATTATTATTATTATTATTATTATTATTATTATTATTATTTGCAATTTGGAATTGCATATTAAGAAACTCATTGGGTAAATTTTAAATAAAAGTTTCATTCGCGGCGAGGTTTTGTCCACGCGATGTTTTGGCCCGGCGAGATTTTGTCCCGCGAGGTTTTGGGCGGCGAGGTTTTGGCCCGGCGAGATTTTGGCCCACGAGGTTTTGGCCCGGCGATATTTTGTCCCGCGAGGTTTTGGGCGGCGAGGTTTTGGCCACGCGAGGTTTTGGGCGGCGAGGTTTTGGCCCGGCGAGATTTTGTCCCGCGAGGTTTTGGGCTGCGAGATTTTGGGCGGCGATGTTTCGGCCGCGAGATTTTGTCCGTATCCCAGAAAAATCATACTACCTGATGAGGAATCAGAGCCTAGATATTCCATTTGGAAGTCTGGCACGTTACCACTACACCACCGATTGCTTTCGCCAAACTTTGTTTAATAAATGATGTACTGTTTCTTTCTGAGAACGATAACACGAAAAGTGTATACTGCAGATCAATGATCTTTGGGAATGTCCTGGTAATTCCCTTGCCCTTTTCCAACCAGCATTCGTAAATACTCTCAATCATGATACAGGTGTTTACTTCCACATTTTTATGTATTGCTTGTCCAGTATAAGAAGTCGATTCTTCACAATCACTTTGTAAAATGTTTAAGTTTGGCGTGAACAGGATTTGAACCTACGTTTAGTAGCTGTATTATGATGCCATTACGTTACCCCTACACTATCATGCCACTGAAATTACAAGCCAAATATTACTTACTTTAGTCCTGGTCTTTGGAAGAAACCGGCTTCTTCCTTTAACGTTATTTGCACCAAATGGTTTTGTTTTAATGCCTTTAGGTAAATTTGACGTAGGTCATGAATTTTCCAGCGGAGCGGATGCAGCCGACAGAGATCTGGGGGATGGGAAAGACCTTCGTTAAGCAGTTGATAGAAAACGGCTGAATATCATGATATATTTATCTGTGTTTGCCCCTCCCCCAATAAGTCGGCGCCTATACGTATGTATATATATATATATCGATTTTTCTTCTGTTTGGCTAGGCTCTGGAACATATGGTTCTACTTTCCCCACGAACATTAATTTTTGGCTGCCTGTTAAGAAAATCGCCACAGAAATCTTATATCTATTCAAGATGCAATCTCTATCAATGAGAACTTTTCCGTCGTCTCTGTTTAATATATAGGGTGTCCTATTAATGCGTACAAAAATTAAGGGTAGATAGCTGGTGTCAAACCAAGAAAAAAAATGTCCTGTGAAACTTTGGCCAAAAGTCCATAGTTACGGAGATTTAGGGTGCCAAAAGCGTGGGAAAATGAACTTGAGAGATCTATATCTTCACTATTCTAGATGATAGAGCAAAGGCGGTATGCTCGCCTTCGAAGTCAAAAACATCGAATGTGCTCTATCCAAAAATGCTTATGCCGCAATCGTGAAACCCGTGCGCAAGGGATTCCCCAAAGGAAGTGGGGAATCCTCGTCAATTCCCTTGAGAAAGAGAGATCTACATTAGCGTGGTTCGAAGACTATAAAAACAGCAAACAGTAATTCGTAGTCGGCAATATGATATGTTCAACGAATTTAACATGGCGCGGGAATTTTGTAATTAGCTATGTGGGGTTGCATAACTGCAACATCAGTAAGAGGTAAAAACATATGCTTTAGTTACCATAAATAAGATAGGTGGGTCATTCGAGGTGAATAGCAGCAGCATAGTGTGTGTATACCTGCAATAGGAATTGGCGTGGGAACATGAATGAAAAGAGGATACAGTAACGAAAAACATAGGGAATATGAGAAACTACTAAAAAGAACATGTATATGAACAACGTAGTAAATACAAAAATGAAAAGAAAGCTGTATCCAGTATGTGGCAAAATAAACGAAATAAATAGGGATAGACTATAGCTGCATTTTACTCACCATAAGCAGGTTGTATTTGCCCAATTGCTGTTCCATGTTTCCGATATCCGCCTTAGTCGTTCCTGTGTACTCATGGTATGTTCTCAATATGTCCTCCACCAACTCGCTTACACGCATGGGCATGACGTACCAATGACTGACGAATATTATGGAGTACTTCTGGTGTATCACAAATCGACTGGAAAGTAGCCTGGATACGTTGTTTCAAATCATCTATATCATGAATTTCCCTTGCGTATACTACTTCCTCAACATGTCCCCACAAATAAAAATCCAATGGATTTAAATTGGGAGAACAAGCAGGCCATACATATCGACTACCTCTTCCTATTCATCTACTTGGAAATGTAACATCAAGATGTTCGCAAACTTGCCTCTGAAAATAAGGAGGAGCCCCATCGTGCATGAACCACATCGAACGTATTACTTCCAGAGGTACATCCTCCATAGGGATGTGCACGAGACAAGATTTGTGGCTGTCTCGACTCGAAAATGTGCCGTAAAAGTGATGCCTCGACTCGAAAAAAGTATATTTTGCTATTGGAAGAGCCGTGTCTCGACTCGAATTTTGTCAGGAAAATCCTGTCTCGACTCGTCTCGTGCGCATCCCTAATCCTCCAGAACTTGTGGAACTTCATGCTGTACAAAATTGAGATACAGCTCGTCAGTTAAACGCCTTGGGAAGAAAAAAATGTTGGTTTCGATTATGCCTGCCCACACGTTTACGCTAAATTGTCTCTGGTGGCGGCCTACGAGAATTTGTTGCGGATTTTCTTCGGCCCAGAAATGGCGATTGTGTAGGTTTATAACGCCATCTCTCGTAAAACATCTCACGCCAGACGCTCTCTCTGTGTGTATAAGGTTGTGTGTAATGTAATAAGCAAAAAGAAGCTGTGATTATTATTATTATTATTATTATTATTACTACTACTACTACTACTACTACTACTACTATTTCACAATTTCGATAGTTAAGTTGCCTTTCCCAGTAAGTTTTTTTAGTACCACTTATAACTACATTCCAAGCAAATGAATGTTTTAGGAAAGGTATTCTCATATCAATGCTTGCTCTCCATTTTTTTTTTTTTTTTTTTTTTTTTTTTTAACGAAATGAATTGGTATTTCGGTGCCACTATCTTCTGGGTTGCCTGGACGATTTCTCTCTCTGCATACGAAGAAAGAAGCTTCCTTTTTATTTCCATCCACCCACTAGTTACATCAACCATAGTTTAACGTTACTTTGGTTCATTTGTACAACTGCCGTATGCAACAGCCGGGCCGCGGGCCATATGCGGCCCGTCTAACGCTGGTCAGTTATTGAAAAAATTATTATTATAATTTTTCTTTTTTACAAAACCTGTTAAGAGTGGACTGGAATCGACCACACAGTGAGAAACGTGGTAACGCCCTGAAGACAAGCACTTGGCAAGCGCAGGTACTTGAGGGAAGCTTCCCTCGGTAAAAGGATTGCTAGATGTACCGACACAGTTCTAAATGCATTATCCTGCTCCTCTTTAGTTAATAAATATTTTGGTTACCAGTACAACTGTTATTTCGTGTTATTGTGATGTAAATTGTGATGAACATGTTCCATCATTTAATTGTCGTAAAAATGATATACTCACAGTGAGGCCTGCGACGCCATTTAGTGCTCTGTATTCCCCCCCCTCGCTGTTTCAAGTTGCACACAGTAGTAGGCCCCCCCGTATGGCCAGCCGAGTCAGCAAAAATTTTCTCGATTCTGATTGGCTGAGAGAGGTCACGTGACGTTAGGCCCCGCCCACTCGGGAAATTCAAATTTTCAGGTCACGTGGTATGACGTCATGAGTCACCCTGTGGGGAAATCCCTCATTCTCTTTTATGACCGGGATTTTTGAAATTCGTTCCCTTTTACGGGTAAGATGTGTGTTTCTGATTGGTTGACAGAAGTCACGTGATCTTAGACCCAGGGATATTTGAAATTTGTTCCCTTTTACGGGTAAGATGTGTGATTCTGATTGGTTGATAGCTGTCACGTGATCTTAGACCCTGTGATATTTGAAATTCGTTCCCTTTTACGGGTAAGATGAGTGTTTATGATTGGCTGATAGAGGTCACGTGATCTTAGGCTCAGGGATTTTTTAAAATTCGTTCCCTTTTATGGGTAAGATGAGTGGTTTGGTACCTTGAATTTGATTGGTTGATAGCGGTCACATGATCTTAGACCCTGGGTTTTGAAATTTGGGTATCCTCTTTGATGAGTACTTTGGTACTATGATACTGATTGGTTGATAGAGGTTACATGATCTTAGACCCGCTACACGCTGAACAGGTCACATGGTATGACGTCATGTTTTACCCTTGCGGGGAAATCCATCACTAATTCGTTTCCTTTTACGGGTAAGATGAGTGCTTTGGTACCTTGATTCTGATTGGATGATAGAGATCACGTGATTTTAGGTCCTAGGATTTTTGAAATTAGGGTGTCCTTTCTGATGTATACTTTGCTACTACGATACTGATTGGCCGACAGAGGTTACATGATCTTAGACACACCACACGGTGAACAGAATACGTGGGAAAACCCCTCATTCATTTGTTTCCATTTTACGGGTAAGATGATTGCTTTGGTACCGCGATGTTGATTGGTTGATAGAAATCGCATAATCTTACCCCTCCCCCACCCCACCCCAATGCTAGACATTCAGAGTGCTATGACGACGATCCTGGATTTTAGAATTTTGTTCCCTTTTTATGGTTATCCTTAAAGTTCCCATGAAGGGTTCAACCCCATCCTTAAATAACCCTTTTTGGTATCATGATATTGTACTGAAGTTTACATTAAATATTATCGTTCTCTTTGGCAGATAAGATGATTACCAGCTTTCTTACCTTGATGGACTTCCTGTCCTTGAATTAGTAGCCTATGTCTCTGGAAGTAACAATGGTGAAAGAGGGGTGTCGCTTGTAGATTTCTTATAACACATTGTTGTGAGTTTAAGCGATTTTTTAAACGCTCAGTAAGCGCTTCATTAATGGAAACAATGTTGCCAGATTTTTCTTACCTAAACTGCTCCGATTCTTTTCGAAACGGTTCCGCAGAGTACAAGAAATTTTAAACTAAAAATTTTTTCGAACTAAAAAAATTTTAAACAAAAATTTTCAAACAAAAAATTTTCGAACTAAAAATTTTGAAACAAAAAAAAAGTTTCAAACAAAAAATTTTCGAACCCAAAAAAAAATTTCGAACTAAAAAAAAATTGAAACAAAATTTTGTCGAAGTAAAACATTTTTTAAAACAAAAGTTTCGAACTAAAGATGTAAATCACATCTAAAAATTTTCAAATCAAACTTTTTATCGAACTAAACTTTTAAAATTTTCGAACTAGAAATTTAAACCAAGTTTTAGAAAAATCCTAATAAATGTTTTTCCAGGAATCGAACTCAAGTCTTTCAAACCAAAGACGTGTATCCTAACCGCTTAGCTTAAATGAATTCGGTTTTAATCGATCTTGGTGGGTTTCGAACCATGGTCCTTGAAAAGGATACACATATACTTTAAGAAAATAAATCTGACAGTGTAACGCTTCTCAAATTAAACTTTTTATCGAACTAAACTTTTAAAATTTTCGAACTAGAAATTTAAACCAAGTTTAAGAAAAATCTTAAGAAATGTTTCTCCAGGAATCGAACTCAGGTCTTTCAAACCAAAGACGTGTATCCTAACCGATTAGCTATGAATGAATTCGGTTTTAATCATGCTTGGTGGGTTTCGAACCATGGTTCTTGAAAAGGATACACATATACTTTAAGAAAATAAATCTGACAGTGTAACGCTTCCGTTCGTGGATTAAAATAAAATGCTGATAGACTTTTTTGTGTGACGACATAGAAGCACATATGATTGAAAATGCAAACGTCAACGGATCGCATTACTTTTGTTTTACTACGAACGTGTCAGCATGATTCATGAAAAAAGCAAACATTGACATTCTCGTATGGAATATGAGGAAAATGAAATGTCGTCACAGTTACGACAAGTAGTGACATGATCCTGACAGAAGGCATTTGGGATCAGAACTGTGATACTAGATATTGTAACTATTGAGAAACGTGAATGACGTCACGATCGATTGTTACACATCGTTTTCGTTCGTGATTCATGACAAAAGCAGCGAGCGTTTTGATTGGTTCGTTGTGATGTCATTTTATAAATTTCCTCGTTTCTGATTGGTTGACGGTGACGTCGTTTTCACAGCGATCTAAATAAAAATCTAAATTTCATTTTTCAAATCCTACATCGCTCTCAACTAGCGAGTGAAGAAGATCTCCTTTTAAAAGTGTTTTCATTTAAGCTTCATTGCACCGACGTTTTGTTCATTGAATTGAGGTAAGTTCAGTGAGATTTATTTGTCACCCAAGATTCGAAAATCATTTTTATTTTATATTTGTGGGGTGGATCACGAATACACTGTTTTACTTTTAGTACGAAATATTTACGCTATGAAGAAATTAGTGGAATGGGAAAGTGGAAGTACGAATCAGGAACCCCCACACATTAAAAGTAAGCACGAGAAATGATATGGTTTAGCGTCCCTTCAGCTTAATGTTGAATGTGAACTCCCGTCGGGAATTGAGCCATGGTCAGAAAATGTGTGCGCTTAGTTTTGAAAAGAAATGCATTACAAAATTTCAGAAACTATGCCTGAGAACAATATGGTTCGATACCCTTTGAAAGCATTAGCTTCCCCTTCAGCTTAACGTGATATTCGAGCAACCGCCCGGGATTGAACCAAGGCCAGAGTTGTGTACGGCAACCATTTAGCTTAGTTTTGAAAAGAATGTATGATAACATATG
The DNA here is from genome assembly GCF_964235325.1 of Thermobia domestica. Lineage (NCBI taxonomy): Eukaryota > Metazoa > Arthropoda > Insecta > Zygentoma > Lepismatidae > Thermobia > Thermobia domestica. Next base: position 128,379,596 of record NC_137455.1, on the reverse strand, counting down.
AGAATATTAAATTTTAAAAAAAAGCTTGACAGCGATCCGATGTGGAAAGCAAACCCCACCGAGGATTGAACCAGAGCCTTCCACGTCCGAACCATGTACGCTAACCGCTTAGCCACGAGTGCATGAATATTTGGTTAAAAGTTTTACGCTATACAGATTTTGTTTTGACAATTACGTATGTGTATCGTTAATGCTTGATGAATCTCTTCAACTTGCAAACGCATCATTTAAAGGTCGTTGTGAGTGGAAAAATGCTTACGTGTGCTTTGTCACATCTCAGTACTGTTGAAACATTCATTCATTTCATGCATTCTTTTTATCACTATAGAATGGTAGGTCAGTTACATGCTGATGTAATGCTCTCGAGTTTGACAGCAATAAAATACACATTTCAGTAACATAATTATTTAAAAAAAAAACTTTGATTTCTAGTACATGTGCTTTCATAATGAGATTCTGAACGTTACCGCCAGGAATCAAACTCAGGACCTTTACATGAATTGCTTAGTTAAGAATTTATCATGAATGTTATGATTTCCTGGGCTAAGCGGTTAGCATACGTGCCTTTGGCGTGGGAGACCCGGGTTCGATTCCCGGCGGGGAGCTCATGTGGTTCGGATTCCACGTTAATCAGTAGGTCCACGTCTCATATAGCCTCGCTGCTGAAAGGGGCGCTAAACTAAAAAATAAAAAAATCAACTCAAATTCACGCTGCTCAATTCCTTTTTTCCCATTACATATTTGTTTTACCGTACCTGTTTGTTGTTTTCATTTTTAATCATGGCCGAATCGGGTTTTACTGTTCGCAATGAAATCACTCGTCATTATAGACGATTTATGTACGTTTATGTATTATGAGGTGTGCACGTCAACCATTTAGCTTAGTTTTGAAAAGAATGTATGATAACGCGTGAGAATATTCAATTTCAGAAAAGGCTTGACATGCCCCGACGTGGAAAGCAAACTCACCGAGGCTTGAACCAGGACCTTCTACGTCCGAACCATGTACGCTAACCGCTTAGTCACAATAATAATAAAAAAATACGCTATACAGATTTTGTTTCGACAATTACGTATGTGTATCGTTAATGTTCGATGAGTCTCTTCAACTTGCAAACGCATCATTTAAAGGTCGTTGTGAGTGGGGAAAAAATGCTTACGCGTACTTTCTAACATCTTAGTACTGATGAAACATTCATTCATGCATTCTTTTTATCACTATAGAATGGTAGGTCAGTTACATGCTGATGTAATGCTCTCGAGTTTGACAGCAATAAAACACTCATTTCAGTAACATAATTATTTAAAAAAAAAAAACTTTGATTTCTAGTACATATGCTTTCATAATGAGATTCTGAACGTCACCGCCAGGAATCAAACTCAGGACCTTTACATGAATTGCTTAGTTAAGAATTTATCATGAATGTTATGATTTCATGTTTATCAGGTGATTAAGATTTTTCTTTCTTCTTTTCTTTTGTAGTAAATTCACGCTGCTCAATTCCTTTTTTCCCATTACATATTTGTTTTACCGTACCTGTTTGTTTGTTTTCTCCTTTTATTAACCATGGCCGAATCGGGTTTTACTGTTCGCAATGAAATCACTCGTCATTATAGACGATTTAACATTGAAGGCAGAATGCTCGAAATTCAATTCAATGCACCGCCCGTAGGAACCGATATCATTTGAAACAGAAACCAAAGTGAATCCCTTCTTGGAGACGATCACGATTGCCAGTGCTTCCAATTTAGTATTCCGCCGGAATTTCCTCAAACCCAATACCATTGGAATTCTACCGGCACATGGATATCGATGGAGAAGTACGCAATCGATCGCTGCAATGCAATGGCTGGCCTACATTGAAAAAACCGAAGGAAAACAAATCTTACATGCGGCCCGACAAAAAGAAGTGTTTATTGCGGGATTCCATGTTGATGGCTATTACCAAGATCCTGAGACGTTAGAGGAGCACGTCTACGAGCATGCCGGCTGCTTTTATCACGGATGTAAAGTATGTTTTACTACAGGCCGTAATCAGCCCATCTACAACAATCCAGAAGACACCATGGAATTCCGTTATGAACGAACGCAACGCAAAAATGCAAGACTGCGTGAATTGGGGTACATTGTACATGAAATGTGGGAGTGCGAATTTAATCAATTCTTAAAACAAAATCCTGCAATGGCGACGTATCTGAAAAATCACCCGTACATGAACCGCAAACCATTAAATCCAAGAGATAGTTTTTTTGGAGGAAGGACCAATTGTGTGAAATTGTACCACCAAGTCGATGAAAAAGCGGGGGAAGTAATAAAATATTACGATATTGTCTCGCTTTATCCTTACATAAATAAGTGTGCTAAATACCCTGTAGGCCATCCTAGAATTTATCTACAGGGTGATGAAAATATACCACCAATAAATAAAGTCAATGGTCTAATCAAAATGTCGATATTACCAAGTCGCCATCTTTATCATGGTCTCCTGCCTTACCGATGTAACAAGAAACTACTCTTTCCACTGTGTGCTGCGTGTGCCGAAGAAATGAACCCAGACCCTACAGCAACGTGTACGCACAACGACCAGGAGCGATGCCTCACTGGAACATGGGTATCATATGAAATCCAGAAAGCAGTAGAATTAGGATATCAACCGGTGGAAATTTTTGAAATTTGGGATTATGACATTGAACAATATGATCCCATCACGAAAACAGGTGGCTTGTTCACGGAATATATCAATACATTTTTAAAATCAAAAATGGAAGCGTCTGGCTGGCCCAGTTCTTGTGTCACCGAAGAAGACAAATCAAAATTCATACAAACCGTCCTGGAGCGTGAAGGTATTGCATTGGATCCGTCCAAAATTGAAAATAATCCTGCACGAAGAAGTTTATCTAAGCTCTGTTTGAACTCATTATGGGGAAAGCTTTGCCAAAGATCAAACTTTAGCCAGACCACAATTATTGACCGGCCGGAAGAATTTTATGAAAAACTCACTTCCCCCGACATTAAACTCCATCAAATTGTACCCATCAATGATACGATGTTGTATGCGTTCTGGGAGTACAATGAACATGTGCCTGTTCAAAACCGAAACACCAATGTCGTGTTAGGTGCATTTACAACATGTCAGGCACGTCTGGAACTGTACAAGTACCTGGAAATGTTGCAGGAACGTGTTTTATATTTCGACACGGATTCTGTAATATTTACGGAGAAGCCCGGGGAGCCAACCATTGAACCTTCCACGTACTTGGGATGCTTATCGGATGAGATGGAGTCTTACGGCCAACGAGCGTACATCAAGACATTTGTCAGTGGAGGACCAAAAAATTACAGCCTAGAAATATACAATCCAGATACCAACGTCACCAGTTACATATGCAAAATTAGAGGATTTACATTAAATTACAATGCAGGACAGCAATTAAATTTCAACACGCTAAAAGAAATGATTACAAATCAATGCCATGGACAAGTCACCATCACTATCCCACATAAAATATGCAGGACTAAAGACCATACCATCGTCACACGCAAAGAAGAAAAAATGTACAGTATCCGATACACAAAACGTCGATTTAAAGAACTCAATTCCTACGATACGGTTCCGTACGGGTACGTTAAAAAACAGAAGATGGAACTGGAAAAAGAAGATGAAGAAGAAAAAACTGTAAATACCCAATAAGGCCGCCATTTCTTTTTTTCCTTTTCTTCTTTCCCTTCCTTAACCACAAAGCAGCAACACCAAGAAGAAAATGAAGTACCCACAAGAGTTCATAAATCATCAACATCACCATCAGTGGAAGAAATGCAGTCATCTCGTACCGAAGGGGAACCTTGACCATAAAGCAGCAACACCAAGAAAAATGCAGTACCCAGAAAAAGTTCGTAAACATCCATCAGTGGATGAAATGGTGTTATCTCGTACCCGAGGAGGAAGATGAGCCTAAACAGATCCATCATTTACGAGTAAGTTTTATTTCTCTCTTATCAATATTGACTCATTTTTATTGTTTCAGAAAAAAGAAATTCTTAAAGTAATCCGTCGTTTCTTCTTTTTCTTTACAGGATACGTCTACAACATTCGAAGATGATGATACGTCCAACATATTCATTAAACTAGATCCTGTATTTATTATGTTAATAAACTTGTATGAGAAGAGCATATACCTTTCGTTAAAATACAACAAGTTGAAAAAAAATATGTTTTATTATTTCTTGAAACCCTGAACACTTGTTTTCAAATAAATGGTAATCTTGAAAATTTAAGGTGGAAAATATATCCAAGATTTGGTTTACATGATTTTGTTCGAAAAAATAATTAAAGAATTTTTTAGTGTCCAAAATTTGGTTTTTTAATTTAGTTCAAAAATTGATTTGAAAACTTTCAAATGTGGTTTACAACTTTAGTTCGAAACTTGTTTTTAAAATTGGTTCGAAATTTTTTGTTTCAATTTTTTAGTTCGAAAAATTTTGATTTGAAAATTTAGTTCGAAAGTTTTTAGTTTAAAATATTTTTCGAAAAATTTTTAATTTTTTTAGTTCGAATTTTTTTTGGGTTCGAAAATTTTTTAAATTCCTTTTAGTTCGAAAATTTTTTGATTTGAAAATTTAGTTCGAAAGTTTTTAGTTTAAATTTTTTAGTTCGAATTTTTTTGAAATTTTTGTTTCAAAATTTTTAGTTCGAAAATTTTTTGTTTGAAAATTTTTGTTTAAAATTTTTAGTTACAAATTTTTTTTAGTTCGAAAAATTTTTAGTTTAAAATTTCTTGCACTCTGCGGAACCGTTTCGAAAAGAATCGGAGCAGTTTAGGTAAGAAAAATCTGGCAACATTGTTTCCATTAATGAAGCGCTTACTGAGCGTTTAAAAAATCGCTTAAACTCACAACAATGTGTTATAAGAAATCTACAAGCGACACCCCTCTTTCACCATTGTTACTTCCAGAGACATAGGCTACTAATTCAAGGACAGGATCTCCATCAAGGTAAGAATCATCTTATCTGTCAAAGAGGGAACGATAATATTTAATGTAAACTTCAGTACAATATCATACCATAAAAGGGTTATTTAAGGATGGGGTTGAACCCTCCACGGGAACTTTAAGGTACCAAAAAGGATAACCATTAAAAAAAATCCAGGATCACTGTCATACCACTCTGAATGTCTAGCATTGGGGTGAGGGTAAGATTATGTGACTTCTATCCTCCAATCAAAATTGAGGTACCAAAACATTCATCTTACCTGTAAAATGGAAACAAATGAATGAGGGGTTTTCCCACGTATTCTGTTCACCGTGTGGTGTGTCTAAGATCATGTGACCTCTGTCGGCCAATCAGTATCGTAGTAGCAAAGTATACATCAGAAAGGACACCCTAATTTCAAAAATCCTAGGACCTAAAATCACGTGATCTCTATCATCCAATCAGAATCAAGGTACCAAAGCACTCATCTTACCCGTAAAAGGAAACGAATTAGTGATGGATTTCCCCGCAAGGGTAAAACATGACGTCATACCATGTGACCTGTTCAGCGTGTAGCAGGTCTAAGATCATGTAACCTCTATCAACCAATCAGTATCATAGTACCAAAGTACTCATCAAAGAGGATACCCAAATTTCAAAACCCAGGGTCTAAGATCATGTGACCGCTATCAACCAATCAAATTCAAGGTACCAAACCACTCATCTTACCCATAAAAGGGAACGAATTTTAAAAAATCCCTGAGCCTAAGATCACGTGACCTCTATCAGCCAATCATAAACACTCATCTTACCCGTAAAAGGGAACGAATTTCAAATATCACAGGGTCTAAGATCACGTGACAGCTATCAACCAATCAGAATCACACATCTTACCCGTAAAAGGGAACAAATTTCAAATATCCCTGGGTCTAAGATCACGTGACTTCTGTCAACCAATCAGAAACACACATCTTACCCGTAAAAGGGAACGAATTTCAAAAATCCCGGTCATAAAAGAGAATGAGGGATTTCCCCACAGGGTGACTCATGACGTCATACCACGTGACCTGAAAATTTGAATTTCCCGCGTGGGCGGGGCCTAACGTCACGTGACCTCTCTCAGCCAATCAGAATCGAGAAAATTTTTGCTGACTCGGCTGGCCATACGGGGGGGCCTACTACTCACACCCCTGCTGTACACCTTGCATGCTGATTAGTATGCATTTTTCCTCATGTGCATGTTCTTTTTAGTAGTTTCTCATATTCCCTATGTTTTTGGTTACTGCACCCTCTTTTCAGTCATGTTCCCACGCCAATTTCTATTGCAGGTATACACACACTGTGCTGCTGCTATTCACCTCGAATGGCCCACCTATCTTATTTATGGTAACTAAAGCATATGTTTTTACCTCTTACTGATGTTGCAGTTATGCAACCCCATATAGCTAATTACAAAATTCCCGCGCCATGTTAAATTCGTTGAACATATCATATTGCCGACTACGAATTACTGTTTGCTGTTTTTATAGTCTTCGAACCACGCTAATGTAGATCTCTCTTTCTCAAGAGAATTGACGAGGATTCCCCACTTCCTTTGGGGAATCCCTTGCGCACGGTTTTCACAATTGCGGCATAAGCATTTTTGGATAGAGCACATTCGATGTTTTTGACTTCGAAGGCGAGCATACCGCCTTTGCTCTATCATCTAGGATATTGAAGATATAGATCTCTAAAGTTCATTTTCCCACGCTTTCGGCACCTTATATCTCCGAAACTATAGACTTTTGGCCAAAGTTGCACAGGATTTTTGTTTGTTTGTTTGTTCGTTTGAAATTAGCTGTTTAGCCTTAAATTTTTGTAAGCTTTAATAGGATAGCCTGTATACGCGCGAGGTTGATACTCTTTCTTAAATACTTTGATACCCTTATACGTGCCTCGAATTTTTTTTCTATTATGTTCAACTTAACTAATTTTAGCTTTAAAAAATCGAGTTTCTTTGTTCTAAACATTTTGGATGTTTCCCGCCTGATGTTAACGATATTTTGTGTAGTTACATCGTTCGGATTTTGTAGCCAACGCAGTTTCACCTGTTTTTCCCTCGCCGCTAGTTTGGTGTATTCCCGATCGATCCATGGTTTGTTCCTAAGTATTTCCGCGTACTCCAATTTTTCTCTTGCTGAAGTTTTAATGCTATCACAAATTTGAAAACAAGTATCCTCAACACTAGTGCTCTTAAAACCTCCTAAAACCAAGAAACTATTCGACACTTCAGTCTGGTATTTCCTCTCGCCTGGTTCTCCTTTAATTTATTTAAATTAAACCTCTCCGTTTTCAGATCTTGAATATTTGCTTTATTTAACGATAATCTTTCTCTTATCATCGCTACTACCAGATAGTGATCAGTGTCACAGTCAGCTCCTCTGAACGGCCGAACATGAATTATGTTAGACTATCTATCGTCTTCTATCTACTAGAACGTGATCAATTTGACTATGTGTTTTTCCATCTGGTGAGGTCCATATGTATATATAAATGTCGCGATGTGGGAATTTTGAACTCATCACAATAAGTTTTTTAATTATTATTTTTTTTTTCAAAGTTCACGAGCCTAATGCCGTTGTCAGTCATTACTTTCCTTATACAGAATTTCATTCCCAATAATCGGTTTGCAAATATTCTCTCGTCCCACTTCGCATTGATATCCCCCTAACAGAATTTCCATTATGATATCGCGGGAGTTGGTCAAATACCCGTTCTACTTCTTCGTAAAAACTCTCTTTTATATCGTCATCCTTATCTCCTGTTGAGGCACATAAATTTAAAACAATATCACACCACCGATCCTTAAGAGTAATAAAAGAAAGTCTATCATTCATAAATTCAACCAGTTTAATTGCTGATATTAAAAGAGAATCGAATTTTTCATGGGATACTTTTACAATTAGTTGGTATAATGAAGGAGGGTATTTAGTCCTTAGATTTTCTGTGTAAACACACATTCTCTTCGAAATTTTTGAAGGCGTATGAAATAATTAAACTAATTTCAATTCACAGCAGATCAGTGTCACATCAAGTATTTTAAATCATGTTAGTTATTACTGTTACCGGTAGTGGTAGTGGCAACATAACAACCTTGGTATATTTTTATAAAGATAGCTATCGAAATCTTGACTATGACATGTTTTATATTTAAGAATAAGAAAGATAAACATAAATTTATAGGTTACGGGACAGTTCTGTGTCCCGAAGAATTTTATCGGGACTCCGAGACTCAACTTCGTAATAAAGTACACTCCTTTATAATCAGAACGTATACGAATTCTAGCTAAATAGGTAACATTATCTTCATTTTTGCTAAAAGAAAGTTATATAACAGAAGACAAAGAGAAAATGAAAGCGAAATATTTCAGTGTTACATCCCACGATTACGTCCTGAAAGCTAATAAACATGATGAGGATAAAAATAGTGAAATGCAGAAAGTGGAAGAAAAGGGAATAATCCCAAGGAAACCCACGCATAGTGTTTGTCCAAAACAAAACTTACGCGGTGCGAGTTGAGATCGAACCAGGGACCGAAACATTAGGTGAGAGCTTTACCACTGAGCTACAAGAGTACCAAACAAAAAGAAAAGTTATAACAATAATAGTAATAAAATGAACTAGGATTAATAACTTTTGAAGACTGAGTTATTAAAAGGATTTTATTCTAGAATACTTGTGCATGCTAACGCTCTGCCTCAGGAGAATACCAATTCTCATGAAATTAGGGAAATTAAGTTGTGTCGAGTCTGGTCAAATGAAAAGATAGTTGACTTCCGTACTTACCAAACGGTGTTAACATTCCGGCGAGCACACAGCATCGTGATAACAACTGGAGAGCTGCGTGAAATAAGGAGGTGTCGAATTCCACTCTAGAAAGTCAGTATCAATGGCGAGGGAAGTCGATCAACTGACCACATATCACCCCAAAAGGCATGGGTGCCACAGGCGGGCAGATAAACCCCTTCCCTTTGAGGGCTATTGCCCCAGGATTGTTTAATACTACCAGTTACGACGCTAGAAGTTTCAACGAAACGGGCAACCCCCGCTAGCATGATCCACCTCTTTCCCAACTACCCTTAAGCTAGCTTGTCACTTTACAAGAATCTTTTAGTTGTCATTAAAAAATCTTGCAAACCATCTTTCTATCTACTGTTTACACATTACAACGTTCTGAAACCAAGAAAGATACGTATCTCCAGCCATGCAGCATTGCACTCTAGTGGACAACTAGTGAACCTCCACATTAAAAACGTGTATTTTGGCGCGTTTCCTTTACCCGTCCAAAACAATCCGCCGTTCCGGAAGCGGCTTTTTTTATGTGAGCGGGAGGGCGATAGCAGGTAGCAAGCAAGACGACCCAGAAAGTTGTACATGGCTTGATTCCTTGCAAATTGAAAGAAATGTATGTCCCTTTCAAAACTATCTTTAGCTGTCATGCAGAAATATTGTAGGGTTGCAAGATTTTTTTAAATGACAGCTACAAGATTCTTGTAAAATGGCAACCTAGCTTAAGTCATGATGTATTGTGATGTACAAGCAATATAAAGGTATTACTTTCGCTATACTAATATAGTTGCCCTCCCCCAAATGACTCTGCCGTTCCACTCCTCCCGTCCCCAAGAAATTAAATTTGGCATCGTCACTGATACTTATGCATGCATAGTATTTCCCACGAGATGAGACGAAACAGAACTCTTTCAATAGAAACAAACATACTTCTAAGAGACAAGACAGCAGTTTCACGGTACCTTTTCGACACCTGACAGCCTCAAATCTTGTATCGTGAGCAGTACTATTTGTGAAAAGCATTGTGTGAAAAACTAAATAAAAATCCTTGGTATCTGTCACCGTTTTTGCTGTTAAGAAAATCGGAATTGGGGCTGGAAATTGTACAGATGTCTACAGCTTTCAGTTTTTTCTAGAAAGAACAATTAAGAAAGAATGATAATGGAATGAATAATGATGGACGAATTGGTGTAATAAAATTGTGTTTGAAAACGTGAGTACCTTGTAGAATCTCATGTAGATGATGTCCACTCAGAGGTATAGCCAACAAATTATTGTTTGGGTGTGGGCTTTTTACGTACTGTATGCAAACCAAAAGTCTTTCTTTAGAATATGAAACAAATAATAACTTAACAAACACACGTACATAGTACACAGCAATTATTATTATTATTATTATTATTATTATTATTATTATTATTATTATTATTATTAATAATAATAATAATAATAATAATAATAATAATAATAATAATAATAATAATAATAATAATGCTGTTGTAGTTTCCTGATTTTCAGCGTAGCGTCCATTCAGCACAAGGCTATATTAGACGTGGACTTACAGCTTCACGTGGAATTCGAACCACATGCGCTCCGTATTTCCCGTGTTGAAGGCATGTATGATAACCATATAACCACGTGGGTGTCATAATACGTTACCCTTCTTAAATATGTGCCTTGACAATGCAAGAAGTTAGAATTTGTAGAAATGTACGAACAAGTCTAGTTTCTCGTATATTCATTTGACTGTGTTTATGCGGGTACAAATGGTAAAAAGAAAAGGAACAAAGAAAGAAAGAAAGAAAAAATCGAGGAAAAAATTACCAGACTCAGACACTGCTACGTAACAGAATAGTAATAAATTAGCAGCGTGTTCATCCAATGAGACAATTGAGAGTGCAGATTCTATTAACAATTTCAGTTGTTTTAGTTCTTTTAATGTGTTAGTGTAGTTTATTTTTTTTATTTCATTTACATTGTGCTATAAATATACTTCATTTGTGTATTAAAAAGTTTAGACCTAATAAACATAAAAGACAACTCTATTTTGGAGCGGAGTCCCCACTTTCTCTAACCCCATTAGGGATGGGCACAAGCGAGTTCGAGCGAGTGCTCTTTGAAACTCGACTCGACTCGAAACAGACATCTTTGAACTCGATTCGAGAACTCGGCTCGAAAAATTTCCTCCAACTCGACTCGAATTTGGTTCGGGTTTCGAGTCGAGTCGAGCCAAAACGAGCCAAATCGAGCCGAATCGTGTGTTTAGTTCAAGTATCATACATACACAATACAATTATTATCAATGACACTACTACTACTACTACTACAACTACAACTTATTATTGTTATTATTATTATTATTATTATTATTATTATTATTATTATTATTATTATTATTATTATTATTATTATTATTATTATAAGGGCCGCCGTGGCTGATTGGTAGAGCGTTCACCTCTGGTGCATAAGGTCCTGGGTTCCATCTCTACTCCTGTCAAGTAAACCTTGTGGTGGACGAACATCGTGTGCATGGGTTTCCTCGGGGCTCGCCCATTTCATCCCACTTTCTTTACTCCACCATTTCATTCATTTCTCATCATCCCCATCTCCGTTAGACTAGCCGATATAAGAGTGGGACGTAAAACTCAAAGGTTTATTATCAGTGGCGGCTCGTACTACTTATACTTAGGAGGGCTGCATAAAATAAAACACCTTATTTAGAAATTAATTCCATACGATGGTCCTTCCTTGTAGTAAATTTATCGATAACTCTATCATTGAAGTTAGGGATCTTTTCAACCATTTCCTTTTCTATTGATAACGTGGCACGTATCGTTAACCATTCTTCTCCCATTGTATTTCTTAGAAAAGTTTTTACTCTTTTAAGAGTAGAAGAGCATCATTCAGGTTCACTTGTAGTTAGCGGCAAAGTTATGAATATTTTGGAAAGTTTTAGCACTTCAGAAAAAGTGGAAGCAAGACTATTGCTTATAACATACAGCAGCACCAAGTTTCCTTATCTCTTCTCTTGCACAAACTACACTAACAAGGCAGGGTACCCAGGTGTAACACATCGATTGTGATAACATTGTACAGACATAAAGAACATCGAAAATGAAGCGATACGTATTTTTTTATATCGGCCAACAAGCACATTGAAAGGGTCAAATAGGGGCATAAAAATGGGGTCAAAATGAGATTATGTGGAATATAGCGAGAACGAGAAGAGATATCGGAAAAGGTTAAATGTACGAAATACTACCCATAGTCGACGCAATTCAATGAGGTAGAACGCACCCATGAGAAGAGAGCAGAACATCCGAAAATGGACCAATCAAGTGTACAATATTGTCACAATATGTTGCTGAAATGAGCGAAAAGGGTGATAAGGAGCAGGAAGAAAGAAGAAACAAAAACAGAAAATACGTATTTTTGCTTTGGATGCATATGTTGCCCGTATGCGAAAGAGACGCAGATTTATCTCAATGCCCGAAGATGGGATAAGACGCAGGAAGGATGCAAACGCCGTTCGTATAGGCAGCCAGCGATACAGTACTGCGCAGTGGGTTGCATATTGCGGATAATGGGAACAAAAATTCATAGCACAGTAGAATGTAATAGCAGGTGGTCTACATACGTAAGATAAACAGCAACATTAACATCAGTATCACACATGAGTATCAACATTATATCACTACAAAAATACGCATACAACATAACAGTATTAGTAACGATTTTGTTTTTGTGTTACTACTGCCTACACACATTTTCGTTTCCAATATCCATCTCATCGTTGCTCATTACGCGATATATGCAACCCACTGCGCAGTGCTGTCTCGCTGGTTGTCTATATGAACGGCGTTTGCATCCTTCCTGCGTGTTATCCCATCTTCGGGCATTGAGATAAATCTGCGTCTCTTTCGCATACGGGCAACATATGCATCCAAAGCAAAAATACGTATTTTCTCATTTCGTTTCTTCTTTCTTCCTGCTCCTTATCACCCTTTTCGCTCATTTCAGTAACATATTGTGACAATGTTGTACACTTGATTGGTCCATTTTCGGATGTTCTGCTCTCTTCTCATGGGTGCGTTCTACCTCATTGAATTGCGTCGACTATGGGTAGTATTTCGTACATTTAACCTTTTCCGATATCTCTTCTCGTTCTCACTATATTCCACATAATCTCATTTTGACCCCATTTTTATGCCCCTATTTGACCCTTTCAATGTGCTTGTTGGCCGATATAAAAAAATACGTATCGCTTCATTTTCGATGTTCTTTATGTCTGTGCAATCTTATCACAATCGGCGTGTTACACCTGGGTACCCTGCCTTGTAAGTTCAGTGTGAAGTTTATCAAAAACAGGAGAGCTCTTTACATTTACTGAAGATTTTTTCGGGAAAGGAAGCACTAAATTAATCAAAATTAGAGTTCTGCAGAAGTAAAGATATAGATAAGAGGTCCGTAAAATGGAAGCGCAGGATTACTTGGTTTAAAATAACGTCACACTTCTTCGGCTGCGTGTACTCTTGACTGTGTATTTGAAACAATTCTCTTTTGGGATTGATTTTACGTTTCGGTATCAACTAGTTCTATTGATTCCCTGATTTTATTAATTTCAGTGGTGAAGGCAGATAAATATGACTGAACTTTTGCTGAATTTACATGAGGACTATGTAAGTTGGTTGTATAGAATATTTAGATGTGGCGTAACTAAGTGAAAAAAAAATAGCCAGAAACAAAATTCTTCATTCAATAAGCATTAGGGTGTATCTCTCTCACTACAAGGCAGACGCTTCATTAATTGTTGTAGTGCTTGAGGTCTCGGATTCTGACAAAATTTGGAAGCATTCTTTTATTTCTTCCTGCTTTCCATACACCACATTAAGTCTTAGATTTAAAATTTCATCTGGTTGGTCCACCACTGGGTATCCGCTTTGCAAAACAGGAATCTTAAACTGCTGTTCTGTTATGAGAGCGAGAAGAAACCGGGATAGCAGAAAGATTAGAAAATAATATTCTGGCTTTAGTGTTTTGTCTGGTGGCTTTTCCATTACAAAATTTAATTGATGAGCAAAACTGCACAAAATAAGCATTAGGATACATCTCTCTCACTTTGGCCTCGACTCCATTTACAGCCCCACTCACCATAGGAGCGCCATCACAGATGCGCCAATAAGAAGGCCATTCATAAGAAAGAAACAGACCACTCTAAAAGAACTGCAAAAAAAGAATTAGTCCCAGAAGCGACAGTCCTATTAGCGACAGGAACTGTTATCTGTCCTATGAGCGACCGATTCATTTATATTAAGATGATGGAAGATTATATGATTCCCTCTCGTAAAATATGTTTGCCTCTGGCGTTATTAGCGCCAGAACAACCTTGGTATGAAATATGTACGTGCCAGTGATACTGTTCGTCAAATATATTTTTCCTCTACTGTGAGTGTAAATAAACCTTATTTTAATTTTGAGTTAGATTTGACATGAAACATATCAAATAACTTAACGAGACAACAGGGATATTTCCATGAAAAGTATATTCCTATTAATTATTGAAAATCCAGTTGTAATATCCCCTTTTCTTCAAAAGCTCTGTTTTCTGTACTTAATTTGATTCAAATCTAATTACTCACTAAGTACAGTAATATATTTTATTTTGGAAAACTTAAATGTGTAACAGTTTCACCAACTATCTACTTTTTAGACTTCCTAAGACACTGTGAATAAAATAAAAAAATGTCAATGATAAAAGACAGCTTTTGAGATCTCTTACATCTGATTAGCTATTCTCAACCAATCCTACCAATTACAATGCAGTTCACTCTAAACAATCTAAAAGGTAAACAAACTCTTTAATCTACCTTCCCCCTATTGCAAGCTACTAAAACGTAAACTAATTGCTTAATTTGCCTACCTCCCTTGTTTTGATATACATAAAAGCTTGTCGTGTAGCAATCTGAAATAATCCCTTATAACTAGACGAACTGTTAAGTCCTGCCAGACATTTGTAACTTGTGTAATAATATCTTCGAATACACCGTGTTTTTAGATTTCTTTGATATCTTCACGTGGTGAACACCCTCTTTCCATGGGCGTCCGATGGGAAGGCAGGGATGGCCCCTCTGGCTCACGAAAATGTATACGTAATATAGCAAACCACGTATATTAAATACCAGACGTAATACAGCAACCATGGAGATGCCCCTCCCTAGAAAATTTTGTTATTGCACCCCTATCTCTTTCTGATCTCTTTCTTATGCCATAAACATATTCAATCTAAATTTATGCTCCGTATCATTTTAACATGAAATTTAAAGGCTAATGTACTCTAAATATTTAGTTTTCCCCTTGATATAGTCAGTGTATTCATAGAAATTAATTCAAAAATATGATATTAGGAAAAACGTATAAAAGAGTGTTAATGTAATGAGAGCATTATCACGTATTAAATTCAGGTAGAGCGAAATTTTTCATAATACATTTTGTTACGTTCTAAATCACATTAGCATGAAACAAGTTAAAGAAAAGAGAACCTTATCTTCTTCCATTATCTTAGTATGAACGAATCGGTGACTCATAGAGCAGCTAACAGATCGAATCGGTCGCTCATAGGACAGTTAACAGTTCCTGTCGCTAATAGGACTGTCGCAAGTGGGACGACACCCAAAAAAACTAATTGTATAGTTTCATATTTCACAGATTTTTTTCACTTGTCTTTAGGAAACACTGATACAGAAGATAAGAATCACAAGTAATACCAGATCACTCGCACGACATCACGCAAATACTGAAAGAATTAAATCGCATTTTGAAAGAATTAAATATAATCGAATATTGAACAGAATAAATCAGTTCCCTACTAGAAACACCCCGCCAGCAAACAAACAAACCCCAAACAACATAAGTATACTCAGCTAATCAAAGAAAGGGGGATTATGCCACTCGAAGCTAAAATCAGAAACTAAAGTTTTGTATAGGATTGGCCAGGGGATATTTCCCTAGAGTTGGCAAACCTGAATATACGTACTCATCACTGATCAGAGCAGACGAACACAAAATGAGAAGAGTGCGCTTGCGCAAACTGTCAACCATCCGAAAGGACTGCATGTAAAGCAGTCCACATGTTACCAGTAAAGACATGCTAAAAAGAGGAGGAAGTGGAATCACAGCATCGTAAGAAAGGCCAGGCGAGATTGTACTGACAGTTCAAGGAGGTGAAAAATTGAATAACAAAACGCGCGTAAAAAAAGGCATAAATATAAAGATTGATTATTAAGTCTTGAATTGGAAATATGGAATTACTTTGGGGGGCTGCAGTCCTGCAGCCTTCCCCCACGGGCCGCCGCTGTTTATTATTATTACAGCGTTTTTGCTTCGTAATCGGAAGGTCCCATGTTCGAATCCAGAGTTCAGTATCCTGACTGAGGTTTTCCAGGGTTTTCCTCAGTTACACCAGGTCAATGTTGAGATGGTGCCTTAAAATACAGACCCTGACCGCCATCCTTCCACTTCCTTTCCCAATGTTGTTATTATTGTTGATTTGTTGATTTGTGCTCCAGTGTAAAATGCCCTCTGAGATTGTATCTAGTAGCTTAGTAATAAATAAATAAATATATTTCTCGTTCACTTAATTCTGCAAAAGATGGCTGATGGTGGGTATGAAGTCACACGTTTCCAGGAGACCACCACTTTTACGATACTTTTTCGATACGAGACAGACACAAACTTTGTCTCCTAGACTATTGTCATGGTCTGAATATGAGTAACTTTAAGACACAATCTATGCTACATTCGCGAAGTGTTCTCTCGGGATTCGTGTAAAATTGATTCAAATGCAAAGTTTTCCGCGGCCTAATGGATATTACACTAATTTTAACGGCCCATATGTAATTTGCATATTTATGGGCCTTCATATATCCGGAATTCAATCATACACTACTATAACGCTCGGGAACAAAATTGTTTTTACACTAGTTACTTTAGATGGAACTGGACATGAATGTGGGTATATACAAAACAAATTGGATCAAGTATCGGATCAAAGAATTGTTGTGAATGAATATTAGTCTAGTAGTACTTTACTGAGTAAATAGGCAGAATGATATGGAGGAGAGATTTGAATCGGATAAGCACAACAGTGGCTTGTGATTGAAGAAGACAAAATTATGTAACACTGCTGTCAGAAATAAGATAAAGTATGCATAATGATAATATATTGTAGATATTCACCATTATTATTATTATTATTATTATTAATTTCAGCACGCAAAGTGTCACACATGTAAATATTTCGTGAAAGCAGAGAAATGAACTTGTTTTTCCGATTGCCTTTGTAAATACTGTAGCTGAGAGATTCTTCCTGTTATTTGGGGAGTGTCTGCATATTTTGACTACCATAGCTTTGTTCAAATAAATGACACACTGCCGCAGAAAAGTAATATTGTTCTTCTCCTATTTTTATTGCCTACTATAAAAAAGGAAAGAGCTTAAAACTATTCAGTAAAGAAAAGTCTGAACCTCTGTAGGGATCTCTGATTACATATTCCGTTTGTTGGTAACTTGTTTACTTGCAGAGTTGCAGAGCTGTTGAACAATAAACCACACATGTTCATTTGCAGTTGCCTCTAATGAATAAGATAAAAGAGAATTTCCGACCATACAAAATATGAAGAAGCGAAGTTAGCACTTTATTTACCATGTGTGGAGGGCGCGGTAGCTCAGTGGTAGAGCGTTCACCTCCGGTGCTTGGGGTCCCTGGTTCGATCCCAGCTCGCTCCGTGTGGACTTTGTAATGGACAAACACCGTGCTTGTGGGTTTTCTCGGGGTTCTCCCGTTTCCTCCCACTTTCTTCATTCCACCATTTCACTCATCTCTCATCATCACCGTCTCCTTTAGTCCAATCGGCATAACCGTGGGACATAAAACTTAAAGATTTCATTTCATTTTTACCATGATATGAGAGGATTTAGCGAACATCATCATAATTGTCACTTCTGGTAAAATTAGGTTATTAGGTGGACTGGATTGGTATTAAACCACAAGAGAAACTTGTTTGGTATGTGTCACTGTATCGAATTGCATAGGAATGATGAACTTTCTTTTCATACTTACTCGAAACTCAGAAAATGTGGCATACAATTATGTTTCCACGAGCTGCCCATATTATACAAATAACAACATTGTTATCCGGAATAGGCTTTTTGCAAATATTGGTAATAATAATAATAATAATAATAATAATAATAATAATAATAATAATAATAATAATAATAATAATAATAATAATAATATGTAGAAACTAGATGACGATTATTCTTCTCGCAAGAAGTTCTAAATATGAGGAATTTAAAAATACCATAGGAGAATTATACAGCTAAAGACAATATAGGAATATTACGAAAGAGTATTATGAAGATAATTTAAAGTTAAGTATGATTTGTTTTGTCACTAGAATTCTTTATAATGATTGATACTAACAGAAAAACAGACTAATAAAGTACTGAAAAATTAGTAATTTCTCCATATAGCCTATGATAAGATATTCAGAAAAGTGATCAATTTTGAATTATCCCTTTTATTAATCACTATTTCAACACAGCTATACACAGTCACATATATAAAGACAAGGAGATTTAATGTTGATAATTATGGTTGGAGGGGGTAATTCGATATATATACAGTGGTGTATTTACGATTTTGTTTCGGGGAGGGCTTTGCTAACTTTCGGGAGAAGCTTTGCCTGAAAATCTGAAAATTGTGCAAGATATTTCATATACTTTACTATAGTAAGTAAGATTTCGGAGGGGGCTTAAGCCCGGAAGCCCCCCTAAAAAGCCCCCCACTATATATATATATATACAGTGAAACCTCTACTAACGGACACCTCTATAAAGCGGACACCTCCCGTAACGGACATATTTTGTAATCCCCAAACGCTGTAATACGAAAAAAACATATTGGCAAACCTCTCCAAAGCGGACACTCTCTAGTACGGACACGGACAGTCTTTTCTGTCTTTTATAGGTATTATTTACCTCCGTATTACGGACACTTTCTCTAGAAGCAAGTTGAAAAATGTACTAAAACTACATTTTTAGTAATTCACACATGTGTGACCAAGGAAGCATTGTGACAACATTTCGCCCCTTCAACCGTTCGCTCAGCAACCCAGACGAACTGTCTCTGTTTAACAACTCTCTTATGTCCTTTGCTTGCATCCCACTCCCACTCAAGCTGTTTTAGACACAAAAGTGATTCACAGATGCTCGCTGTTTGGGATGAGACGTTATGCTAGTGTCCCGTTGGAATCTCTAACCAACCAGAAGAAAAGTTTAGTGTTTTTTGCCCGCAGGTATGCATATTGTCTCAAAAAGGACACTTCTGGACTGTAATTTACCCACAAATTAAAGCGACATACTAAAAACGTAGTAAGTGTAAAGTGCAGAGAACTAAAACATCTTATTTCCATTTTGTGTTTCGAACATAGAGTATTGAATGGGGGAGAATAATGCAGGAACAGTAACATTTCAGTCATATTCGTAAATACATGATTCATGTAAAAGTATTTTTTTCTAATTACATATTACCTTGTTTACTAATTGACGTATGAAAATATTGAACCCTCTTTAAGGCGGACACCTCTCTATAGCGGACAATTTTTGATTCCCCACGGCTGTCCGCTTTAGAGAGGTTTCACTGTATATATATATATATAACGTGAGAGCTGCTTCAACACGGCTATAGCATAAATGTGTATACCAGGAGATAAATTCATACCGACATCAATATGATTAAAGAGACACATCATGTGTAGGTCTATATCCATCTTAGAATACCCCGGCAACCCTGTTATTTTTCTGTTCTGGAGTTAGCAGTTACCTGAATCACCGCGGTGCTCGGCCCGGCTTTAGGGTTGTCAACGGATCGAGTGGCTCGGCTCACAGCTCATCTGCTATCGAGCCGAACCGAGAAGTGAGCCGAGTCAACACCTCACCTAACCGAGACGGCAAAAACCGATGGCTCACTTGAGCCGAACCAAACCGATTCGGTGGCTCATCCCGAACGAGCCGGCTCAGGCCATCGGCTCAATTGAGCCAAGCCGATGGCTCATCCGAACTGAGTCGGCTCGAGCTGTTAGCTCAGTTGAACAGAGCCGAGCCCGTTGACATAACTACCCGGGTTGGGACGACCGTGCAGGTCTCAGCCTTGATGGTAAAAACTACAGTATATACATATATTGGTGCTCACGACATTTGAGGCTGTCCTTTTATATAAAAAAATATATTGTGGTCTCGTTATCGAGACGAGATGAGATGCAAGCAGTGTCCCCTCTCGTGAGCAACACTAAAAGTATTCCACATTACGGCTTACATTTCTCATATCTTTCGCTTTCCAGCTTAATCAGGCCATGATTTCAAAACGAGCTAAAACGAGCTAAACGAGCGAGCCATGTATCAAACTCGACTCGACTCGAAACTCGATCTCAAAAACAGTAACTCGGCTCGGAACTCGACTCGAGAAAACTACCTTTGACTCGGCTCGAAACTCGACTCGAATTCGAGTCGAGTCGAGTTTCAGCTCGACTCGTGCCCATCCCTACACCCCATGGCTACACCCTTTTGTCCACTATAATGTTCCATATCGAGAATCGAGCCAGAATCCCTACACGGCAAATTGATCATTCTACCACTAATTCGGCGTAATCCGCTCGATTTCCTGTGTACGTTAACTAATATACAGTGCGTTCCACGAATAACACTAAGGTCCACCTCCTGAAGAAACCAAGGCAGATAGAAACATGAAACCTTTTGGAACCTTCAAGGGACATAAAAGGCAACATTATGCTGAGAAGGAGAATCCCCCACAGGAAGGGCTAAAGGGGGTTACTGGGGGTAACTCAAAAATTTTAAATAGCAACCCCCATCGTGTGGTACCTCGTTTGAAAGGTATCACGTGTATTGACCTGTTCTGGAAAGTGCATGTTGATTGCATGTCCGTAGCCAACATGGCTGCCATCCGTAAACTATGATCGAAGAAACATTGCAAACCTGTAAGCAGAGAGTAACATAGTATGATTTGGAACATACCTCATTAATGCAGAAGATGCTCGAAGTGTGCACCGCCCACTTCCTGGCAGTAATGTAAACGTTGGACGAACTCCTCTCGAACACGGGTAAAAGTCATTACCGGTTAGAATGACAGGCATCAACTATGCGTTGGTGCAACTCCGCAATGCTGTTCGGCTGCGTGCGGAACACTATAGTCTTCAAATAGCCCCAGAGAAAAAAGTCGGGTGGAGCAAGGTCTGGCGAACGGACTGGCCATTCAATGGTGCCGCGACGACCAATCCATCGTCGCGGAAACTCACTATCTAAATAGTCACGTACAAGTCGGTGAAAATGGGCAGGACAGCCGTCATGCTGAAAAACGGGCGGAATCTCTCCAAATTCTTGCGGATTCTCTTCCATTGCCTCGACAATCAACGGTGCAATAAAGTCTTGCAGCAGCGCCAGGTACTTCTCACACGTTAATATTCCATCGATGAAGAGGGGCCTGATTATGTGATTACCTAAGATACTCGCCCAGACATTCAGCGACTCTGGGTGTTGAGTGTTGCCTTCACGAAATACATGAGGGTTTGTGTCACACCAATATCGGCAGTTATGCCTGTTGACCTTGCCATTCAAGTAGAACGTACTCTCATCGCTGAAACACACAATGGTCCAACGTGCCAATGCCTCACACATCTGCTCACAAAACTCGATACGCATATCGGGATCATGTTCACTTAACTCCTGGACTATATGTAGTTTGTATGGATGGAAGGTATGTTTTTTTTAAGATTCTGTATGTCGTGCGTGACACACCACACTTTTGAGCCACAGTTGTTGAGTTGAGTTGAGTTGAGTTTGAGTTTAACGTCCCGTTCAGCAGCGAGGCTATATGAGACGTGGACCTACTGATTAACGTGGAATCCGAACCACATGAGCTCCCGCCGGGAATCGAATCCGGGTCTCCCACGCCAAAGGCGCGTACGCTAACCGCTTAGCCACGGAGGAGCTCCAAAGCCACAGTTGTTATGGACTGTTGAGGATGCACATTCAGCTCCGCCAACACTTGTATCTGTGTTTATTTCGTAGTAACACTAGGGTTTCGAGGCTTTGGGGCATTGGTCACACTGCCTGTCGTAAAGAATTCGATTAATAAATGGCGTACAGAAGAAACACTAATTGGGTTGCGCACATTTTGTTCATTGAACAACCGTGCTGTTGCACTGTACGAACGATTCGTAGCACCAAAGAGTAACACAATTTCAATTCTCTGTTCAAGAGACCAAATTATGTATGCAATGTAGGATGGTCAAACGCACCAGCACAAACACACGTCTACGTCCTTCAGACCTACTGTTCCGGGTTGTAATGTAGCGCACTGTTGGTCGGAAAAGCACATCTGATAGTGGTGCACGAGTAAACAGAGTAGCTTTGCTAAAGTACGTGTGTCCAACACCAAAGCGCCACCACGGGCAACTCGTCGTCATGAACTACATCTCCTCGTCCGTAAGAGTAGCAGTTCGACAGTAGCGCAATGGTAAAGGTTGGTTCAGTACACGTGCGGTCCGGGGTTCGAGCCTCGGAGGGTTCAGATTTTTCAATAATATTATGGTACTCTCTTTTCTATCGGTTTCAGTTCAATTTGCATGTTTTATATTTGCAATACTGTTATAGTGTTAGTTGTGTGGTATGTGTATTGTGCATTCGTTCCGAACTAGACCTACGTTAGACTTTAGAGTTTGTTGTAGACACGGTCTGGTCTCTATACTCGATTACTTTTCCAGCGAAGTACCACACGATGGGGGTTGCTATTCAAAATTTTTGAGTTAGCCCCAGTAACCCCCTTTAGCCCCCCTAGTGGGGGATTCTCCTTCTCAGCATAATGTTGCCTTTTAAGTTCCTTGAAGGTTCCAAAAGGTTTCATGTTTCTATCTGCCTTCGTTTCTTCTGGAGACGAGCTTTAGTGTTATTCGTTGAACGCACTTCGACCGTCCTTTACGGATGGCCGCCAATGTTGGCTACGGACATGCTAGCGACTTACAATTTTCACAAGTGGTCTTTACTCGTGATTACCTTTCAAACAAGGTACCACACGATGGGGGTTGCTATTTAAAATTTTTGAGTTACCCCCAGTAACCTTCTTTAGCCTCCCTTGTGGGGGATTCTCCTTCTCAGCATAATGTTGCCTTTTATGTCCCTTGAAGGTTCCAAAAGGTTTCATGTTTCTATCTGCCTTGGTTTCTTCAGAAGGTGGACCTTAGTGTTATTCGTGGAACGCACTGTATATTGCAATAATAAGGAAATATTATTTTCTATTTCTATTATATAGTTCTTCTAATAAAAGCTTTTTGATATGCAGATCTGACAACTTATCCACATATCTGATAACTTTCAAACTTTCCGTCTTCGTTTTAATAATGCCTAAGAGTCTTAAATCGAATATCTTCAAAGTAAAGAAAAAAAGATCTTTCAGACTGAGAATTACAACTTAAATTCCTCTATACTGTGTTATGGCTTCTGTTTAGACTAGTAGCAATCAAGAACTTGAATTAGTTAAGGATAGCTCATATCTTTGAAACTAAACGGAAACAAATGATACCGGGAATATTGGCAAAAATTAATGCATACTTGACCCGTCAATAGTTCTACGGTTCACCTGAAGAAAATTTGAATTTTAAAAAAATGAGTTTCGTTTCAAGTTTGAAACTATCGTCAACTTCCAAACTATTTGAATTCCATACTCAAACTTGAAATAGTACATCTAAACTATTAGTTGCAATAGATTAATAAAATCAGATAGAACCTGTTTCTCGGATGCTGAATCCATATAAAAGCCCATTACTCGCTATCCATTACTGATTTTTTTCTATGGCGATAAAGGTTGAAAACGGAAATCGTTAAATTGAACCAATTCCAGATTAAATACATGGTTAAGGAAGGAAGTAGAACTTACTCTTGGGATCAGAAACGTTTGCAAAAATTACATCTCGATATCTCTTACAGTTTATGCCCTACGAAAATCAGCTTTGATACCAAAAGTAATAGTAAAGTTGAACCATTTCCGATTTGGGTAGAGTGTTGCAAGTTGTGATGAAATGCACTATTTGGAACCTAAATCGATTACAGAAAACCACTTGCCGCTATCTATTGCCGTTTTTATTCTATGGCGATAAGTGTTGAAACCGGAAATGGTTCGTTTGAACTGCTTCGGTTTGAATAGAGGGTTACTGAAGAATATGTTGCCTATTCTTGTACAAACGAATCGAAAGCAGAAAACCATATCTCGATATCTCTTACAAGTTTTCCTCTCTGGAAATCAGTATTGAAACCATAAGTAATAGTAAATTTTGTAGCACTTCCGGTTTTAATAGAGTGTTGCGGATTGTCATGATATGTTATCCTGTAAGGCTGAATCGTTTCCAAAATACTTCATCTCGATATATGTTACCGTTTTTCTCTGGTACCTGTTGACAGACGGACGAACAAAGCCGTTCTGTAAGACTTCCGACTCTTATGCATAGCATAATTTAAAAGTCTAAAAATTAGGTAAGGTTCCTAAGGCTCTTTGTTGCAAATTAGAGATGTGAGAAACAACTAACACCTTGTATGGGATTTTAATATTTTAGGTTAATTTTCCATAAAACTTCTCTGGGTGACCTATGCATTCTCAACAGCAAAGTCTGCATTGAGTTTTCTGTCAGATTCGAGTTTGCTGCGAACGATTCAGTTTTAACTACACTACTAACAAACATAATTTTATTAACTAAATCTTCACAGAATCAAAGCTTTATTGAACATTGTAAGCAATGGTAAAATAATCTTAGCTACACTGAGGTTCAATTGAATAACAAGATGACCTTAAGCAAAACTACTTTATTTCTCTTATAATTATAATTACTATTGTATTATTAGGTATTGCATATTAATTATCAGCAATACCAGAAACCCTCGTGGCTATGTGCATAGCGTACGCGCCTTTCGGGTGGGATGCCCAGGTTCGATTCTCAGCGAGAATTCATGTGGTTCGGATCCCACGTTAAGCTCTAGATCCACGTCTCATACAGCATTGCTGCTGAACGGGACAATAAACTCAAATATCTAATCCAATCCAATAAAACGAGAAGCAGATATTATACTTATTTCAAAGTGAAATAGTGTTATAATTTCCATTAATCATTCCTTGCAATTTGCAGTCCCTTCGAAGAAAGCTTAATTTTACGAACTACAATTTGGGGAAATATGTGTATCTATTTTAACTAATTGGTTCATTATACAATCATTTGTCTCTTTTTCTTATAAGCATTACTAAAATATTTATTTTATTAGAAAAATATAATTGTCTTAAAACATAAGGCAGGCAGAGAAACAAAGAATAGTTAATAAGAAATAAATAAATAAAATAACTATTCTTGTTTTTAATGCCAGATTTTTTTTTACAAAGTAAGTCTCGATAAAAGAAAGGTTTTTAAAAATACCATGGTAGTTCCTTGCAAATGAAACAAAGCAAAGAAAACCACAAAACAAATATATATTTACAATAATTATGGAAATTTTCCTACTTTGAAATCAGACAAATAAAATTAACATGAAACGCAAGAAGGAATAGCCATCATAGTTTCAATAAATCTGTAAATATTGCAGCAGGTAAGAAATATGACAATTATTTGAGCGTTTGTAAGTCTCTTCGTTGGCTTTCGCCCCTCGTAACTTACGTCACTCATTACAAACGGATACACAAAAATTTTACAAAGAACGGTTAGTCCACGTGGAGTTGGTGAGAGTTTGACATTATACACTAGAATCGTATAGGGGTGTAGGGGTCGAAGAATAAAGGGGTGTAGCTGTAAATAGAATAAAGAGCTTCGTTTGTCTTTTGACGCCAATTAGAGACCCGATGACCGCGTGAGCAGGTAGGGAGAACTAAACTTCCTTATCGTTTTCTCCTGCTTTATTGTCAATCCTCGGTTTTCTTTAAAACTGGTATCCATAGAGGGCACCTGTTTGTGAAGTTCATCTCTAGAAGAAAGAGCTACTACATGTGTTTGTCAAAATAATTTATTGGGGGAGGGTAATCTTTGTGTAAGCACTCCTTGAACTCGCTGAAAGAACACCCTGTCCCTTACTCGTATCACTATATTACTGGCAAAACGCACTTGATACCTTCTTCGCTTCACGGCCCACTATGTTCTACCGCGATGGAATCCATGGCCTTTCAGATCGTTGCAGAAGGTCGTCGACGCTGATGGGGACTATTTTTTACCTTCCAGGTACGTCTTAGGTGACATCTCGATGTTCGAAAGTGGTGGGTGAAAAAGCAACAGAACTTTCTTGGTTACCTTTATATATTTATGTATTTATTTTCCAACATTTGTCCACTACGTATCTGGTGTTGTGATCCTTGTCTTATGTCTCAGAGTGAGAGGTTTGTTAAAGATTACGCGTATATCACATCTTTATTGAGTTCCCAAATATATAAATCGATAGTGGAATGGAATTCGTCCTGAATGAGCCAATCAGAGCTTTTCAGTGACAAGGTGACTGATAGAGAGAATGAAAAGACGTTCGAATGTGGTAAAAGTATAAGGATCGAGGTTAGGCGAGCTGCCAAGCTTAATGCTTTATTATGTGGTCTAGGGTAAATTTACTGTGTTAGAACTACTGATCAATTATACAAGATAACTTGAAAAATAAACGACAAAGTGAACTGCTCTCATTATGTTTTCACGTTTTGCCATATAAAATTGCACAATTAGAGCGTAGTAGCATTATTTGCTGGTAAAGTAACAGTTTCTTTCAAATTTTTCGTTTGAGGCCTGTGTTCAACACTAGCACATATATAAAACCCAACAATACATATTTTATTGAATTAGAGCTACCTCGTGTCTAACATACGTGTTTTCGGCACAGAAATCCCGGTCCGATTTCCGGCAGGAGCTCATATGGTTCGGATTCCACATTACGCTGTAGATTTACGTCTCATATAGCCCTACTGCTGAACAGGACGTCAAACTATAATACAATTCAACCAATCAATCTAATAACTCTTGAAAATAACTACGTACACTAACGCTGTCTTGAAAGCAAACATCTTCCTTGTTGCTTCTCATTAGGTTTCTCAATTTCATTAATCAATTGCTTGCTCCAAAAGAGTAGATAAACACAACGAGAACGTCTATTGGCCCCTCGTAGCTTTATGGTTAGCATACGCACCTTTCGTTCGATTCCCGGTGAGAGCTCGTGTGGTTTGGATTCCGTGTAAAGTTGCAGGTCCAAGTCTTTTATAGCCTTGGTCCTGAAAAGAAATGCTGAACTCCAGTCCAATTAAACAAAAAGAACGCCCCAACGTCAGTCAGAATTCGCGTCTTTTTGACACCCGGTATGTATTCTTCGGCCTTTTCTAAATACATATATACTACTCCGTTTACTGTGATTGTCGTTATTCAATTCCATTTGCTATACTTTATCTATGATGTCATTGAGGAGTTGCCAAGAAACTGGTGTAAAATTTCACTGAAATTATGTACGTTCTCCGTAATGTGTTATATGCCGTTTTCTACATTTCTCTATCTCGCATTTTGTTAAAGAGATTAAAACGAATTTAAAATAAGCGTCTCTTAAATATATATCTAAATACTATTTTTCATATGAACCGCGTAATGAAGGTGACATCCTGTACTTCAAAAGCAATAGGTATTGCTTTGGATTCTAATGAAAAAGGTTCTAGGGCCCTGTTTAATTCTGCAATGAACAATGATTTTAAGACAGATACTTGTAGTAATACTTGTATAATGACGCCAAAAGTCGTGATTAACCTTTAAATTACGCGGGCTTTAAATTAAAGCACCTCGTGAACTACGAAGCCATTTAAACCGATGTAGTGCCCAGGAAAGACTGAAATCCCAATTTTTACCCCATCATAAATCATGGTTGTAAAATGTCAATGCATACTGTGTTAAAACAGCAGATGGCTTTTTCAAACGAAGACGTTTGAGGTAATACCTAGACTTCTTTGTCCTTTTTCCTGCTCTATTGTTTATTCTGTGTTTTCTTTAAAACTGGAATTTATAGACAGTATCTTCTGTGAGAGCCACATGTGTTTGTCATTATAATTTATTGGGGGCTACAAGTTGATCACGCTGTCCCTTACTTCAAACTCTATACTACTGGCAACCCTGAAAGTGGCTGGGAAGACGGCATCCTTTTGGAAATGTATCTGGTTCTACAAGAACGAAAGAATAAAAGTGTTTGTCAATATGATTTATTGGGGGGTAGTTTTTGGCTGCACATTTTGTACCCCCCGGTAATGCATGGATACGGTAAAGCAAGGGCAGGACAAGGGGACGTACGTACAATGATATTCATTTTATTGCGATTACAGCGCCATCTATTAGAATAACGAGAAAGTGCTTCAAATAAAAGTTGCTTAGTTTTGATCGCAATAAAAATAGATGCTTTCCGTTTTAATTTTTCAAGTTGGTCCTTGGGGGGCTATGATGGGACCTCGGGGAGCACTTGTTGTTTACAGAATTTTATAGGCCCCTGACATAGGTACATCCTTGTGTAGCTAGGTTTGTCAAATTTTGTGTCATTTCAGGAAACAGAGGTTTAATTTGTCCCTGTTGAAACAATCGCTAAATTTTGAACAATTTTGAGAAGAAACACTTTTCCATATCACTTACCGTCTGAAAGCTATACGAGCTCATACACTACGTCAATTCGAGGATTTCCGCATGCAGCAACTCAAAAGGAATAGCATATAATTGATTGAAATTAAACCGAAGTGCGAAAGCGCACATCAGGGAATAAACGGTGAAATTTTCGAAAACCGTGGCCTCTGGGGAATACCTCTATTGGGACGGCCAACTTCAAAATGTCAAAGGCAACAAGGGTCGATTTTGCTTGCGTTGAAAGAAGCTCTAAATGTTGGGCCACTTTAATTGGCAACAGTTCATGACAGTTAGTACCTTATGGCTACCACAGAAGCCGAGTTGTTGGGGGAGGGAGATGATGAGATACAACTTACGATGCTAGAACAAAACGAAATAGAAACAATTGGTCGAAACGAAGGAGAAAAAGTAACGAATCTGCTGTTATCAAAGAGTTGAGCAAAACATGGGGGCCTGAATCTAACTAGTTGCAATAGAACAAATTCAGGAAGATGTATATCTAAAGAATCACCTTACCTTCTGCAGAGTGTAGTAGATACAGCCTTTGCTTAACAAATGCTCAAACTGATGTCCACAGATAGTAATACAGCGATTTATTCGCTTTGCATAATTATGAACAACAGCTCCAAGCTCGGCCACGTTCACGTTTCGAAATGGGGTTGTAATACGTTGTTTCATGTTGCACATTGTAGTTGGTCTACTGACATAGACAAGGCCCTAAATTCGACCTCAGAAAAAAATAGTCCATACTAGCAAATCGGGAGACCTCGGAGAAAACAGTGGATTGGAACCTTTCCCAATCCAGCGTCGCGGAAATAGAAGATTTAACTCTTCCCTACAGATGCCAACATTATGTGCTGGACAGCCATCTAATTGAAACCACATCGTCTGACGTATATGAAGAGGTGCATTTTCCAATAGTAGCTGTAGATGGTCCCGCAAGAAATCACGAAACATTGCACTTGTTAAATAACCCTCAAAAAACAATAGCACAATGACCTGAGTCCCTAGAAATCCACCCAACACATTAATGCTCCATCGTTGTTCCTGATTGACTTCTCACATCTCGTGCGGATTCTCCGCTGACCAGTAATGTGCATTGTGGAGATTCACATTGTCATCACTGCAGAGTGTCCTTCATCAGTCCATATAATGAGGACTACAAATTTCGGAGATTTTCACAATCGGTTGACTACCCAGATGCAGAACAGAAAGCATAAATTGCTGCCAGCATCACTTAATTTCTGATGCAGAGAAAGATGGTACGGACGAAAATCGTATTTTTACAGAATATGCAGTACACTAACTTAACCGACACTACGCTCTCTTGCGATCTGTTCGGAAGATACTTTGTGTATGTGTATTCAGTGCAGCAGCTGCAAGTACATCAATGACAATGTTTTCATTTTGTATGACCCCTCTCCAGACACCATAGTTTCGACGAATGTTTCCTGTCTGCCGCAATCGTACTGCTAATTTCCGCAAAAGAATGTCGTTCTGAATAGTGTGCAGCGTTTAATCTCGCTGCAGCTCTATAATTTTCCCCGTATTCCCCTACAGTCAGTAGCATTCGGAATGACTCCGAATTCGTATACGGCACGAACGTTACTAACAACACTTCTACCTACTAAAATCACTCAACGCTTCTTTCAACGCAAACAAAATCGACCCTTGTGTCTATTTGACATTTTGAAGTTGGCCGCCCCCAATATAGGTATTCCCTAAGACGCCACTGTTTCGAAAATGTACTATTTGTTTCCTCATGTGCACTTTCGTATTTCGGTTTAGTATCAAGCAATTATTTGCTATTTCTTTTGAGTTACAGCATTCGAAAATCCTCGCATTGAATTATTAATGAGCTCGTGTAGCTCCCAAACGGTAAGATATATGGCAAAGTGTATCCTCCCAAAGTGGTTCAAAATTTAGCGACTGTTTCAATGGAGGCAAAATAAACTCCCTTTTCCATTTAAAATTTTGAAGTTATGCCCCGTAAAGGTATTCCTGAGACGCTTCTGATTTCAGAAGCATCACCACGTGATTCAGCACATACACTTTGGTAATAATATTTTTGTTTCAAAGATTTCTGTTCACAATATATATAATACGTGTGTGTACGCATGTTAGTGTATTTTTAATATGTTAATTAATAGTAAGTGGCCTTAAATTCAGAATTTTCATTCATTATGAAATGAGTAGCCAAACTATATTTTGGAAATAAGTACAAACCTTAAACACATTCATCACCTCCATCGATCAATATTAAGAAACTCGCAAAAAGGCTCCTTCTGAACTTCTCTTACATTTCACAAAATATGTTTTAAAGTAAAACAATTTTAAATTAAAATGCTACAAAGGTAACAAAAAATGTTCTACCGCTTTTTGTGGAGGTCTGTGTTTAATTGGCCCTCACACCGTGAGTTGAATGCGAATGCAGATAAGACGAAGACAGTTATTGGTGTGGGTATATTCAACATACTGCCTGGTTGTGGCAGTTTAGTTACACCGTGAACTTGCTTAAGGACAGAGTGAACATGGGACCTCCACAGAGCATCATAAGGGCGTGCATACTGTACGAGTTCAAACTGGCGTCAAACGCCGCTGCAGCGGCGCAGAAGATACGCCAGGCCTTTGGGGAGGATGTTGTGATTACGCGGACAGTGCAGCGGTGGTTTAACAAGTTTAAGGACGGTGACGAAACATTCGAAGACACATACCGGAAGACCAACACATACCAGAAGACCAACACATGTACAAAATGAAAATCTTCAGGCTTCAATTGAGGCAAACAGTGGCCAAACATGTGAGAAACTGGAACTACAGTTCAGTGTGAGGGGAGAAACCATTCGGCAGCACCTCCATCAACTTGGGAAGCACTACAAGTTGGGTCGATGGGTCCCACATGATTTGACTCCAGGGTAGAATTAAACGCGAGCAGACATCTGTGTTTCTTTGCTGTCTCGTCTGAGGAAGGAACCATTTACGGATAGAGTGTTGACATGTGACGAAAAGTGGGTCCTGTACGAAGCTCCATGGCGCCATCATCATTGGTTAGCATCCCATGAATCGGTTTTATTTGTTGAACAAATTCCCAGATACAGCATAATTGTGCCATTTTACACGGGGAAAACAGCCGACATTAGCATTGCAAAAGAACAAGGTCATGTATGTGTTCAGTGGACCGCTCGCGGCATCGTGCATCGGGTACTGCTACCAGCTAGTCAGAGCATCAATGCAACTTTGTACTGTCAGCAGTTGACCTCCCGTTCAAGAAAAACTCAAAACTCTGGAGCCAGCACTTCTGAATCGCAAAGGCGCCCTCCTGTTACTGGATGACGTTAAGCTCCGCGTGGCTAGGATGACCCCTGATACCATTCTACCCATGGATGGGAAACACTATTGCACCCGCTATATTCCCCGACATTGCACCGTCCGATTATCACCTGTTCCATTCCTTGAACAATCACCTTACAGGACGCCAGTTCAAATCCCTAGTAGAGGTGCAAAATGCACTTGATACCCTATTCGCTTCACGGCCCACCAAATTCTACCACCATGGAATCCATGGCCTTCCCGAACGTTGGAAGAAGGTCGCCGATGCTGATGGGGACTATTTTTGATCTTCCAGATATGTCTTAGGTGACATACCGATGTTCAAAGGTGATGGGTGAAAAAGTGACAGAACTTTCTTGGTTACCATCATGTTTATGTGTTCACATACAGAATAAAATTACAAAAGTTTAAAATGATTACTGGAAAGTAATGGTGTCACCCATTTTGAACATTTTAAAAGTACATAGTTTCTTATGAATTGAAATTTCATTGCTGATCGATAAAATGAAACAATGTAAATAAGTTGTAAATTTCCACAACTCTTTTGCAAGTGGGTTTGCATTATATATACAGGGTGGTAGGCAACTCCACCGACAAACTTTGGGAGGTGATTCCTTATATGAAACGAAAGAAAAAAGTTATTATAAACATAGGTCGAAAAATGTCTCATTTCAGAGTTATGAACCACCGAAAATTCGAAAAATCATGTTTCGAAACGCCCTGCCTTAGAAACTATAGGACCTATAACAAGCGGTTTAAGGATTTACACAGGAACTAGTATGCGAACTATCTAAATAGCCATGTTTTACCATCCTCCGTTATCGGCGAAACGAACTGTAAAAAGGAAATTGAGGTATAGGGATACTCCTTTAAGTATTAATAACGCGTTCGTTTCGCCGATAACGGAGGATGGTAAAACATGGATATTTAGATAGTTCGCATACTAGTTCCTTTGTAATTCCTTAAACCGCTTGGGATCGGTATTGTAGTTTCTAAGTCAGAGCGTTTCGAAACGTGAATTTTCGAATTTTCGGCGGTTCATAACTCTGAAAGATGGCGTTTTTCGTCCCATGTTTATAATAACTTTTTCTTCATTTCATTTCATATAAGGAATCACCTCCCAAAGTTTGTCGGTGGAGTTACCTACCACCCTGTATATATATATATATATATATATATATATATATATATATATAAAACTAAATGTAGCTTTGTCAAGTTTAACAAACAGTCCAAAATAAGCCTGTTGAAAAAAGCTCTTACACATAATGATCACTTTCGATTGTTGCAATGGTGTGTCCAAGCCGCTTGATAAAAATTCAGCGTAGCATAACAACAAAAGCTGCTTATTTTGTAAAAAAAAAAAAAAAAAAAAAAAAAAAGCTTGGTAAGGTGAGGGTACGGGCGCCGAATTCTATTTCGCCTGGGCACCGGAATCTCTAGCTACGGCTTTGCCCAGGACCGTTTTCAAAATCAGAAACGATAAAAGTCTGAAATAAGTGTTCAGCGTTTTGATAGTGATTAGTTTGGTTAGTTAATAATGCTTTTCTACCCAATCGGATTGATCACGACGGTGAGAATGAAGGTATGAAAAATGAGAGGAGTGAAGAGAAACATGCAGGCTGTTGTTTGAGCGGGAATATTAAAAATCAAGGTAAACAAGGGGAATAATAACATTTTCGAACTTGAAACAGTTATAGAATAGGAGATTAATGGGTTAAACTTAACTAAACAAATTTCGTCTTTTTCAAAGACTAATCACTACCAGTGATTCTTTATTCCATTAACACATAAAATGATTCCAATATGAAGGAATTTATAGGGATCATTTCTTCATCAACTACTTGTATACTTTTTGTGCCTATGTGTTGTTTTATTGTGGGTATGATATTTTTTATCTATCTATTTACATACAAAAGATTGACATACATAACATACAGTGGCGTATTTAGGGGGTGGCTATCGGGCTGAAGCCTCCCGAAATAAGATTCTAAATATGTAATCGATTACACACGCACACACACAGTGTGTGAGTGTGTGTATGAGAGAGATAGAGTTAGTGTATTTTTAATATGTTAATTAATAATAAGTAACCTTAAATTCAGAATTTTCATTCATTAAAAAATTAAGTAATTACTATAATTTTAAACATGTAGTAGCCAAACTATATTTTATATTTTAAGTACAAACATTAAGCATACTCTTCTGTTCCTTCCTGATCTGCCTAATAACCCGCTAGCATATTGTAATGCAATTTTTGTCTCATCTTATTTTTAAGCAGAACAGGAATTTCTGTTCTGCCTAATTCTCGCAAAAGGGATATTTAAATTTGAGGGAAATATATTAGTTCCCATTTTCTCTTGATTTTCAAAAACTATTTCAGAACCCTTTAATTTAAATTCTCTGAAACGGGAATATATATATGCTGTAATTAATTACAGAAAAAAAAAACAGAAGAAATTTACTTCCCATAAGCTCTATCTTTAGCATAAACCTTCCGTGAAAGATCGCCCTCAAAACTGTCCATTGTAACGTAATTTTTGCAGTAGAAGCAATCCTAATGAGTCGTACACTATAGTGCAGTACCTATAGTGTGCTATGAGTGTAAGATCAAAATTCTAGACTTTGTTTCCTTTCAAATGCTACTATGTTATTGTATAACAACTCAAATTCGGTATATATATATATATACATATAATGGGTTATTTTATAAGTAATTTTTGTGGACGCTCTGCATATTTTGGAAAGAGAAACCATTCTTCGATTTATACTTTATTTTTGCGACGCAAATAATTTCTTTCTTCGATGGGAGCTGCTAGTAACCGATTTCCCACGAATTACAACAAAAGAGTCTATCATCGTTCACCAATACGCATGTGTGAAACGTTGTTTTGCGGTGAGAAGATTTTAGTGAGTAACAAAGACCACATTCATTTTGAGAACTCTATATATAAAAATCGTATTTCTACTATTTGGATACTTCAGTATTTCTTCCGTACTCAATAATACGCAAAGAATACATTATACAGATATTTGGAACTAAAGTAATTGTTATCTTCAATTACTTATGGACATACTAGCATGGAAAGCTGCGACCTATCCAGACTGTCGCCTTGCAATATTGTTCTGCTACTTTTAATCTAGAAGTTCTCACGACCAAGTTATCGTAGTTTCCTTCTACATTGTGGCCAATGAACTGTGAATTAACGCGAATTCTTTCAACATTCAATTTGCATATCTATACAGGTGGTTTAACCTAATCACATTTTAAAATGAACTGCCAACATTGACTAGTCGGTCAACCCAGCTCGTACCTGGAGCACCTAAACTCCAGGAGATTTTTCCGTATGTCGATACATCCAACATGTTTGTTTAATTCGCTATAGAATTAAGTAAAGGGGCCTAAGTCTTGTAGCCGCCCAAGGACTTACTCAGCGGCTAGCCCCATTTAGTAAAGGCCCGGGTTCGTTGACCCAGTGCACATAATTAGTAAACGGGTCCTACCAATGCCCCAAATGATACATCGTGACTACCTGTGTTTCTTCTGCTGGATACTACTGTCAACTTTTTACGGATTCATCTCGCAGCAGCCAGGAACTTACGTCGTGCGATTACTTTAGTGTTACCCCACAGTGTTTTATATTTAAATCGTTTTATTTTTTCTACATGAACTAGTTCTCCCTCAATATTTCTTTTACACCAAAATATTCCTTTCAGCCAAACGTCATATAGAAACGACTTGCACCAAAACGTTCTAGAGTCATTTGGAGTATATTGTAATAGAATCGATGTGTGTAAGAAGAAAAATAAAATAATATAAAATTAACATATATTGCTAGACTACTTATGTGGTATACAACACACGACGTATGCAATCCCCCCCCCAAGAGTTTCAGGAATACATATACTTTAATAGATTGCCTACTAATATACTAGTACAAAACGTGAAAGTCTTATGTCGGTGGTTCTCTTGCCCCCCTTCTTCAAGCAAAGTCTGAAATGACGCCCCTGTATGGGAACATACTCAATGTGTTACTAACAAAGAAAGAAGAATGCTATATTTCAATTCTGAGTAACTTGACACATAGTTATGGGAAACTGTTAAGAAAGCAAAACTTACATCAAATAAAACAACAACAACAACAAAATATTTCTACAAGTTCCAATGAACAGGAATTCCACCAATCAGATATAAGCATTTGTTTACATTTTCTAATTTTGGCCAATCACAAACAAGCATTGGCTTACATCTTTCAGATGGATAATTCTTTTACCATTGAAAAGTATGTTTCTTTCTTGATGGTAAAATACTACATATTATAACACTTAAATTCCACACAACTGAAGAGTGTTGATATACACTACCTTTATGTGCCTATAGTAATGATTGTTATTTAGGCTAAGGAAGTTGTAGATCGGTAAATTAACATACAGGAAAAGAATAGTTGTCAATAATTGCATAGAATATGCAACCTTATGTGTTAGGTTATATTGTTCAAATTTATATAATTATTCTTAATATTTCAACTTCTGTACCGAGGAAATGTTGACCGAATTACCCTAATATCAAATGTCACTTTTTTTTAAAAAAAATACAAATTTTCCTATGATTACTTTTAAGAATTTTCCATGTCGTGAGAGAGAATCAATCCACGTTTTAACAAGGGCAGTTATATGTCTTTAACTATGTTATTCTTCAGTTAGTTGCACGCTCGCAACCAGAAGGATAAGATTTCCTCGGTGAAGTTGTAGATGACCAACAGATATCGAGTAGATATAGTCGTAGTAAAATAATGGTGATCTATGATTACTAATTTAATTTCAGAGAAGCTGAAATGATATAAGAAAATCAAGAGGTCCTGACAGCTAGTGCAATTGTCGAGAAAATAATTAGTATTAAATTTCCCTTAAATCGAAATATCCCTTTTTACGAAGATGAGGCAGAAAGGGAATTAGGCAGAACAGAAATTCATGTTCTGCCTAAAGATAAGATTAGATAAAAATGTGTTACAAAGTGCTGGAGGATCATTAGGCAGAATAGGAAGATACCATACTCTTCACCTCCATCGATCAATATTAAGAAATTCACAAAGAAGGCTCCTTCTAAACTTCCGTTACATTTCACAAAATATACTTTTTTTTTAACCGTAAAAGAATCAAAATTAAAATGCTGTTTGTGTGCCGACATACAGAATAAAATTACAGAAGTTTATAATTATTACACAAAAATTTAAAAAAAAGCAAGACCGATTAAGGGTGTCTTTCAGGATGTGCTGAGAACTTCAAAATAAAGGTCTCCAGAGAAATCCAGCTTGGTAGGAATTTTTCAGTTTCTCCTTAAAAAAAAAAAAAAAAAAAAGGAGCCTTCAAACTAAAGAAACCTAAAACTAGTTTGCATTTATTACAGTGACATCTATCGCAAATCGAAATAGTTTCCGAATACAATTTAATTATTTTTCCTAGTAGAATCCGGATCTGCACTGGGAGTAAACCATTTGAGTTTATAAGTTACCCCTATTCCATTTCCAGAGGACGAGAACGTGCTAAATTTATCACAGATGAATTTTTCCCTCCGAAACATTAATTCTTTCGACTCTCAGTTTCGTCTGATGCTTATTTCTCCAAATATTTTGCAGTCTCCTCATCCTATTTCTGTCCAGACACAATTCAGTCTATATCTTTGAAACTATTGATTCTACGAAAAAATAAGCCTGAGAACCTTCTCCATGTAGAATTATATAAATTACAATTTCCTAAAAAAAAAAAAAAAAAAAAGTTAATAATTTGTTTACATAATTTAAGAAAAACAAGAATCCTCCCCTGTTGTCCCTTCAAAAACTTTTCGAGATATGCTGAAGACATCAAAACAAGATCGTAGAAAAATCCAGCTTGTTCGGATTCTTTTCAAAATTTTGCCCTATTTTGTGTAATTTTCCTGGGCGAAATTTTAAATCAAAATACTAGATCAGCAAACTTCTTTAACATTTTTTATATTTAAGCCAGCAAATGAACCCTAATAGCACCAGAACAGATAATTCAGTGGTAAAATGATAGGTAAAACGAAACTTAGAAACCAAAAATCGTAGGTTGCAATCCAGGCCATGGAGAAGCATTTTTTTAAAAGTAGCATTATGAATAAGTAAATAATAACGGCTGATAGCAAGACGTCAGACAAGTTAGAAAAATACAAGATTGAAATAGGAAGTCAGTGACATCATGTACACTAAGAAATACTTGATTCATGCGAAAATTTCGTTTATATGAAACAATATTTGCCAGTGTTTCTCAGTAGTTGAAATATATAGATCCTTCAATGAAACACATCGTTTCTTCACTGGTGTGCATTGTAAAACCCTTTTATTGGAAGTATATGTTACAGATATGTGGAGAAATAATGCAACTCCAACGGCGTCGCAAATATGATCTGATGTATCAAGACAAGAATTAGGAAGAAAAGCTAATAAAAGTGTACGCACGTTTGAAATTGAAGATCAATAAGATCATGTAGGCACTGATCATCAAAGAATTCTTAGAATATCGGCGGAATACATAAAGGATCTATATGATCAGAAGAACCACCCCAAGGATATTGTAATTGAAGCAAAAAATAGAGCGCTGAATGATGAAGAAAAAAGGCCCAGTATATTGATAAGTGAAATAGTACAGGCCATTAAAGGCATGTGAAGGAAAAAGCTCCCGGAAAAAGCAACGACATACCAGCAGATTTCCTCAAGGGATTAGAAGACAATGCAATGAAAGTAGTGACATCACTTATTAACAAGATCTATCTGAGTGGAGTGGAATTTTCTTGACGTTACAGTGGTTGCATTATCCAAGCAAAAGTAAGAT
Organism: Thermobia domestica; assembly: GCF_964235325.1. NCBI lineage: Eukaryota > Metazoa > Arthropoda > Insecta > Zygentoma > Lepismatidae > Thermobia > Thermobia domestica. Next base: position 128,340,895 of record NC_137455.1, on the reverse strand, counting down.
ACAAAAAAATGTTGGAGGAAGATCAATTTTGGATTTCGCAAAGGAAAAGGCATCAGAAATGCTATTAGGCTGATTAGAATTATACCAGAACAATTCATTCAACAAGAGAAGATCACTCTTGAATATTGGGCTTAATACTGGACTAAGCAAGAAGCTGGTCTAGTGCTATATATGGGTTATTAGACTATGTGGTTCAGAGAATCGGAAGAAATATATAGAGAGCTTCGAAATCTGGAAGAAGATGAAGATAAATGAACGAAGAGAGTAACAAACGAAATTGTTTTAAAACGGGTAGAAGAGAAGAGTACGCTTTTATTCAGCATCCTTCGTAGAAAGACCAATTGGATTGGACACATCTTGCGAAGAAATTATCTTTTTCATATTGCCATAGAGGGAAAGGTGGAAGGAAAACGAGGAGTAGGAAGGAGAAGAACACAATTGATAGAGGGTTTAACAAATAAAAGAAAATATTAAGAATTAAAAGAAGTTGAAGATCGAGGAACGTGAAAGATACATTTTCAGGTCTGAATTTAAAAAAAAAAAAATCATTAACCCCAGGATCTGCCAAGAGTCGGAATACATAATAATAATAATAATAATAATAATAATAATAATAATAATAATAATAATAATAATAATAATAATAATAATAATAATAATAATAATAAACTGAACCTGCGCTCTCTACACAGCGCATCATTCACATATAAGCATGAATCTCCTTGTCACTCCTCACAACATCTGTACATATCCCTTTACAGACACAAGTGAAAGATGTCTTGTTAGTAATTGGCAAGGAGTACCATAAAGGGGAGATTGTTTTATTATTATTTTTCAATATCTCGCATCGTTTGCAAGATTTTATCCTACTTCCAGTTGGAGTTTCTAAATCATGTATGATCAGTGTTTACTTTCTTCTTGCATGATGTATGTAATAAGCAAATGCATTACACACAATTAATTATAATGTCAGTGATATATGATGTTCATTGAGCAAAATACTCTAAACAATAAAGATTCACCTTAGACTGGAAAAATGGCTATCCTTCGGTTTTCTTGTCATCATTATCATCTGGCCATGAAACAAACGCCTAAAAGATATACAACCCCTGTATACAAATATGTGGTGTTGGACTGTATAACTCGTAGGATATGATGCTCTAATTTTTAAACTTTCTGCACTTCCAGTGTGCCACTAAACAATTTAATAAAAAAATAACAGCCATTTTTTTTTAAATATTCAATTAGAACTGAACAATCTACACAAAATTTGGAATCGACCAGTAAAATGGCACGTTTCTAGCACTTGTAGTTTTCGAGATGTCATTGTTGAAAGGATTGGAGACCGACATATAAACTTTTCTTAACTACAAACATATAAAACTAGCATTTTAACATAATAATAATAATAATAATAATAATAATAATAATAATAATAATAATAATAATAATAATAATAATAATAATAATAATAATAATAATAATAATAATATATGTCAGCATGTATTAACTAGAAATGAAATTACCTTATGTAATATTCAAGGAAAGAAGTGCCATTGCATCCCTACTTGCCACACTTTCAAATTTTGCCAAATTTGGTAGAGTGGAAATATCACTGAAACCGTTTAAAAATGTAAATTTTAAAGGGTGTTCAAGGGCCGATCACGGTTATGGTCAGTGTTCTACATCAAGGAAGTAATGGAGTACACAAGCTGTCATAACGATGGTTTGACCATGATGAGGTTAGCAGAAGATCGCGAGGCTGCTGCAAATAATCTTTGGATTGAACGGAAGATCGTTAAAAAAAAAAAAGTTAGGTAGGCCCAATTTTGTTTTAAATAAGCGATTCTTTCTTTTAGAAGATAGATCATCAACATCATTATCTGAAATTTTCTTGTCATTCATGCAATTTGGATTCAATTTTCCTACCAATCGGATGAAATGAAATGAGATATTTCTGCAAAGTAATAATATTAAAAAGAATAGGATAAAAGAGGGAACGACTTTGGGCAGAAGAGGGTTTGAGACAATATGAACGAGATAGAGGGGAGAGTGGAGTATGCTGAAGGGGGAAAGAAGGGGAAATACTGAATGTCAAGTCAATGGGAGGGAAAAGACAATTTGAAAATGCTGTTTCCCACTAAAGCTTTGAACCTGGAAAAATTCAATTCCACTAGTCAATTTTTTGGAAACGAAAAAGAAAAATCACATATTTTCAATTCCAGCCAATGCAGACGAACTAGAAAAAGGTTGAAGACGATGATTTTTTTTCTTTTTTTGCTCAATCTGCCGTGTAATATGAGCCTTTAGAGTTTCCTTTCCTTGTTCCATGTATATAGAGAGACCTTCTTGAAGAAAATATTATCGGCGAATCACATACAACAAATCCAGAGCAGCTATGTGGAAAAGAACAAAGGAAACATATAAACAATGTTTCCGTTTATATATTTGATACAAATACGTTTGGATTGAATATTGAAAAGTAAAAATCTTTAATAATAATAATAATAATAATAATAATAATAATAATAATAATAATAATAATAACTTACAATAGTAGTGATACACCAGTTTATAGAAGATATAAAGTCAACTTTTTATACCGGGTGTATCAAATGTCCAGGGCCATATGGGCCAACTTCGCTATCAGTAAATATACGAAACATGGAAAAATAGGAAAGTTGTTGGAGGTAAGTGGTTTTCAGTTTGAAATGGTGGAATTTCTCTAATAACACCAGCCATTTGGGCTCCATATTGATAAGGCACCGTATGTTAAACGGAAAAGCAACTTTTGTAAAATGAGTGCGAGGAATATTATTACACTGTTGTACAGGTTTGTAGCCAGGGAGGGACTAGAGTAGGCATTTCCTGCTCTAAATTATTGTTTGCCCGCTCTAAAATGGAAAGTTATAGATAATTTTTATATTAAAGCATATTATATTTATAACTAGATATGAAACATAGATATGAAACCTCCCCGACAAACACTATCTTTACGAAGATACTTACGTGTCGGTGGGAAGGATTACGTGCTACAGTGAAATTTAGAACTATGCCGGCGGTAGTTCCCTACCACAAGAGCCACCACTGCCAATTTGGTCTAAATGGAGTCGCCAGACGGCCAGACGAAGAGTGTTTAGGGAAAGACAGCAGTTCTCCAGTAGCCAAGATGAAGAAATCACAGTGATTGGTACGGCAACGTCGACACCAGTTCCAGGTGTGGTCAGAGTGATTTTAACGGTTGGGATACTGCGGGGTGGAAGGCAATGGGAAACCACCACTCTATTTTGCCCTTGTTTGCTGGCAGCAGAGAGGAAACATACGTACAATGGTCCTTCGCAGGTCAAAATATAGTTCCAGTGGTAAAGTATTCCCCCATTCGGATCTTTGGGAGTGGGATGGCTTGGGAAGGGCTATTTGACGAGAATGTAACAATGTAGGAAAAAAGATAGGGAAATAAAAACATGCAAAACCAATGGATTTAAGTTAGGTACATGGAACGTGCGCACCATGTTACGAGGATAGAAATTCGAAAATCTTAAAGAGAACACTAGACAAAAATAATCTAGATTTGGTAGGAGTTCGTGAAGTTAGATGGGAAGTTAATGGGATGTTGAACAGCGAAGGGTATAGAATGTTTTACTCGGGTAATCAAAAGGACGGTCATAATGGTGTAGGTATAATTCTTGGTAAGCGCTTAAAAAAGAAAGTAGTGAAAGTAGAATGTGTTGATGATAAATTTATGATGTTAAGACTTGAAGGAAAAAAGAAGAGCTAGTAGTAATACAACTGAAGAAGTAGAGGAAAATTATCAGAAAACAGAAGAAATTATAGATAGGAAAAAGAGAAATGCATGTGTAATTGTAATGGGAAATTTCAATGCAGTTGTGGGAGAAAAACAGGAAGGTAGTGTCGTAGGCAAATATGTTTTAGGCGAAAGAAATGAAAGGGGAGAGAGACTGGTCAATTTGTAGACAGAATTTACCAGTAATTGAGAACACGTGGTTCAATCAGCACAAGAGAAGATATAATGGAAATCCTCAATTCACGGCGAAAGATATCAAATAGACTATGTTATGATTCAGCAGAGGTATCGGAATAACTTGAAGAACGCGAAGACCCTTCCTGGGACTGACATTTTCTCTGATCATAACCTTGTGCTGGCCGAAGTAGATATTCAGCTGAAAAATGCAGGCAGAAGAAAAGTAGGCAACAAACTGTTGAATACTGAAAAGTTGAAAAACGAGGAACTAAGATATCTTTTCGTTGAGAAATTCGAAGAAAAATACTTGAATGAGTAAAGGATAGGTGGAGGTAGTAATAAATGGTGGGAGCATATTAAACTTTGTAAACAGCAGGTTGCAGAAGTAGTAGGTTACCGCGAACACAAAATGGCTGAGATACCATGGATTACAGAATAGATGTTGCAAAAAATGAGGGAAAGGAGAGCGTGGAAACAGGTTGATACAGAAGATGGCAGAAAGATGTACAGGAAGTTAAACAGCGAGCTACGAAGGGAAACAGACAGAGCAAGAAAAGAGTTTTACAAAAGAAAATGCGAGGACATAGAAGAATCGAAAATACGAGGAAATGTATATACAAGGAGGTGAAGTCTATGGAACTTCGGAGGAAACAAAGGGGTATTACGATGGCAGTACAAAATAAAAATGAGAAGGTAGTCAGCGAAAGAAGTAAAATCTTAGGAAGATAGGAAAAATATGTTGAGGACTTATATGAGAGTAGGAATAGACTATTTTCCTAAATTTTTGAATTAGAAAATGAAATAGGCGAGGATGTTAAAGGATTTACTATTCTTCGGGATGAGTTTAAGTTTGAAAAAGCTATATCCGAAATTAGGATTGGAAGTGCAATCGAGATAGATAATATACCAATCGAATTCATTAAGAGTATAGGAAACAAGGGCAAGAAGGAATTGTTCTGACTATGCAATGAAATATATGAAACGGGAGAGTGGCCAAAACACTCCCTGAAGACAATCATAATACCAATTGCTAAGAAATCAAACCCAATGAGATGTGAGGATTATAGAGCTTAATCTCATATCTCATGCAACAAAAATTTTGCTTTGAATTATGAACAGAAGGTTATATGAAAGAACAAATTAAAAAGTTGAGGAGGAACAGTTTGGGTTCAGGAGAGCTAAGGGCATAAGAGATGCAATTGGGTTATTAGAAATAGTGGATTATTGGATCGCTGAAAGGTTTATAGAGAAAGGGAAAGAGGTATATGTGGTATTTCGTCACTGCGCCTCGAAGAACCGCTATGTGACATTTTTTTTGTCGAAAATGAGTTATGTCGTGCAAATAAACCTGAAAGCTATCAGGTAGCGTCCCTTATGATGTGATAAGTTAATATTCAATTGTTTCCCCACAACAATGAAAAATTACAGGTTCTCATCACGTACGTATTGATTAATGTATACAAATCTTCTATGTGCTTACAAAGACGCAAAAGGTGCTACATAAACATAAAAATAGTAATATAATATTGTTGAAGCAAGCTACAACAATGTCCAGTGCATAATATACGCAGAACCAATTTTATTATATTTTTCAAGTGTTTCCGTGTATATTTGGCAAAATTTTAAGAGTTCGGAATGTTTTTTGCTTCTCCTGAAAAGTTGTGGTTTTAACACATAGCGGTTCTTCGAGGCGCAGCGACGATTCATTGACTGAGAAAAGGCTTTTGACAGCGTAAATCGGGAATTTCTGTTGGAAGTTCTAAAGGAAGTTGAATTGGAATGGAAAGATTGGACTCATAAGAAACTTATATATGAATCAACAAGTAAGTGTTAGAACAGGGAAGAGTGAAATTGATAGGGGAGTTCGACATCGTATTGTTTCTCGCCTACATTATTTAATATCTATCTAGAAGAGATAGTGAAAAAAGCCTATAAAATAAAGACATTTCAGTAGGAGGTAGAATGGTTAGGTGTATACGGTTTGTAGATGATATGGTGCGTGTTGCAGAATCTGAAGAAAAAATCACTAAGATGTTAAAAACCTTGAGGAAGGGCTATGAAGAGTATGAGATGAAAATAAAGACAAAAGACATGGTGCTTGGAGCGAAGGGGTAGGTGTCAAATACGAAGTATGATGGAAGAAACTAGATAGTAATGGTATGAAATGTGAACGGGAAATAAAAGCAAGGATAGGAGTGGCGAAAGAAGCCTTTAGGAGGAAGAAAAGACTGTTTTGTGGGACCTTGAATAAAGAGTTGAGAAAAAGACTCATAAAATGCTTCTTGTGGAGTGTTGTACTGTATGGGGCGGAAACGTGGACATTACGTAAAGGTGACGAAAATAATTTTTGTGTGTGTGTGTGAGGTGTGAATGCGTTGTAGGTTAGATTAGATTAAGATTCATAATTTTGTGTATATATTTTTTTTATTGTGCATGCTAGGTTAAAGTTTTCTTGAGATGTGATGCCTATAAATACGAACTGTAGTATACAGCCATAGAATTTAGAATTTGTTTATGGATGAGAATACTGATACAAAACGAAGAAGGCACATGCATGTAAGCGAAACAAATTATTTGAAATTATATAATGTGAAAGTTAATGTGATGTTTGTGAAAATAAATTAAGAATGTCATGTGTGTATGTGGAATTTAAAGAAAAATGCTTAGTCACGAGTAGGGATATGTACTTGGAAACAGATTAGCCATAGGAGTGTAAAGAGAACGTATCGTATGTACAAATGTATGTAAAAATGACTTTGTAAGAATACTATACAGCTTTCTGGAAACAAGTAAAGGTTTAGAGAGTATAAAACCTGTTTTATTTCGTACTTGAGAAAATGTACAGTAGAATATGAAAATTTATTTGGTTTGGTATAGTACAGCTTGATCAGTAAGTGCATAATAGTTCGTCTTCCTAAACGTCGTGCTAATAAATCTGAAGGGAAATGACATAAAGGAAATTTACGGGAAACCCATCGTTGGATGTCACGAATCCTGATTTTTTTTTTAATTTCAAAATTTCGAGTTTCTTTAATTTTTTTTTCCGTTGCGCAAAACTTCATTCAGATAGTACACTTGTAGGGCAGGTCTTCTGAGTTCCGATTCTTTCTCCCAAGACTATGGAGCGAATGAGTGCATCTCTGGTTGCTAGCTATTCTTCTGTGATGGTCACATAGACTTGTAGCTGGTTAAACTGGTGATATACTCAAACGCACCTTGGTCCCGAGAAAGCGAACAGATTAACAGCTGAGAACAACAGTACACACAATCATACAATACACACATGTTGTAAGTTACACACACACACACACACACACACACACATATATATATATATATATATATATATATATATATATATATATATATATATATATATATATATATATATATATAGATAGATAGATAGATATAGATAGATAGATAGATAGATAGATAGATAAAGTAACAACAACTAATTCTTCGGAAGTCCTATTTCAACTTAACTGATTAATTGGTAATGAAAATGAAATTCAAACATTGATGTGAAGAAATACTTAAATGAGGAACCAATTTTTTAAAAAAGATATTTATTTGTTACATCTATTTTTTTTAAATTAGGATCCAATTTACTATTTTAAGGAGACACAGTGGCTCGATGGTAGAGCGCTAACCTCTGGTGGGGATCCCTAGGTCGATCCTAGCTTGCGCCAAGTTTAAAGAGTATCGTGCTATTTTCTTTCCTGTAAAACCTTTAGCCAGGACTACATTCGGAGAGTGAGATATAGAATATCCCAATGTGCACCGTTTATATTATTATTATCATTGAATGCTAGTATACTGTGTTTGATAATTCTATGTAAAAGATGGTAATGTTTGTGCAACTGTATGAATCGTCGATATAAATAATTTCCAACCTTGTTCAGCACATAGACACAGAGAGCATACGAATTTAACATTTTTACATTTTGTCTTTTTCTCTCATGAAACTCTATGATAGATAACCTTGCAACACCCTAATGGATGAATGCTAAACATTAATTTATATGAAAGTAAACCATGAACAGTAATATCGGAATGCGTGAGTTTCCAACTTCTCTTACTGTCTTTACCTAGTCTAGTTATAAATACTGTTACAAAAGTACCAGAGGCTACAACACTGTTTGTTGTGAGTAGAAAGAACGAACCTAGCGGTGGAAAGTGCAATCATGCCAAGGATGTTATAAAATAGCTATTTTATAACATCTTTGGATCATGCATCGAGAGTGTTGCTGTAGAAAGGGATACACGTAACTGTATAGGCAGGGTGGAATGAGGTGAATACGAAAATAGTGTAATGCAGATAGCGCTACACAAATTTCGAAAACCTGCGAGTGAATTTTTTAACACACTCGCATCAGTTGCATGTTTGTGTACCGCACAATCTAGAAGTTCCTTAATACTGGATCTGTTCAGGATCTCCCGAGAGCTGGTCGACCACGAAGTGCAAGAACTCCAGAAGCTGTGAAAGCAGTAGGGTGCGTGTGAAGAGAAATCACGTACGGAAGCAGACACTAATGGTTCGTGAGATGAACAAGGAACGATGTCTAGGTTACTCAAGGATGACCTCGGTATTCTGGAATACCGACACGGAACACTTTCTGACGCAGCGTCTGATGAAACAAAGGAAGCGTAAAAGTGAACGTTTGCCTCAGCAGTATGCGCAAAATCGGCATAGACAGATCTTGTTCACCGATGAGAAGTTGTTCACTATCGATGAGTGTTTCAATTGCCAAAATGATAAGGTGTATGCGTCATCGTCTCAGAAAATCAGACACAAAGTTCCAAAAATCCGAAGAGCCCATCATCCCGCGTCCATCATGGTATGGTGGTGAGTGAGCTATGCTTCCTCACACCACACATCTTCATTTTTGTGAGAAAGGAGTGAAAACTAGTGCCCGGGTCTACCAAAACACTGTGCTGGATCCTATAGTGAAGGACTTGACCACTGCTCTCTTCAGAATACCGACATGGACTTTCCAGCGAGACTCGGTTCCTGCTCATGAGGCAAAATCAATCCAGGGTTGACTGGTGCACAATGTGCCTGACTTCATATCCACTGAAGACTGGCCCTCTAGCAGCCCTGACCTTAATCCCTTAAATTACAGACTGTGGACAGTGCTTGAGAATATTACCTGCAAGAAGCGTTATCCCACAGTTGCCAGTTTGAAAAACTCTTTACTGGCTGAGTGGCATCAATTCCCCTGGAGACAGTGAGTGTTGCCATTGACGAGTAGCCCGTCAGACTCTGAGCCTGTGTGCGTCCTAACGGTAGACATTTTGAAATATGATTGGTGTAAACTGTTGTCAGATCATGCATGCTTCACATACTGTATGCAAATCAAATTCCCTTTTTTCTTATTGCTGATGTTGAGTTTTTTCTTTGTAACAGTATTTATGGCTAGACTAGATAGATACCGCAAGAAGAGACGGCTATCAGCTAGTGGGAAACTAGAGAAGGGTAAAATAGCTGGACAACGAATAATACAATAACCTAAGGTCAGCGGTTCAAATCCTGCCACTATTTTCTTAAGCGAAATCACGGAATAAGAAAAAAAATGAGTTGTCAATATCAACACCCAGCAAATTAAATAATAAAACGTGGACACTGTAACAATAGCTATACCAAGAACGAGAAACACGCTGGGATGAATGAACAAAGTCACGTGATCAAATGTGTGCTGCGCGGTTGAAAACCAGGTAACTCGTCAGAAACAAGCGATTTTAAGAATTATTTCACAATTGGAAAGCGTATTTAATGCAGATGGTGATAAACTAAATTTTATCCCTGTATACGGAAAAGCGAGGGCTACGGGCCCATACTTTGTTTTCTTATTTGAGAAAGCAATCGCAGAAGGTAATCAAACAATTTTTTCCACCGTTGGAAAGCTTATTTATGCAGAAGGTCCCATATTTTGGTGGGTGATCTTGGGTTCCATATTTTTTTTCTTATATTCAAGAAAGCAATGTGAGATATTAGACTAACGCAGTTTAATTTTTGTTAATAATTTAAAGCCATGTGAGCACGTAGAGGGGAGCATGAGTGCAATTACCCTTCCCTGGATTTTCTTAAGAGGTTCGATTCTTCCAAATACATGTCAAGACTCACCCACTACAGTAATGTATTTACTTGAGTAAATAAAGTTGTGCAATGCGCGTCAATATTAACACTTTCAATCCTACTGTAGTTCGGGAACGACAGGCTGTAAACTTATGTTAAATCAGTAGGCTCCGGATTCTTAGGTTCGAACCTATTTTATTCCTGTACAGTGAATGCAAAAAATTCGTGTTTTCTTTGCATTTCAAGTTGCTATAAGTAGAACTATACTAGTTTTATAGGACCTAAAATGTCCTAATCGGGGGGTTAGGACCTAAAAAATCCTAAATTAGCTTTTAGAACCTATAACGTCCTAAATGATTCTTTATAGTTATTTTTAACTTGAAAAATACTTTCAAACACGTAGTCAACCAGTTTTCAACAATGCAATAACAAGGTTTTCTTCACACAGGGAAAAGTTCACAACAGAAAATCTTGCCAAATATTTTGTTATTCAGTGCCATTACAGAGAGTGAAGTGACCACTTTTTGCGCTATAGAAAACATGAAAAGTGCCGGAAAAACAATATTTGAACATTCGTATTTCCTCAGTGTATCGTTAGAAAAGTGAAGTGATATTTGTGGTGGTGTATAAAATTTCAAATATAAGAAAACTGACAAAAAAACTACTACTACTACTACTATAGTACGACAGGCCATACATATGTTAAACTATATTTCAGCTATATATATCAAAAATTTATCAATTAAACTATATATAAAAAAAAAGTCCAAGGTAAGAAGAGTTTTATTATTTTTATTACGCAGAAGACTGGTTAGCACAAAGCTTACTAAATTAAGGTTACCATTTAAGTATGAAATAGCTAACAAAGTGTTTAAAGTGTAGTAATATTCCGTTTTCAATAATATAACGCTAAAAATCCTAAACTTTTTTTTAAAAAACCTATAAAATCCTAAAATGCACTTTTTAAAATCCTAATTTGAATTTTTTGGGACCTAAAAATCCGAAGCTTATAAATCAGAGTGTCGTTCGGGAACGACACGTCCATTTAAAATTTAAAATACTAACCAAAAATGAATTTTGTATGCTTTTTTATTGAGAAAGTAATTTTGAGTGCTTTGTAAATTATCTATTGGCCAACTTGATCCAAGAATATAAAAGAGAACTAAAGAAGGTATATCATTATCATTCATAAACTTTAGTATTATTACTTTGCAATAAACAAAGTTATTGTTTGCAATGATTTTTCAAATAGCTCTTGTTCCGAAACTGGGATATTCTAGTAGATTGGTACTTTATCTTTTATTTCTGAAAGTTTCAACTATTTAGGGCGGGGAGATTTGCTTAGTGGTTATTAAATCCCCCGGGTTTTCTCATTTAGGTTTTTAAAGTTGGAGAGATTTGGCTTGTGTATGTCAAGAAAATCCGAGGTTTTTGCCCCCTTGGTTTTGGTAAAAAACACCAGCAAAACACCAGTGGTTTTTCGTCTGGAAAGTTAAATGTCTCTGGGTTTTTAAAAATGGAGATATTTGGTCTACAGTGAAAAAACTCAAGGTTTAAATACCTAGCACTTTAACGGGAGAAATTTATCCTACTGGTAGGAGTGTTTTTTCAGACGGATTAATTTCCTGTAATCAACCTGGACGAAATAGACCACATCGATTACGTGGGTGATGTTATTGAGAACCAGCCACACCAAAGAAATTATACAATACATGACAGAGTAGATCCTTTAGCAGTCTACAGTAATGAAGAATTTGGAGATCGTTTTGGCTATACCAAAGAAACTTTCCGAGCATTAATGCATTTGATTGAAGAAGATCTACACAAACCAGTACGTAAGCATGACTGCTCCGCAGATTTACAGGTATTGATTACATTACACATTCTCCGCACAGGCACTTTTCAACGAGTTGGTGGTGATTTGGTAAATGTGCATCGCACAACTGCAGGAAAAAATATTTCACAGTGTAGTTGGAATTATAGCTAGAAGAAGACCCCAGTTCATAAAAATGCCTGCAGTGAAACTGAAGTTCTATGAGGGCTCACAATTCCCTGGTGCAATTGGAGCAATTGATTGCACGCATATTCCAGTTCTGTCACCCTCTGGTTCCACTGCAGAGTTGTACAGAAACAGGAAAGGGGTACATTGTATCAATACACAACTAATTTGTGATTCTAATATAAAAATATTAAACATCGTTGCACATTGACCTGGCTCCACCCATGATTCAACAGTTTGGAGGAAATGTTCCCTGAGAGTCATAGCCGAAAAAAGAAACCTTCCTGAATTATTGATAGCTGACGGTGGTTATGCTTGTACAAGCTACATGTTAACGCCTATTCCAAATCCTCAAAACGCTGCAGAAGAAAGATATAACCATGCTCACAGGAAAGCAAGAAATGTTCGCTGGGTTCTATTCGATTAGACAGACAGGGAAAATAATACTTTTCAGTCACATGTACAGCAAGTCGGTGGATTTCAAGAAAAACCCTGGGTATTTCACCCCACGGTTGATAATGAGCAAATCTCTTCACTGAAAAACCCCGGGTTTTCGCAAAAATACCTCGGGGGCAAATACCTAGTGTTTTACTAAAAACCAGAGGTTATTTTCCCCACAGCAAATCTCCCCGCCCTTAGAGTAAAAATTTAAGAAGATATGATTTTTAAAAGTAACCCTTATTTTCTCCAGGATACAGGACTTTGCCAATTTATATAATCCTAGGATTGAAAGTGTTAATTGTTTTACATGAATTGTGAGTATCAAGGTATGTGTCGTGACTTCGCTTGTGTGTCGGACACGCACTAAGTGGACTTACACAAACACTGTGTGTATGTAAGTTTCTCGCAGTTCTGTTTCCTTCACCATTCTTCATACCATTTCATTTTTCTTTCTTTCCATCATTTTTTGCTCTCATCATCGCTGTCTCCCTTAGCCTACACGGTATAGCTGTGGGGTGTAAAACTGAACTATTTCATTTTATTCATTTTTGTGTGTTAGTCTTTTGCCCACAACCTTAGGAAAAATTCTACGGGAATTTATGTTGAAAAGATAATATAATGCATAAAGTGATAGGTTATATTTTAACCAAGAATACTAGGTCGGAAGCGCCCAAGTCGCCATTTTTTCATACATGGAAAAGGTAACCTGAGGAAGTTGTGGATCGATTTTTAAAATTCTTCGGCAGTTAGAGTGCTGATTTAAGGCATGGTGATCGGATGTGTTTTTCCTGGAATGTGGACAGGGAACGTCTGGGGTGCCTATTATTTTAATTTAATGAATAATCTGCTATGCAAGTTTCATGATAATTTTATTGGTCATATATAGACATCGGATATTTATCCAAATGCATATTTAGTTTGCTTATATTCAGCTCTGTTAAACTTGTTAGGGGTTTCTAACAACAATAATACAGCTCGAATTCGAAGTTTTATAGTGCATATGAATGCATATTTCACAGGTTCATGCATATATTAGTACTTAAGAGCATATTCAACATATTCTGTAAGTTTTATTTCAGACATATGCTTATATCATACAATAAATCCAGTTTTGGTTTGTATTTTCAGTGCATTTAAATGTCTATGCAGTAGGATGGCTTTTTACCTGCGAAGATGGAAGAATGCCTAGTCAATGGAGGGCCAATTTTATTAGCAATCGATCAGCAGAGCAAAGACAGTTACAATAACCAAGACGTAACACAAATCTGGTGATAAAGACTCATTTTAATGTCCTTTCGACATTAAATTCAGAAACAAGAGGCGCGAGGAACGCTGCTCAGTGAAAACTTTGCTCTAGTTTATGAAGTTTAGCACAAGCTCCAATCAATTCCAGGCAAATTCGGGCACGCTGTGGAAGAGAAATTGACAAATGTTCTTGCCAGAAACTCCGACTACAAGACCATTGATGCAATGATGCAAGGGTTAGATTTTAACTTGTCAGAAAATATAGATACTACCCTGGCTTCTGTCTATAAATATTGTCCAGTAACACCTGTTGATGTTGAGAGGTCATTTTCTGGCTACAAACGTCACGAACTGACACTTAAAAAATATAGAAAAGCATCTCGTGATATACTGTAAGACTAATTATGGGAAGGAGTTAATCCTTAAAAACTTTTTTGTATAGTGAAAACATAGAAAAGTGAGGTTCGTATTATTTCGTGTAAAGGAAATACTCTAAAATACAATTGTGAAGAAACCCCGGAGACTGTGTTCTCGTGTCGTTGTATTCATTTTAATCTCATAATTTGTGTGTTTTAAAAAAGATAGAAGTATATAATCTGTAAATACTATAAAAAATTCTGAAGAGAAGTCCCTGAAAGGTAAAGTATAATGAAACTATTACCATCGATTCCGCTGAAAAGTGGCAAATTTAGACAGGTGACCAACTTACAGAAAATAAGTGTGATCGGTAATTTTTAGAGTAGGATTTCTAGTATTACTTGATTGTAAAATTTTAATAAGCAATGGGACGATAGCTACTTTTAAATAATGTATATAGAGTAATCATAACAATATACAATAGTAGAAAAGAGAACGCACAAATCCTTTGTTAGCTCATCACGCTAATACGGCTGAACCAATTTCTTTTATTTTTGGGGGGTTATTAGGATTTGGACCCTAGATGGTTTTTATCATATCACTTTAATTTTTAATTACCAGTGTCTTGAGATAATTGACCATTCAAGTGTCCATTCCTTTGTTAGTTCATCATAGGTAAAAATAAACGTATTTATATGCAACCCGCATGACCGTGTCACTCGGCGGGTTAACATAAATGACAGGCGATATAATGTTAACATTTACTGCAATTTGAAAGCGAAAAAGTAAAAATTATCTAAGTAACAAAGTTTATTGCGTTCCGGGGTGACCGCAGCGAAGCGGGGTGAACGCTGCTAGTATACAATAGTAGATAAATTACTACCATATGTTTAGTATATATACACATACTTTTCTCTTCCTGAAAATTAGTCTGATACACTGAATTTTTCGGATTGAAAAACAATAACACAAACAACCATAAAATAGAAACATATGTATTTAAATATAATGATACTGTATAACATTTTGAACTATGTTCTGTTTTGTTTAGTACTAGAGCCTGTTTCCAACAAAAAATATTTATTTTAAATAGTATAGTTACGAGAGATTTTACCGCCTCAAAAAACTTGCCACCCCCTGCAAATGCACGTGTTGCATATATGGTAGAGCCGGTCATGTGTACGGCGATCCTGCAATGAGTCGAGGTGTTTTGAGTAGCATGCGGCGCTTCGAGAGTGGAAATATATCACTGGAAGACGATGAGAGATCAGGACGACCTTCAACGAGCACAACACCCGAAAATTTTGAAACGATTCGGCATCTTGTGCAAGAGGATCGTCGGAGAACAATCTACAACATTGCTACCATTGTCGGTGTGTCATATAGAACAATGCAGGCAATCCTCACGTGTGATTTGAATACGCGCCTTGTTGCTGCCAAGTTCGTTCCCAGGCTGCTAACCTAGGTGCAAAAGAAACCGCGTCGAAGTCTGCAACTACTCTGTCAGAGTGCCGTGGATGTCCCGTCCTTCATGTAGAGGATCATTATCGGCGACGAAACTTAGATGTACGGGTACGACCCTGAGACAAAGCAACAGCCTTCAGAGTGGAAGAGCCCATTATTTCAACTACCGAAAAAGACAAAACAGGTCTGCAACTCTACCAAGTGCATGATCATCGTCGTTTACGACATTCGCGGCATTGTGCATCACGAATTCGTCCTCAGTGGCTAGACTGTCAATAACGAGTTCTATTCCCAGGCTTTAAGACGTCTGAGGAAGGACATTCGGCAAAAGTGAGCGGATCTGTGATGCACGAAAAGTGGCTCTCCATGACGACAATTCAGTCCGTCACCGTGCTCTCTTACAGATGAGTTTCTAACCAGAAACAAGATGATCGCATTTCCGCACCAACCCTTTCACGCCAGATTTGGTTCTTGGACACTTCGCCATCTTCCTGAAGGTGAAGATCCAGCTCAGAGGTCGTCGTTTGGACACCTTTGTAGAGATTCAGTGCTAATCGCAGAAGATGATTGACACGCTTAAAAAAAAAAAAAAAAAAAAGACTTCCAGAACACATTCCAGCAGTGACGGAAATGCTGAGAGCGCTGTAATGCTGTACAAGGTAACTATTTTGAAGGTGATAGTGTATAAACAAACAAAAATAAGGTATTTTCTTATAAATAGAATATCTCGAAACATTTTGATAACACCTGGTATATGTATATATGTATATATATATATATATATATATATATATATATATATATATATATATATATATATATATATATATATATATATACGAGTCAACAACTCATTTCCTACGTTAAAACAGGAAAAAGTACTAAAATACTTGGTTAGTCAGTCACTTTTTATTATTACTGAAGCGCTCTCTGATATTGGTCATTTTTTGATCATATATATATACCCTTCCTTCCACGAAGTTGTGGGGCTGAATTTGGATTTAAACAACATTGGAAATGTTACTGTTCATCTCAGCAACCCTGAAATCTATGGATTCGACATTAATATTGGTCATTATCAATTATTTTTTAAATGTCCCCCTCCCCTAAGTTAAACTGTCAAAGTGATATGATAAAAACCATCCCAGGTTCGAACCTCATTTATGTTGAAAATTTAGTCGAGATCGGTCGGGTGGTTGAAGATCAATTTTACAATATAGATTATATTACATAGCTATGATATGTTTATAAATTTATTGTATTCAATCATAAATGCTCCTTGTCAATAAAACGCAAATTCTTTATTTGCAAAATAATAATAATAATAAATAAAAAATGCGTGGACAAGATTCGAAGCTATGTTAAAATATAGATCGATTTACAAGTTTTTACGTTGTCCACTAGGCCAAAACCCGCGTGTATTAGCACCTTCCGTTTGATCTGTTGACGATTCACTTTCCGCGGGCTTTAATCTCGTACCATGTAGTATGCCGGTTTTTCACTTTGCCGTATTCTATGATTATTTTCTACATGCCATTTGAATATTTACTTGGAGGCAATGCCCAGATATATTATTTTTATTAGAGAATACACATGTCACTCTGAACAGGATGGAGGGAAAATAGATTTCTTTTAAGGAGATCCGAGGGACATAAGGATCTAGATTCAACTTTTTGGAGTTAAATCCTGGAAATCTGTCTAGATTTTTGTGACCTGTATACACATTATTTACCATCTGGAAAAAATTACTGTGGAATAAGACACTCCCAGCACTTTCTGGATAGGGTCGGAAGCAAATGACACTTAAAACGACCTATATTAATGTTGAGTTCATAGTTCGCGGAATTGCTATGATTAATACTGCAATGGTTTTATAGGTTAGAGACTAAATGACGGTCCGGGCTAGTTTTTCCCCTTCACCAATTTAGTATTAAAATTGCTAATTACAAATGTCTTTGATCTGAGTTGTAAAAGCTGACAGCGTATTTTCCTTGCTCTCAGCTGGTAGCTGTGGCTTGTGTGGACGTTTAAAGAAAGAAATTATTTCTTGTTTAAGTCGATGGTAAAATGCGAACGTTGGAGAAAGTCAACTCCTATAATTACTGGCATTGTCCTGTTGATTACTCGAAAGTAATGAGTAAATGTTGTTTGACCAATTTTAAATTTTATCAATGCTATTTGATTTAAATAAATGTTGTTTCCTGAAATTCCTTTTACTATCGTCTGAAATGGAGTTAGACGTGTCCTAGGGGGCAATGAATCGGACGACCAGACAGATATCGTACTGCCCGTACCAATTATTACATTCTGAGGTCCTGATTTAGTTCTAATTGTTAAATGTGACCGTTTGTTTTCGTCTTCTAGAGTGACGTTTTCTCTTTCTGCCAATTATCCCGATTGCTGTTTTATCACAGGAATTTCGTAAGTTATGTCATTGTGCTTGCTAGTTTCTCTTTGGTCTTCATATTTCGAATGCTGATGGCTGTCGTCCCCTTGCCAATGGGCGGCCTTACACGTTTTTTGACGCTTATAACAAACGGACGCACCGTGTCCCCACTTCCGGCATATCGCACATACAAAAATTTGATCCTCCGTGGGTGTGGCCTGCTGATTGTTCTGGACTTGGCCCTGTTTTTTTTTCTTTCCGTTATTATTGTTATTCCTCTTTCTGTATCCCTGATTTCGATTCCTCGGTTGGTTTTTATAACTTGTCTGTGCTATCACGAGTGACAATTCTGCCATTTTATTGGCCAAAGTAGATAGGTCGATGATTTTGATGATTGTGGATGATTTTGTTCGTGGTGGGGAACGGTCTTTGGTTCTTGAGTCGTGTTCTGATGTTCTTGAGGATTAAGTTGAGTAGTCGTTATAGAAGGATTAAATTGTTGTTGAAATGTAGGTAGGCCTACATAACTGTGTATTGGTTGTATGGCAGATTGCGTTTGTACAGGATATGCATGGTAGTATGACTGTTGTATAGGATACATTATCTTTGGTTCAGTTGGCAATCCATAGGATATATTCTGCGGGTTAAGTATAGGATTTTGGCCGTAGAGCATGTGCAGTTTCTGTGATAGCTCTGCATGCTCTCTTTTTCTTAAAAGGTCATTGGCGGCTTCCAATGTGTTTAGTTTAGTCTGTAGGACGTCTACTGTTGCAGACCTTTCTAACGCTATCTCGTTAAGGAAATCCCTTTGCAATCCCAAGGATAAATGATGGATCTTTTGTTCTTCTGTCGCTTCCGGTAGTAACTGCCTGATTGCTCGGAGTTTACGTAAAACTTATTGTAATGCCTTTAGGTAGAGTCAATAATGGACCGAAATGTTATCCTTTCACCAATTTTATTGTAAAATTAAGTCTTTTGTGTTTACAAAAGTTCTAACAACAAAGTGTCTCTATAATGACCAAGGTTTACAGGGTATAACGTTCTGTACGGGTAACCCGTTGGCTTCATAGCAACCTCCAGGGTTCTCAAGGATTCGGTTCTAGGAAACCTCATAGCAGCCCTCACGAGGCATGGTATTTAAGGTGATCCCCTTAGCTTCATAGCAGCCTCCAGAGTTTAAGATAGGTTAGGATCAGTTGGTCGACTGATGAAGGGTCCCTCGGTGGTCGGGCTTTTATCTGTCATTTTCGTGTCCTTCCGTGAGGTCCGTCTTCTTTCGGCGTTCCTCGGTGTCTTTCGTGTCGGCTTTTCGTCTGCTACGCTGTTTAAAATCAATAACACGTGTTGTGTTGACATATGCTTTTGTCGTGATGTGGGGATCCTTAAAATATGAATCTATGGACTCTTCTCTTCCTTGTTGGACTTCAAATAACTACTGTTCCGCTTTATACGATGGACCTTCGGCCTACCTAATGCTACTAATTTAGATTTTAAAGCTTCATACCCTAACAGCACAACCACATAGCAGGCATATGCCTATCATGTTCCCTCAGGTACATGGGTATGTGTGCACTAAGTGCCTTATGTACCTCTGAGAGAGATATCACATGGATGGAAAGTGATAGTCACAGTCTATGTCCGCCCCTAAGTACATGCCTGACATGTACCTGGGGAACGTGCCTAGTATGTTCTAAGTGTTTCCCATGCCGTAAGCGTCAATGAACCACAAATGTGTTTACATTCAGGTGTCTAAAAAACGTAAAAAAACAAGTACCAGGGGTGGGCGCGAACCACCAACCACCAATGGAAGCCATGAAGACAGTGTCGCTCGTAGAGGGATAAATTGTTGAGGTCTTTTGAATTTGGCTAATCATAGTGCTCCTTTAACCGCATATATTCGACGATAACTGCTTGGGATCAGATAAAATCTACTCGCCATATAATTTTATAACAAAATGACGAGTGTCTATTTACTTTATTTCATGGTTCTTCCATATTCACTTTCAAATGATCGGCGACAGTTGCCATCTAATAAATTTGATGCGTTTGTTGCTTCTAGTACACAATTGCTTAGAAAAAGAAGCTCAAATGCATCAAATGTGGGAGATGAATTTAGAACACCTAAATGTAGAATGCCTAGCACATCTTGTGCTGTTAGAATATCTGAAACAGTATATTCCTAAAGGACGTACCTAGAACATGGCACATATATGTCCCAAGTAACGACATAAAAACAAATGACTGTTACAGTGCGAACTATTTGTAGTACATAATTGCAAATACCAATTAAGTGTAACAAGTACCTAAAACTGTAGGTAGCTGAAGTACATACTTAGCACATGAATATCATATGTGCCAAGTATCGGGTACATAAAAAGTAGAGGGACACCTAAACGGCACATGCCTAGAACATTGTGCTGTTAGGGTAGGACGTCGTTTCGAATTGGTTTTGGTTTTTAAGCTGCAACACGAGATCTAGCGCGATGTCCTGTAAATATATCGGTAAAATTTCCTTCTTTTTAGTCAGTGACCATGATTGCATGGTTGCCATTTGATCAAACAGCATGAAGAATCTGTCCGGGTCCTCATGCATATGTCCCGAATACTTCGTCAAATGTAAAATGTTAAAGGATATATTAGATGCACCCTCTGTCATATTTGTATTATTCCCTCCTGACCTATATGTTTGTTTACTTGATCTAGTTTCTGGCATAAATCACACTCGGGAAAGGAAAAAAAGAAAGAAAGTGATCGTGAGACTTAGCTGGGTTTTGATACTGACTTATCAGTGCCTGCTAAAAGTTAATTAAAGAGCGCCCCGTACAAAACTCCGGTGCCTACACCATGCAATGGTTTTATAAGTAGAGACTAAATGATGGTCCGGGGTAGTTTTTCCCCTTCACCAATTTAGTATAAAAATTGCTAATTACAAATGTCTTTGATTACAAAGAGTAAAATAGTGTCTATCTTGTTATTGATCAGATGAGAAGAAATAGGTGTTTTGCACGGTGCCCCTTCTCTCAAAGCAGTCTCCAAGGCAGATTCCCGAGGATCCCTAGTCCAATGCGACCTCGGGTTAAGGAAAGGTGTACCCCTAGTCCAATGCGACCTCAGGGCAGGTGTTGGTTAATTGATCAGTTGGTCGACTGATGCCAGGTCCCTCGGTTGTTGGGCTTTTATTTGTCCTCTTCGGATCCTTTTGTGAAGTTCGTCTTCTTTCGGTGTTTTTCGTGTCGCTTTCTCGTCTGCTTCACTGTTTACAATCAATAACACGTGTTGTATTAACATGTGCTTCTGTTATGATGTAAGGATCCTTACAATACTAACTCCTGATGCGGTTTAATTTCACGTTCAGCTTTCATTGACATCGTCAGCGAGAATAATGTCGAATCCATAGGTTTCGGAATTGAGAAAACGGTTAACCCGCTTGAAATAACTTTTGAAATATCGTATCTACTTCAAAGTAGGTTTTTATAATGTCACTTTAATTAACGTTCGTTTTCTATGGAAGTAGGATGTTTTAAATTTATGTCAAAAGTCGAATATCTTATGGATTAATATCATTACAGTTTCGTTGAAATGCGCATCCTAAGCGGATTCTTGTATTTCCCACACCCTTTAAGCAGAGTTGTCAACTTTACCATTGTTTGTCATATCTCTAGAGCCATTTGAGATATAGAAATGCTGTAAACGGCATTATGATAACGTCTATTGTAAACCATCTATAAAATTGAATGAGGTACTTATCTACTGTGTGTTTCAGATGTAAAACATCACGGGCAGTGGCCAATGGAGCACGATATTCCGCGCGGTGTTGCCGGATTTCGGACTCCCCTTTCCCTTCTCGCTCTTCCTCCAGTTGAGATTATGACACATACATTGGAAACATTATTAACAATGTAAATGTACTATTCCAGCAAACTCAAGAATTTTGACTGTGCATCCTAGAAGTATATATAGCAACTCATTCTTCCTGTGAGAAGAGTAATTACGTCAGCTAGTAAGAAATAAACAAACAATTTTGAGGTGTTCCTAGATGCGTGTCATTGTTTAGAATAAATTTCCCTCTGTTTTAGAAATCGAGCTGGTTCGGAGCGAGAGAGTTTCGCAGCTCCTCAAAGTGATATGTAATTTTAGGGGAAACTATTTTTAAAAGGACCTTTATAACAGTCATTTCCACCTGAAGCAGTGTCACGTCACAGTTTCCAGCCTCACTAAATAAGACAGAGAACAAGGAGCAATTAGGAAACCTAGTGCTGACAAAAATCAATAGCGACGTACAAACAAGGCGAGATACACTAGTTGTCGATTCATAATTAAGCATACACTGCCAACACTTGTTTTATTCGATTCCTCTATCTCGTCCTTACTTCTCGTTTGTCCATCCTGTTCTTTCTGTCCTATCTCTGATAGTAAAAGAGTGATAAACTGAAAATTACATTTTATTTTGCGTAAACTTAAGAATTTAAGAGTAGAAAATTCTGACCTTCCTTATCACGAATCTCAGTTCAAAATTGTCCTTGTTCGATTCTTATCGTCTTTGTATAGCCAAAGAACTAGATATTCGCACAACGTTGTAGAATTCTTTTATATCGCTAGAGTGAGAGCATTTATGTTTACTAACATCTTCATTGAATCAAATACTTTTCCATAGCCAACGGTCGCAGAACACGAGGGTAATTCATATACATTTGACTTTTGTATCAGTTATTCCATTGTCAGAATGAGATCTGTGATATATCGTGCTTCCCTGGGTGTGACGTCTCTTTTTTATGTGCTACATACTTTCGTAAATATTCTGAAAACTCCTAGTAGAATGCTTATTGTGAGGACACACACACTCTCTTTTCATTTTTATTTTTGCACTGGTCTCATAATATCACTTTTTCACTTCCCGAGAACTACTTATTACATTTAAAAGCGATTTTTTTCTTATATTATGTGGAAAATCGGATTCCCACTGTTCAAAGCCGGAGATGCATTTTGTTGACCTGGTTTAAAAGTTGACTATCATTAGTACTAAGAAGCAATTCACGAGGACTCACACAAATTCTTTAACACCCTGCAACCAGTGGAGTTTCACCAGTGCTTCCAACAATAGGAAAATCGCTGGAGTTTGCATACAAGCCAATGGATACATACTATCTTGAAAGTAAGATTGAAATTTGGATTCAGGTAAATTTTCTTATTTTCACGAGGAAAAATTTTCGACTCTCATCTGTTAGCTGGTAGAGTTCATCGAAACTTCTATCAAAGCTGGATTGTCTATAAACAATGTCCACACATTTACACGTTTATGAATGAAATGTGTTATCTTTTTTGGTTCACACCCTACGCTTCTACCCTTTAGGCTAACGCAGGCGATGAGAAATGAATTGTTCTACTGAAATGAATGGTGAAATGACAATGACAATGACATAAAAACCATGCCCTGAACGGATTTCCAAACAGTAACAGATAGATCTTGCGATCGCTACCCTAATGCCTTGGACTGCTTAATCATGCTAGCAGCTGTGAACTATATTTCCATTCATACTAGTATTGTTGATACAAAAACAATTAGAACTCCTTTTCTTCTTTATTGTCTATGATACAAGACAAGTACATATGAATGAAGTTAAAAGATAACATTAAATTTTAACTTAAGATGAGCTATTTGACGAAGTATTTGAGAAAAGAAATAGCATAAATTGTCGCCGAAACATTAGCCATGTTAAAAAAAAAAGGAAGAAAAAATGCTGAAACCTCTATAAACTATATATTATCAAGATTTTCTCTACCACTGTAGGATTACAAAATACATCTTTAGTTCAAAATATTAACTTGTTATAAATCTCTTTATAAAAATACGAAAACTTCATAGAAATATAGAATTCCGTTAATATGTTTTAAGACAAGCACCCAAGTAAAATTTCAACAACTCTAAACTGTTAACAACTCTAAACACCCGAAGATAATGAGAAATACAATAAAGGATTTAGAATAAGTATAATATACTGCTTTCCTTCTACACAGCCACAAACCATGGAACATATTAGTGATGCTCATTATTCAAGATAAAATGTAATAAATGTTAAAAAGCATGAGCAAGATAAAGTTAAATTCACTATGTTGAAAATATTCTGTGATGTAATCAATGAAATAGGAAGCGAGTCATTGTTGAGACCACTTATGTATAAGCAATTGATTTGAATAGAATACGCTTACATTTTTCCAATATTGACGTAATTTTACCAACAAAAACATTACATAATGTGTATGTGTATGAATTCAAGATTTCTTGTTACTTGAAGTTTATTAGGAAGCTGAATCCGTTAAGTTAGATTCTTGTTACCAATCCATCGAATTACTTAATTTGGTTTTCCCTTAGTTATCATCAAGTCTAAATTGGAGACAATTTCTGTAAATTTTATTAATGTTATTTATGAGCATTAATAACCTGTTAACAAATTATATTTATCATGTATAATTCATTGAAAAAACGTGACATATATATCAAAAGAAACTAATACCACAAAAAGAAGTAGCACTTCAAATCTTCTGCAAAGTGCAACTCGCATTTCCACAATATTGTACAATTTCAAGTTTTACCTACATTTATGTTGATTTAAAAAAAAAATACCATCTAGTAAAAAAAATAGTGATATAATCAGTGGCGAAGCGTGCTATCAGGCTCTGAGGCCGGGCCTACCCCGTTTTCTACCGTATATTTTCTTTATTTTTGATTTCTTAAATAAAGTGAATAGTTCAACATTTTGGTCTTTTCGGTTAAAAAAAAAAAAAATAGTAGGTTGGAAACTTCCGTCTGAGCCCCACTAGCTCGCTAGACAGGCTTACCGGCTATGCTACTCAGGGAGCGAAGCTATTATCGCTGGGGATTGCACACATTGTTGGGAAGGTGCGAAGGCTCGCCTCTGGGAGTTTATTAGCGTTGAAGGCATCTTTCAATGCTAATTTGCTATAGAATGATTTTCTTAACACAGAGTAAGAAGTTTCTGTGTAGAACTATGTATTTCTATTAGTAATAACTTGTTTAATTTAGGTATATACTCTCAGGAGTTATTCAGAGTAGCTGTTTTTTCTTTCTACAAGGGACCTAGTCCATAATAGCTTTTAGAATTTAAGTCTGATACGTTATTCATATGTATAAATTTACCAAATGCTACAGTACAGAATAAAATAATAATATTTATATGTAACTTTAGTTTTTTCCATTTCATAGAATCAGTGGGGTATTTACGATTTTGTTTCGAGGGGCTTTACTTGTTTCGGGAGGGGCTTTGCTAACTTTGTTCCTGGAAATATGAAAATTCTGCAATATACCAGTATATAAATCAAAAAAAATTTGTGATATAATTTCGGTGAGTGCTTAGGCCCTAAAGCCACCCCGTTAAATATGCCACTGCATAGAATAAATATTAAATATCTTGTGTTGATTCAAATGAAGTTCCTTCTGAGCATTAACATTTCTTGTGAAGTCATTATCACGTGATGTATTAATTAAATGCAGTATTTTACTTGCTTTAAAGTGGGAGATACACGTAACAAACGCACATCCAAGAAATTTGACAGCTAACAGAATGTACTTTCTTCCTCTCCCTCCATTTTCAAATATACAGGAAGTGAAAACAGCAAGTGAGGAGGAAATTCCCTTCATCCCCCTGCAAATCCCAGACAGAAGAAAACATGAACTGCACTTCAAAATATTTGTAGCTAAATGGGAATATTAGTTTATCGAGCCTACCCTACGTGTGCTATTACGCTTCGCAACTGGATATCATTTTATACAAACTACATCAAGTGCCAACTTGTTTCATTATCATATTTATAGCTCTATACACAAGCCATTAACTACAATTCAGAATATTGATTTTATTTAATAATGCAAGAATTTCGTTTTTTTTTTAATAACTACCTTTAATATAATTTCACCTTAGAAATTTTATGTAACATGACACTTACATAAGTAGACGTAGTTCGATGTTTGAAAGATCTAAAATACCCGAGAAGAAATTGCAGTATAAGAATTAATAACGAAATTTGTTACGTACAAATTATTTTCTGAACTTACAGAGCATACAATGTTGCAAGGATCCATATACTCACATCCACATGTTTCGACTATAAATACATGTTTTTACGATGATAAACAAACAGTGGCAGACGACAGAAGGAAACTACACTTTAAGGAAGAAACGAAGAGAACACGGAAGGCCACGAAGAAATCCGACGACTTCTCCACAGGTCCTTCCTCCAAAAGGACGGTTATAAAAGCAGACGACGGGATTAAGAAGTTAGGAATGCCAGTGCTGATCATTCACCCACAAACCTAACTCCCGAGGCCGCCATGGGCTACGGAGTTATCCTTTAATACCTACTCCTGGGATTGCTATGAGTTACGGAGTATAACCCTTTGAATGCCTGTTCCAGGGATGGTACGAGTTACGGAGTATAACCTATCCCGTCTGAAGCCACTGTGGGCAAAGACAAACATCCTTTCTACCCGAAGACAACATTGTATGCCGAAGGAAAATGTTCATAACCTATACTGAAAGCAATTTATAGTAACCAAAGACTTAATAGAAAATTCCTAAAAGCTTTGTACAACAGTTTATGTAAGATATTTTTTATAATAAGAGGGTGAAGGGTTAAATTCCCGTGCTCATTATTCTGACTCTACCTAAAGAACATTGCAATGTATTGGTTGGTTGATTGGAAATTAACATCCGTTTCAGCACTGAGGTTATATGAACAGGACTTGTTGCTTTTAAAACAAAGTGGGAATCGAACCACCATTAAGGTCTGTAATCGACGCAAATATCCCAAGAGGATACGAATCCGGGATCACGGATGTTAGTTACTTAATCATGAAGGGGCACAACTTACAATATAGAACTAAGTTGTTGCTGAGCACGTTTAGTGAAAATAGCATTCTACAGATACAATCTAACTATAAACCTACAAAGGCACAAAAATACATAATATTCTCTGATTTTAGTGAAGAAGCAAGCTACCTCGGAATTTTCTGCAATATTGTTGACAATTTATTGATATCAATGATACATAGTTTAGGGTGGCTTTTATTATTTCATACGTAGAAATATCCCCTAAATCAAATAAAATATAAACAACTTGTATTTCAAGAAAAAATCTTGTGCGTTTGGAGTAATTTAATTTCATAATTTCTGATCCTTTTTACTGTTGCTTCAAGAAAGAAACAAAAAGAAAGAAACGAAAAAGAAAAAAAATAGAATCCTCGAATTTTTATACAAGGAAAATAAAGTGTATTATAAAAAGACAACAGCTATTTTTACTCGTAAAAAATAATGACAGAAAACAGCTTACTTTTGCGGCAATGAACTGCCAGACAATAGCAATATTGAACGACTTTCGTTTGAAATGTATCAGTACTTGTTTTTCTTCCTTGGATCTTAAATTCACCAAATCCAACAAGAAAGCTAGGGAAGCAAGGATCTATATACTTAGTTTCTAACTTATCACACAACAAAAATTTCGTTTTTTTCTTTGCATTATACAAATCGACTGCTGATCTCAGTCTCGAACTTTGTACTATTATTTCATACGCAAATAGAAATATCTATTTAAAAGCATAACAAGGATTAGAAAACTGCAAGAATAAAAATAAGAATACACCTACAATATAGTTATACGAATATTATGGGGAGGAAAAATATTCTTTAAAAAATGCTTACGAGATACGGAAGATCATAAGCTTTACGTACAACCAAAGGCAGCTGAAACCCATTCCTTCGAAAGGTACGATATAATAAATATAAATGTCGCCACATGGTGGGAAAAGAACTTTAAGTATTTCAGAAAATCAAACTTCTGGAACTTTGTAAACAATCAAATTCAATAACAAAATGGAGACTTTTACAGTTTTTAAGAGTATTTACTTTGTAAAATACTATTTTGCCACGTTGTTTACTGTGGTCTTTTAAAATATTAAAAGGATACTAATTTCGTCTTTAATATTTTAACAACGCAGTGTTAAAATCACAATATCTATACCATACTGGCTCTTATCAACATAAAAATACAAAGTAATTCAAAACGGAAGACACAAAAGATAATCAAGTACAAAAAACGAACACTTCTGAATCTTTGTAGAACTTTTCGCAATTAAAAAAAATAAATATGCAAAAATAAAAATAAAACAATATATTGAGTCAGAAAGATTGGAGAGTAATTGTTATCTTCTCCAAATTAACCTGATTCCCCCCCCCCCCAATATACATTATATTGATTAATGTATTTAAATGTTTCACAGTAACTGAACACAATCATTAATATTGTACAACTTTTCAGGTAACATTTTCCTTAATATGAAATATACCACTCAAAATAGAAGAAAAGAAACCGATCTGAACTCAGATTATGCACAATGCAATAATGAAAACGAAATGAAATAGTCAAAGTTTAACGTCCCACGATTATGCCTTTTAGACTAAAGGAGACGGAAGATTAATGAATGATTCTAAAATTAAATTTTTATTCTCTCCCACCGAGAGTTAAGCCCAGTACCATTGCACCAAAGGCGCAAACTGTAATATACTTACAAATGCAAAAGTGAAACAGAATAACGATACGTCACAACAATAAACAAACTGGCGATGATACTTGAAACACCGCGAAACGATGTCACGGCTTAGTCGAACATTATGACAACTTTATAATGAACTAGAATATCCAATCATGTTTTAAAATCATAAATTATGAAATTACAATGCAGTGGACTTTTCAGTCAAAACCGCCATTGTAATCTACATCGTTCGTTACAATTACAATTTCAACATGTTCGAAGGTTTAATTTTACGTACAAGAAAATTCATCTTAAAACCTTCAACTGAATATATATTCACGTGAGCAAAATAATGCTTAAATTGCAAAATTCATTTAGTGAAGCCACTATAAACTTAATTACACAATATTTTGAAAAGATAACTTATTAAGCATATTAATCCTAGTAATTATTTTCTAGCAGGAAAACTGTAATACATTACAGCACCATTGGTTATATACAAATGTAACAAAATGTCAACTGCAATTTTCAGTTTATTAAGTGCTCCGCACTTTATATATATATATACACTGACTGATTTTAATAGATCTTATTTTCTCTTATATCAAAGAAAACCATATAACAGTAGTAAAAATTTATATATTCATCTGAAATGTATATTAATATAAAGCATCAAAAATATTTATCATAAAAACAACAATCTCATTTCTTTAGAATATGAAAACGACAATTTGTTTTTAGATCAATATATAGCTATTGCTCTGACTAGCAGCGAGTTGTTTGAAATATCTTTGGATATTATTCTTCCTCTTACAGCACAATCAAATCTACTCTCTGTGGATCAGTTTCCAACAGTTTATTCATCATCACCAACTCAAGTCTGAAACATAGAAAGAAAAACAAACAATTATAGTATGATAAAAACTAACGCCTTCTACGTTAAAAACCAATTATGATGTGATTATATATGATAATGTATCTATTATTTTAATTGGTACATTATCTCTAAAGCTACTCAAAACAAAATTCGCAAAACATTTTTACGTGTTCCCAAAGAATTTTATTTTCTGATCTTTTTACTTTTTAAAACAATGTTTTATCTCAAACATAGCCAGGAACTTGTCTTCCCGTTTCCTCTGTGGTATTTCATTATTCCAGTACCACAGATGAGAAAGAAAGATGAAATCTCCGTGAGGATTTACTTTTCTCAGTTACCTACATTCATGTAGGTCTTCTTTTTAACTTTTAGTTACTTTTTCTCTTTTATTCCTTCAGAAATCTGCAAATGAACCATATACGTTTGAAACATAACTCTTGTTTGCAAAAAGACAAGAGTGGTAAGTGTGAGGACAACTTAATTTAAAAAACAAAAGGATAGTTTCGTTTACAAAACAGGACTTACATCATGTTAACATTACAATAAATAGTCAAGTATAATAGTTATGTTATAACCAATCAAATAATAATTATGTTGGAAATCAAGTTGCAGTATTACAGTGTACACCACGTTAAAAAGTTTGGTTTATCACAGTGTACACATCGTGAAAACTGAGGTTCGAATTTTACATTTCCCCTCACTCTACATTCCCTACTTTTTTTGTCGATATCCTGAACATCTAAGCAGCAGAGTGGTTTTAGAAAATGACACGACACGCCCTTCTATCGCCTATCCTCCCCTTTCCTTATTCTGCCCTTCTATTCTAAAAAAGATGTCCCTCTTAAACATACAGTATCGGAAAGAAAACATTCTACGTATAGAAAAGATTGAAAAATATATTTCAAAATAGACACACACAAATCATGGTTAAACTGAACTATGTTTGCTGGCTAAAGAAAAGTATTTGAGGTTAGCTTCTATAGGCGTGAAAGATAACGTTTAACTCAGTTAGTCAATTGTCCAGGAACTTCGCGGTTAATAGTACACAAAAATGATTGAAACTATAAATTTAATGACCTTGAGATATAAGAAATCTCTAAAATTCTGGAAGTGTGGTTACAAACTACTAAACTAATTACTTTTAGCTCCAAAATAAAGTCACAAACAGCATATAGGACTGGCTCCACTATTAGCCAATATAGTAATGAATTACGCTGAATCTTTCATTTTGCAGGAAGAATAGCTAAACTACATAAAATATTATAAATATGCAGACGAATGCATTAATATTTACAAACGAAGGACTAACTACAAATTCTCTTGGTTGAACTTAATAATACTGATCACAAAATATAGTATACAGTTGAATATGACGAAGATTTTTTAAAAAGATTTGACCTTCCATAGGAAAGGCAATAAAATTCAATCTAATATTTATAGAAAAATCAGCAAGCAGTTCTTACATTCACGAAAAATCGGCGACATCCAATCTAATAAAATCCAATGTCTCGAGTAGTTTCTTTTTAGCGCTTATAAATTGGTTTCTACTTCCGATCTAAACAATTAAA
The DNA here is from genome assembly GCF_964235325.1 of Thermobia domestica. Lineage (NCBI taxonomy): Eukaryota > Metazoa > Arthropoda > Insecta > Zygentoma > Lepismatidae > Thermobia > Thermobia domestica. The sequence goes on along the minus strand of NC_137455.1, from coordinate 128,309,954 downwards.
TAGATTTCGTTTATTTCTTAAGACTAGAAAAATGGCAAATGTATGGCAAGATTTTTAAAAAATTCTGAATATAATGAATTAAATAAAGAATCGAATAGTAAACGAAATTCATTCTCTCTGTGGCCTGGCCTAAAGAAATTGTAAATGAGTACGATTTTAAACAAAGTTTGAAAAAAAATAAAAATAAATAAATAAATAATAATAATGAAAATACACGCTTATTATAACTACAGTACGTCACGTTTCTTGGGAACTTATTGAGCAGACAACTTCTTACGGAGAAAAGGTGTTATCAATTAACACACCAACAAAAATAGAAATATTCTGTAGTTGCATGGTATGTCTATTTTTAATTTTGCATAACATTTTCTACACAAATTAGTGAACCTACGATTCTTGGTATCTGAACAGAAAATAAAGAATGTTTCCTTTCTATCTCGAGCTGTTTTACGTAAAATACGCCCATCATTTAGATTGCTTTCACCGAAACAAAGTTGCGATAAACTTGAAATTGCTGAATTTCCTTTGGAATTACTGACGTGCTCTTTACAGATGTTGTATTCACATGTAACATAAATAAGGTAATACGTTAAGGTTTGCATATTAACACACTTTTCTGTATTGAATAATAAAATAATTATTTAGTTATAATGCGTTGTTTATTTATATCTGCTGTTATATTTGAAATACAGTAAATGTCTACCATCGGTAAGTTTCAACACTAGCTTTATGACAACATTGCAAATTTCAAAAATTGTAAATGAAAGTCTCTTTGCTGATATTTTAGTGGTTTAGTAGTTCTGGCTCTTAAGTTTTCGATATTCTGCCTTCTTAGTTATTCAGTGTGCTACAACCAGATGTTTTGTTTTCACGTAAATCAAAAAGAAAAATGTAGAAAGTACCAGTTTAGTACTATCTGGGTAAAACCTGCCTTAAGATGTTCTTAGAGAGTTGAGAGAACGAAATTTCGCAGCACATATACACGCAAATACTCATTTCATTATTCAATACTAATAAGTTTATTTTTATTAAACTGTTTTCTCACAAAAAAAAAAGTTAGAGGAAATCTCTTTTTTATTCGTCGCAGTACACAAGAATGCATTCAGTTTTCTCTCTCTCTCTCTCTCTCATCCCCCCACCTCACCCCACCCATATATATATATATACAAATATGTGTTATGTCTAGAATTGATAGTTTTTCTTTATATGTCAATGTGGCAATCTACTTTCTCTACAACCCACTCGATCAGTCTGTTTTTAATATCTACTGCACAAGTATCTTTACAATCTTGCAGGTCTAGAAAGAACGGAGAAAGAAATATACTTAATATCAACTTAATACAATTATTATAATTATCACAATACCCGTGACTTAAAGATCAGTTCATCGTATTTCATCTGTTGAACAGGTTCCAGTGGGTAGCTTTTCAATAATTGAGACACTACCAAGAACAGAAGTTCCAAATCCTCTGGATCTGTAAAACGATGCATTTCTTGCTTTCTCACTATTACATCTACATCCTGGCTTTGGAGATGCTCTGCGACTCTTAAGGCTACCGTATAAGGAACAGTCACGTCCTAATGGAAGAAAAGAGAAGCTGGGAAATAATTCTGACTATACGAGTATTTCTCTATTAAAAATAACAAACAAATACTTTTCATAATTCATATGAAAACTCTCATTGTTTTATGTACACTTCTGCAAAATATAATTGTGCGTCTGAATTTTTCAGTTTCTTAAAATTGTCAATCTGGCAACAACAAACTCGAAAGGGAAAGATTCGGAGTAGTGAATCATTCCCAACACACCTTGTTATTTGCTGTTTGAAATATTCAGCTTTTATTTTGTTCAACAGGCCACTGCAGTTCTGTCATAGAGACCAACTTACGTTTTCTGAATTTTCATGCGTCTTGGTGTTAAAGAGTACAAAACTCCTGCAATTTTCCTTGATATGCGTGTAATCAGTGCAATGAAAGAAATAAAGAAAAAAAAAGAGTATTGTATTTTCAAATCCAATATAAAAATACGGACATTTTATCACTTTTTAGGGTGTACGATATAGACATGGACACAACTCTTATGTAAAAACTGCAAATTACAGGCAATATTCGTTACATGTACAGATACAAATAACTTAAACAGGTGATGTACAGGCGCCTATACTTGTGAAATGCATGTTTTTTTAACACTTACACGTGAATTTACCAGAGAGAATATAGATATGACACATACGTGAAACATTTTCAATGTCAAAGGTCCAGAAACATGCAATCATACGTGACTGTACATGTACGAGGGAGTATCGTAAAGTTTTAATTATAAGTTATAAGTTATCAAGATATGATGATGAAATTTTGTCAGTATTACATTTGGTTCTTACGATCACGATGTTAAGGAAATGGGTTCCTAATGATTAATTTTACAGGGTGAGCCAAAAGTGACGAAAGTGAAAAATGAATAACATTGAGGCTCGCAGTGCGATAAAGTTCTGCATTTCAAAGGTAATAATGCCAGACTAATTCCTTTGGTCTCCGGATCATGCTGATATATCCACGTTTCATCCATGGTTACAGGCGCCCTAAAAAAATTCTCTTCATCCTTTTCTAACAGCGTCAACATCTGTTGAGAAAGGTCACGCCGTGCTTGCTTCTGAAAAGGTATCAGCAAACGAGATCCCAGTGCGCACATACCTTAGACATGTGAAGTTCGTCATGGATAATTTACCACACACTATCATAATTGAGACCAGTCTTCTTCATAATCGTTTGGATGGTTACACGTCTATCTTTGAGGATTAAACACTCCACTTTCTTCACAGTGGCCGCATCGTCCATCAGGGATGGTCTTCCAGGTCTTAGATGTTTGTGAGGGATATATGACCAGTTTGGAATTTCCTATTTTACTTTACAATGGTCTCATAAGATGAATAATCATTGTCATACCTAGCCTTCATCTCATCATGAATTTGTCTGGATTATTACAATTTTACCGTATTTGGCCATCCCTATTAATAATAATTGTCGCTACTTTTATTTAAATGTTACTATGAAGAAATCGAAACTTATTGCAAATGCATATTTTATATAATGCATGCTAAGAATATGCGAATTAACATAGCACATGGTTCGAACATGTGCTCGCTCGGGCTACCATTCATAAGCAACCGTCTTTCGTGTGCCTTGGTTTGTTTCGTTCTCGAAAATATAACTATTTCCTTTCGATGAGAGGAATAATTTAATTTTCAAAATGGCAAATTATGTCTTTATAGAGTGGGAGAATAATATGGTCTCCATTGTACACAAGTCGAAGTGTGCCGATAGAGGAGATATTGTTCGCTGGAAAAAGTACACTATCCACTGGCGTGGAACCACTTCTTTCAAGGGAAAGATATTTTATGTAGTATTTTTTTTTTTTTGCTATCTGTGTTATGTCATAATAGTACTTATTACAGTTCATGCAGATAGGGAATATGGGTGCCACCTTATAAAATTATTAACTCTAAATAATATACTAATATGTTCTAAAGTGTTATTTTCTTGGCGCACGAGCAAATAATTGCGTACAGATTAATAGTATGCCGGCGAACTAATATGCCATGAAAATGCTGATGATCGTTTCTGCTGCAAACCACTGTTTTAGAAAGTGTTTCATAAAGGAAGATTACATTGATGGATGCAAACTGACTTTTGGAGGGCTGAGTATAAACAGTGTGTGGACTTAACAATTACAGCGTACAAAACACGACCCAACCTAAAAACACAAACTACCTTATATTACGTGTCCTCTAAAAAGTACGAATGTCAACAAACCGAGTCAGGGCACGAGAGCGCGTGGTGCGCCCATAGGGAGCAGGCGCGTTAGCGACGATCGGTATACGCAGTATAGCTGCATTTATATTTGCGAGTGACATGAATGTTTGGTGCAAGCGCAATGTATGTACATCACACGTCTCGTACATGCCAAGACACATGTTCTTCACCTGTTACTTGCAGGCAACAGAGCTTTTACATATATGCATCATGCATGTAACCAACATCCTGTTTCGCGCATGCGTAATACATGTACCAAAATGTTTTGTAATGTACTGCAAGTGTTCTCCACCTCTTCATTCAAGCAGAAACGTTTTGCATACCTGCTACAAACATGTAACATGTATCCTACATGCATATAAGCTGTATAAACATATACTTCTAATAAACATGTTACATGTACCTGTAACTTATCTGTTGTATGCATAAGTATTATATGTATATGTGGATTACATGCACTTTCAGCACGTGTGTTACCCATAAGTGACACGCTTGTTTTGCACAAATGCAAGACCCCACGTAACATGTCTCCGTTATGCTTACATGCATGTTTACTACCTCTAACATGCAATACAACTGTTCAATTTTTTATTCATAACACAGGAGTCTTCCTTGCCTTTAACATGCATGTTCCTACCTGTACAGCGGCTGCACTTCATACTTTATTCATTGCCAGCCACTGGACATGAGTTTCTATGGAAATCTACTACTAGATCTACCGTTTTAACACATGTCATGCAATACCTGTACATCGACTATACATATATGTACCTACACGCATGTCTCAGGTGGTTAAACTGGGGTCATTTTTAGGCACGTGGAACATGTACCTGTAACACAGGTGTTTTACAGCCTCCTGTGTTACATATGTCTGTTTCTTTCATAAGAGAAATCTTAAAATACAAACTGTCGGTACAAAATATGGACGTTTGGCAACCCTAATCAACAATCAGAGAATAATCCGTGCAGATTTTTTTTTATATCTTGTTTTTTCATTATTAGGAGTGAGTTTCAGAAGAATAAAATTAAATGATTTCAGCAATGTATAAAACAAAATAATTTAAAATTTCACGAATAATCCTCTGAATAATATTCAATAGGGTGGGCCGAAAAAAAACTTTTTTTGGAATTTCGATTGGCCAGGTTGCGGAAAAGTTGCCTCGTGTTAGTGGTAGTCAACACACAAAATTTGGATTTTTTTGGTCAACCCCTTCCTTTGCCTCATGGGATTTGAATATTTTTATAGCCGCAACTGTGCAACCAGCATGACAGTACGAAGAAAATTCCACTGCACAGCTATTTTTGTTTTAATTTTCGATTGGTCGGGTTGCGGAAAAGTTGCCTCATGTTAGTAGTAGTCTCCACAGAAAATTTGGATTTTTTTGGTCATACCCTTCCTTTGCCTCGTGGGCCTTGAATATTTTATAGCTGCAGCTATGCAACCCGCACGACACTACGAAGAAAATTGTGGTGCACAGCTATAACCTTTGGTTCTTTTTCACAATGAAGCATTCTGAGGCTGAATATAAAACGAAAGATAAAAGTGAGATGCGATATTGTCCCTATATGGTTAAAAATTATAATCAATTAGACGAAGAAATTGTATTGATGTTTTCAAAACACATTATGAATATAGGTAATGAAAAACTGTTGATAAACCTTTCATTGTATCTCTCAGCTTTTCTTTGCACATACAATCCGAAACTCCCCAGAACCCACCATGAGGAGTTGGCTGCAAATGGAGTTCCACCTACTTGTTTCCGTTTTTGGCTCGTTTACATTTGATAGTCCTGCTTGGAGTTCATTTTTTGCATTTTTTGTTCGAGACTCTAATTTTGCCATAAGAAAGCATTCTCTTCGATCCGCTCCACACATTAATGCTGACGCTTTTGTAACTAGTTTTATTATCCTCTCCACCGCTTGCGTATAGCACGGAAAACATCTAATTTCCTCAGAAGCTGTAGCCACCGTTCTAATATTTTCTTCTATTTGTCTCGAAGAAAATTCTCTTGTTAATGGTGGCTTGGTGATGTCCGTTGAGAAACAATCGATGATCTCATGATATTTACTTGCGTCTAAGTTTACTTTCGGAACAAATTCACGAAAAACTTGATCTCTATCTTTGTCGATACTTTTTAAAAATTTCTCAATCCTAAAACTTAGATGTTCTGCTTGTGGTCATTGCCAACAACAAGTTTTCCAGATGGGCAAAGTAAGCGCTGCAGTTAATCACAATATACAGGATTCTTAATTCCTCTGGAAGAAATTATGCAAATCGAGCGAGTAGCCACAAGAGTCGGGTCCCGTTGGTGAGAGAGAGAAGAATTTCGCTTTATTTCAAACCAAACTTCTGTAAATACTTTGCTGATATACTGTGCAAGAGACCGAAATGCTTCTTCTTGATCTTCCGTTCAAATATATAATCGGAGAATGCAAGAACCTGTCATCAACCATCGGAACATGACAATTGGTCCAGGCTTTGCCTTCAGAGGATCTGGTGGACACAAACCTTCGGAAACGGCTCGACAAATGTTAAAAGGTATTGCTGATCATTACTCAAATCTTTTAATACTATTTTGTCAGGTCAGGCCAGCGCAGAAACACACAGGCTGCTGGACTGTGTATAAAATTACAATGTTTCCGACTTATTATAAAACAGTGCTTTACGTATTATTATTATTATAGTAGTGTACAATGCTGTAGGTAATATATTTTCTATTACAACACAGCCGATTTCAAAATTACTTGATATCAGATTACTTGTTTAAAATTTTCTTTATAATATAAACAGGTCTTAAAGAAATTGTTCACGATATACGTGAAAAAATCTGCAACGTAAGGTTGAAAACATATTTTTCACGCCATATATGAAGAACATAAATTGAAACATAAAAATACAATTTTTTGTCTACTTGATTATAATTTTTAACCACATAGGAACAATATCGCATCTCACTTTTATCTTCCGTTTTACATTCAGCCTCGGAATGCTTCATTGTGAAAAAGAACCAAAGGTTATAGCTGTGCTCCACAATTTTCTTCGTAGTGTCGTGCGGGTTGCATAGCTGTAGCTATAAAATGTTCAAGTCCCATGAGGCAAAGGAAGGGTATGACCAAAAAAATCCAAATTTTGTGTGTTGACTACCACTAACACGAGGCAACTTTTCCGCAACCCGGGCGATCGAAATTAAAAAAAAATCTTTAGGCCCACCCTAATATTCAAGTTATGGTTGGACAAAGTTAGAATATTCATCTCTCGTATCTGATTAAGTTATTGCGAATATTGTCTGTCCTAACAAAATAAACGAGAAAGGTATAGAAAACGTGCTGCCTCCTATTAGCATAGTCGAAGCTTTACACTCACTTTAAGTATACAAATATCAACTACGCGCTCCAGTGAGTTTCAATTTTCGTGTTTTGATTCCTTATGTATCTTCGAGGTTATGAAGGACGGGACCTACTATTAACCACGACATGAGTTTGAATCTGGTGCAGTGGACGGATGCGCATACATCATGCAAGATTAACCCTAACAATCACTTCTAAGAGAGCTGGATTACAAGACAACGTCATCGTGCGCGTCTGTGCATAACAATGGTAGTTTTCTTCTCAGATATAAATATCTTAAGCTGCCGTGCCGGAAGAGTTTATTTCTGGATTAAGGTCGTAACGAGGTCTTTTTCCAGTTTACCTATTAGGTAAGGAAAACGATGATGATAATAATGAACGGATTGGTAGATTGAAGAAAGTGTGAAAGAACAGAAGAACTCCAAAAATTCCACGCACAGTGTCTGTCCACCACAAATCCTACTTGGCAAGAGCTGGAATCGAACCAGGAACGCAATACACAGAAATAAGCACTCTACTACTGAACCACCGCACCGCAGAAGAGAACTATTGATGTTTCATCGCCAAGGCAGGATCATTTAGTGACATTACGTAGTAATTCTTTCTACGCTCGAGGCTTTTGCTAATAGCCATAGTTAGTGATTCTGTCCTTAATTTCTACTAATACTGTCGTTATTAAGTTTTGCAAAATAACTGTAACTACAGAAAAGAAAGAATACAAGGAGGAGATAGAAAAGAAAATTAGATTGAAACCAGTTGGGATCTTATTAAGCAATTATAAGAGGGTTTAGGAACTTCTTATCCATTACATAAAGACGAAAGGAAGAAAAAGGTAATTAAGTTCTCCTTCTTGCAGAATCCATAAATAAACAATTTTAATATTTAATTTATGCTTATTTAGATTAACATGTATAATAAAATTCCACAAGGACTTACCTGCATTCCACACAATATACGGGTAGGAACTTTGATTGGTATGGATTTACTTAAATCAATCTCATGTTTCTGACTGCGTTCTGCAAAGTCCTTCCTCATAAACATTTCTAAGTATTCACTGGTAAATTTATATACTTTCCCAGCATCTAATCTTGCTTTCCCCTGAAAGAAATGCATAATTGTTATTGTGATATCATAACTAAGTAATATGTTCAAACAAATGGCACTTTTTCAACTACATTTGTGTCATCACTACAAATATTGAAAAAAAAATAAAATCTTTGAGTTTTACGTCCCACGGTTATGCCGGTTAGGCTAAAGGAGACGGTGATTATGAGAAATGAATGAAATGGTGGAATGAAGAAAGTGGGAGGAAACGGGAGAGCCCCGAGAAAACCCACGCACACGGTGTTTGTTCACCACAAAGTTCACTTGGCGGGAGCAGGGTTTGAACCCGAGACCCCATGCACCAGAGGTGAACGCTCTACCACTGAGCCACCGCGGCCCCCACTACAAATATTGGAAAGTATAATTGAGTCGGGAAAAGGAGAATACTCTAAAATAAACGCGATAGCCACTTTCGTATTACTAAACATCCAATTTCATTACGTTGCTAGTATTTTAGAAATTGGAAGCTCGTAGCATATGGTACATATATTTTTGTATATAAGCAACGGTAGTTTCGTAAGCAGTTTTGTTTTTTGTTTTTCAAAAGTAAGATATTGTGGAATGTTCTCTTTTTCCACTCACCGATTCAATTATTAGATGACTCGAATATTCTTATATCGAAGTGCTGATATGTGAGAAAAAAATTACATTTAAATATTCTTTATACAATTAAGGCAGTAACTTAATTCAAACGTTTCCTGACAAGAACTTCATATGAACGCGCATATTCTTAGAGAAGCAAAATAATTATATACATATAACTTTTATATGGCCCTATTTAGTTTCAATATTAACGTTGCAAAAGACCATAGTAGACATATAATACATTTCCGAGCGTTTTAGATTATATAGTACAAACTGATATGAATGGAAGGGTGAAAGAAGTCTGTAAACATCCTTCCTTTGGAAACGCTTCAGCAAGTGTGTAAATGGCGTACATGATAAGGTCTATGAGCACAATGGCGTCAATCTTGAATCTAAATCGAGAATTTAAATGGGACAGCAGTTATATAACACACTGATTAAAGTTAGTTAGCTATGCTATAAAGCTATGCCAAAATTAAAATCATTAGTGTCTTCTATGACACTAATGATTTTAATTTTGGCATAGCTTTATTCGTTAAAATAATTCTGATCTCTGAAAATGTGGCTATTTTATAACATGTGTTTAATGTAATGGTCATTTCGCCAGACACACAAATCAAATCTTTTACCCTATCTTCGTGAAGACAGAGGAGCAGGTCTACCGTACTGCAATGCTGGATTCCTTGCTGAATATTATGAATATTAACATAGATCCTTATGGTGACTCGAAGTCAAGAGGTGTGGGAAATCTGGAGACCGAAGGAAAGGGCGCTTTACGGGTCCTCGCCGGCCGATAAAGCCCAGAAAATTATTCACCCAGCTACTGACAGATATTATCACACAGCATGATAGTGCACTGTCCGGAGTTAGAGACAATGACAACAGTTAGTTATGCAGAATGCGTAACTATTGGGCACCATCCAGTATGACATCAACAAACTGGCATTCAATTTATGTGCCTCAAACTTCAACTGTCATTGCTTCATCCCCGTCAACAGCTTTGGAAGCATCAATCCACAATTGGTTGGGATCAGGCCAGTACTTACGACTTTGTTTCTTAATTTTACTGTGAAAAAAAAAAAAAAAAAAAAGGCTTCATCACTGAACAATATTTATCCTGGGAGCAAGATTGGCAACGATTTGGTCTGAAACCCACTGAACGAATTTAAGCCGCCTGTCTGGATTAGGTTTTGACGTAACTGAATCTTACACAGATGCCACTTGTTACTATAAAGCAACCACAAATTGATTTCACAACCATAATGCACTCAACCATGATTCCAAGATAACCAATGAGTGGTCACCCTTGAAATTTCGATTAATGCAGTTGCACTACTGATGTCACGCAGGTTTTTGCCACTCACTGCGTGCCTTGTCGTTCAACACCTCTGTTTCTCTGAATTTCAGCAAAATATTGCAAACAAAGCTCCATAGAATGTTAGCTCAGCCACAATAAAGAACGTTAAATTCATTTTCAATTACCCTAGTCCTTCAGCCATCACTCATAAGAGCAAGCTAAATTCATTCTTGAAGGGTTACCGCCATTTTAATTTCTGGAATAAGAGAAAGAAAGAGAGGGATGGTTGAGAGAGAGCAAGAGAAAAGGAGAGAGAGAGAGGGAGAAAGAGAGAAAACATCCAATTAAAAGTCAACTAATATCCACTCAAAGATCACTGTGTTTTCAATATAATTCTCTTCACATTTAAAACGATTCATGATGCTCTTATATCTCCACCAAGTAGGCCTCCTCACCCATTATTCCTCCTACCTAACATATGATCTTATTCAGTGCAAGGTGTTTTCCGACTTATATCTCACCTTACATCTCCAATCTGGTTCTTTTCCGATCTTGGTACTTTGTATGTAAAATAGAAAGTAAGAATTTGAGAGTAACTGTATATTTTTAAGACATATTCTCAAATTTAGTTACTGAGTTCCCACAGGTATTTGAATTTCCCTGACATTTCTTTCCGTTCTGCAAGGTGCACGAACCATTAATAAATGTCTTATTTTGTTCATATTATGGAAAAGACACATAACGTTCTCTTGAACATTGCTTCGCCACAATTATACCAGAATATTTGTGCTCCTAATATTTAATGGATAGAACAATACTTACCTCAGGAGAAGCTTGGTTATACGCCAGGACAAAATAATTCCATATAAAATTCAAGGAAGGTGAAATCAAAACCAATCCGTGCATTCGTTTTGGATTCTTTATAGCAGTTATTAATGACAACTGAAATAAAACAAATAAATAAATAAAACTGAGTGACATAATACTGCGAACGAAAGTACTACATATATAATAATGTATCTAAAATATATGAGCATTCGCATGAAATTAGAAATTAAAACTTTTTTTCCCTTCCTTTGTATATATTTGCTTGTTAATTTCCAGCTTTATATTTCCATTTCTAATATTTCGTTTCAAGAACGGAATTACAAGGATAAAAAGGATAAAATTATCCCTTTGAAGCGAATTATATATGTTCTTGACCACATAATACTAAAATGTGTTGGCAACACAAGTTCAGATCTGTATACGTTAATTGACCTCTGCCCTTACATTTAGTCCAATCACTAATAAAGCTGTTTATTTTTATGCTTCTCTTAAATAGCGAATTATTTTTCTTTCTTGTTGACACAATGAAAATATTCAGTGATTCTATAGCCCAAAGAATGGTAGTTACAATATAGAATATTTATTTTTATTTCATAGACTGGTATTCCTAATGGACAGGTTTCTTTCTACGGAAAATCTACAGCTTTTTTGTCTGGGCAAATCCCCGTTAAGAGCCTGACTTACAAAAAATAATAATAAACTTTACCATTTTTCTTTTGCTTGTTTATTCATAAGTGAAAGGAGATAATGAAATGCTACTTACCATAATTATAGATAATGTTATTCTTTAACAGAAAATATGAATCTGAAGAATGTTCAGTGTTGCCATCTACAGAAATGACAGTGTTGACAGAATAACAAAGCCCCTAAAATCTAAGTTATGCAGCGCTTAGAGGAATTACTTCAACCGTCATCACGTATCATGACGTACCGTATCATGCTGTTGTGGTTTCCTGTGAACTACTTATAAGTAACATTATTATTTAGTTTTAATAACTGTATGTTAAAACTATTTTGTTTATTACAAACTAAATACAACTATTATTTAAAAACCAGTTTACATGAAACCAAAACAATATGATACGTAACCAAATGCAGTTCTAGTCTCTGACTTAACTTAAATTTTAGGGGTGTTGTTATTCGGCAACACTGTAATTTCTATGGACGGCACCACTGAACATTCTTCCGTTTCATATTTTCTGTTGTAAAACAACATTATCTATAATTGTCGTAAGTAGTATTTCATTATATCCTTTCACTTATGAAAAACAAGCAAAAGAAAAATGGTAAATTTTGTATTATTTTTAGTAAGGCAGGCTCATAAGGACTGGAAACAAATATTGTGCGTAATTACACTTTTTTTTTTTTTTTTTTGAAGAATACGGTGCCGATATTTTGGTATACTATTATTGTACGCGTTCTGATTGGCTGTTAAGGCAGGAATAAAAATCTAAAAAGGTGGACAAAATTAGCAGGTGCTGCTATCTGTTGATTTATCATCTTATAAATGCATATAATATATTCATGTTACTGTCTTCAAATCTATTTAAATTGAAAAATTCATTTTATAAATACAAAATGCAAAATGGCACGAGAAATCGTATTTTTTTTACGAATTTCTGCAGAGAAACATTGTGTACGGGTTTGTACCGCCAGAAAACAAAAGCACTGCACACATATGTACAATAAATAAATACGAAAAAATATAAGCAATAAGGAAAACAGACGTAGATACTTCATATGTAATCGCAAAATCACTCACCTAGAATGTCATCCTAACAATACTAAGTTTCCACCTCTGATGTGGAATTAATTTCATTAGCCAACTACATTATAATGTATAATATAAGTTTGCTTTATCCGTCCATTTTCTAAATTTCGTAATGCCGGTCAATATTCGTATTATTTCCAGCCAACAATCCACAATTCAGTGCAAAACCGATTTGACATGTATTCGGAATAGTTATTGTTGACCTCGACCCTCATCAGAAAGTTTGCACTCCATTACTTAACAATACGAGGAGCAATTAATAAATATTGGCCGTTGAATGGAAAGTGTTGTGTTATATGCATGAAATTTACGCAAAAAATGTGTCCATGTCTTAAATACTAAATGTTTAATTTTTTATGTTTCTAGGTACAAGAAGCTTGAAGGTATGACGCCCGGAATGAATGAAGTGTTGAACAGTGGAAACTGGATACCGATAAAGTTTCTCCATCCGAAGGAGATGAAAGCTACATAAATTACGATGAAATGAAAACTGTGAGTGGTGATAAATGCCCATCGTTTAGCACCATTAAAATATGAAAGAGACATGTAGATGCATGAGTTTGGACGACAAACCTACAGAAGGCAGACTATATTCAGCGATTGACAACGGCATGTGGTATGACTGGTGATGGATGACAGACGATTAACCATCAAACTATTACGAATGACAGGACAGGCTCTACCATACGTGCAATACGTGTAGTCGGAATATATATAATAGTAATAGTAGGCTTACTGCTAGTTGGCTCAGTGAAGTGTTTAAGTCTAGGGGTATATCTTCTAATAATTCCGATCTACATATTGCTAAATTAAAGTTATATTTAATATGGTAAGTATTTATAGTTCTGCTTAAAGAAAACAAATCTGTACGTAACAGGAAAAGAAACAGTGAGTTTATTCTATAAAAATAATAAGTAGAACTAGTGTTCTTAAAGACGGGAAAAATATTTGAAGAGGTCAGGAGCAACAAGTTAAATATGAGATGCCACCAGGGGAACGAAAAAAAGTGGGAAATTTTAACGATCTCCAATAACTCTTTCTTAACGAAATATCTAGTTTACTATATCTTGGTGTTTTGATAGTTAAATAGTTAAAAATAATGAATTCTGCTAAGACTCCTTCCACCACTCTGGAAGTCACTAATTAAATGTTTAAATATCTGGCTACAGGCTTCAGCCGTCACTTCGACTGTCACTACCTCTTAAAAAAAAAAGAACTATCTTAGCCACCATTCAGGCTTCAGTCGTCACTTCGACTATCACTAACTATTAGAAAAATTCTGGGGAGACAATCATTCTTGTCGATCCCGCAGAATCACCTATCCGGCTATCACTTAAGCCAGCGGAAGGCTAGGAATACTGCTAAGGCAGCTTGAGAGCACCGAAACCAGAGAGTTCAGTTTAAGCTCTGATGAGATGGGGCGACCGCTTCCCTTAAAAAGGGGAGGAAAGCAGAAAGCCGGGTCACGATAGTGTCGCCGCTGCGTGGGAGAAAATTAAGAAAAATATCATCTAGCAGAAAGGGTTGAGCGAACGGCGAGACACCTGGTGACATTTACATAGTATATTTGTCTTTTGTTGCTCCTGTGGACAGAAAAAGAACGAAAGAAGTTACATGTCAGCTATGCTAACTAATCAACATAGATAAATACAAGATAAAAAAAACAACTATATTAAAAGATAATAATAAGTAATTAAATCTTTGGCCAAAGATAATGATGTTCTTTATGCAACTGTTTTTTTGATTTATTTAACAAAAACAGGGTATTGCATAATACTACCCGGTTAAAAAAAAACTGATACTTACAGTAATATGTTATCTACAACCCAGAAGTAATATGAATATATATATATGATATTGATCTGTTTTACACTATTGCAGTTTCTTTTTTCACAGTTTATAGAAAAATTAGCCATTCTTCAGGGCAGTCCGTTTGGTCTGTTTATTATTAATCACCACACAATTATTAACACACTTCAATATTCTCGACGAATCACTACAACACTTTTTTCATTTTTAGTCACTAAACTTTAAACGTTTTTTAGCCCTTAGAAACTGTTGGTATTCATAGTCACTATCGAGGTTTTTTCCAGGCGTCAAAGGAATCTCGTCCGATTCCGTTAAGTCTATTTGTAGAATGTCCTCACTCTGGTCGTTTGAATCCATTCTATTTTGAACCGTTTCTGCCGAGTTAGCTTCCCGCAATTCCTGAAGGGTGAAATAATACTCCGGTTTCTGATGATTTCGATTTTCCTTTGGAGTATTCGGTTTTTTGAAAGTCCATTTTCTTCTTGCCTCTGCAGGCTTTCATCAACTTTTACCCGTAGTTCTTTTACGGGTGCTTAATTTGAAAAGTATTTTCAAAGAAAGCTGTGTCGTCAAAGTGAGATTCTTGGGATGTTTCTCAAGGGTAGAACGGGTCCTGGGACCGGACGACACCCATCTGATTTTAAAACAAAAATAAAAATAAGAATTTTAGCTTTTTCTGGAGAAAGAGAGAGTGAGGGTAGGAGAGAGGTGAGGAAGAGAAAGGAAGAAAACTGACGTCACAGTACCTGTAGCTTCATCTCTGCTGGGCTTCCTCCTGTTGTTCGCCTGGTGTTCAATATGTCGGATACCGAATTATAAACTGTTCGGTTTGTTTTCCAAATTACTCCCGAAGTGCTCGATTGACTGCCGTGCACTCCCCGGACCGACTCCGTTGACTGTCTTTTGATAACTTCGCGACTATAGTCCTCGATGTCCGACTCCAAAGTCTCCAAGCGACTCCAAAGGTTCCGTGTGTCTTTGAAGGCTCTGTGTAACTCTGAAGGCTCCGTGTGACTCCCTGTTTCCGGAATGGAGGGAGTATTTAAAGACCAAGATCTTCTGGTAATCCTGCTGACTCCAGACACGTGTAGATGAGATGTTTTCGTCCCAACAGGTACTCATGACGTCAGAGATGGACAGATAGTTGGGAAAGTAGCTCTCTCAGCTTTATTACATAAAATACACATTGACATAATACATTATATAACATAAACAAACACTTCCACGATTTAGCCACGAAAACACAAAATTACGGAAGAGAAACGTAGACTAAATTCTCAGACATACATGAATTTCATAAACTAAGACATCCAAATAACTAGCGTTCTTCGACACATAAGAGATAGCTTTATGAAATTAGGAAGAAAGGAAAAAAAAATAATCTCACAACACCGAAGATAAGTCTTAAAGAATAAATGGTTTTGTGGGAGATCAACGAAAGTCAATAAATATTAGTCTCTTCACACTCCCACCGCTAAACTTAGACATGCGGTTTTAAAGAAAACACGCATCGTCGTAACCACTATTTTGAAAATTGACTGTACATATTGTTTTGATTAACGTCACTATACGATAAATAAAAAATACATGAAGTACACTGTAGCAACAAACAAAAACAAGGAAAAAAAATGACTGAATATCAGTTTTTCAGTATCTCATTTAAAAAAAAAAAAAAAGAAGGAAAATAAATCTCACACAAAAGAAATCGACGATAATCAATAAATCGTTAACCAAACACTGCACATAAACACATAAAGCACTGAATAACATTCTATGTTTCGAATGTAGCTAATGACACTTGATGTCAACAAAACATATGGAAAAGCACGTGTAGATGTTGAGTGAACTTGAGTAACACCTTGGTCAGCAGAATTGAACATCTTCACTGGGTCAGTGTTCTGAAGATAAGACAATTCTTGGAATGTACGTGGCCTTGTAGTTTAAGAAGAATCACTGGCAAGGTGGCCACAAGTTGGCAGCACTAATCAAACTTCTTGACATCCGTTGTCTGAGAGGGAGGGGGGAAAAGATGACGCTAGCAGCCATCTTGACGGAAAGTGTATCTGCTTAGAATGGAGGAACAATGATATTTTCGTTTACTTTTGCTTTGGTGTTTGTGAGTTGGAGAAAAAAAATAAAAATAAAATAAGGAATATAAGCATTGTTATGGAGCTGACGTATTGGCTGATAAATCAGGTGAGAAAACTGAAGATTATAGTTAAAAATGGTGGGCGGGTCTGATGCTAAGTGTTGTCATATTGAGAAGTTCTTGGTTCGGGTCCATCCAAATTGCAGTATGGAGAAGAATTGGTGTCCTCTTCTTCTCTTCATAAAGTTGTGGAATCTTCTTGGCTTCAAACAAGCTGCGTACTGTGAGGGTTGAAGGGGTATAATTGTTAAGAATAAGGAGGTTATGGATGTGAGTAGGACCATGAGGGGGGTGGAAATTTGAAATGTTAAGATTTAAAATTAGGGTTCATTTGGTACAGGGTGATTGAAATATAACGAGGAAGAGTTATCAAAATATACAGCAGAAGTGTGGTGGGTAAAAAGAGAGAAAAACATGAAAATATAATGGTGGGGAAAAAATGAAAAGAAAAATTTCTAAGATGGCGGCTAAGCGTTGATGCCAGTAAACGCAAGGTATTATGGGCTTAAAGATGGCGACGACCATGAAAGTGCAAGGGTAAATACAAGAACCGGTAAACTAATGTAGGTAGGATATAGGAAGGGGGGGGAGTAGAAAAAGAAGAGAAAAACTCGAGCAGATATAAATACACATAAGTAAAACGATAAACGTAGTGCCCAAACTCTTGAATCATACAACTATTTATAATAATGACAAAACTCTAATTTCGGGGGGGGGGGGCTCATTATTTCCAACATAAACCTAACCCATTTCCTGATTAGGTTGGGAACTTAAGGTAACTAGAGGTTGGATTGGGTTTTATCGCCCAATACTCGATTGTGTTAGTAAAATTATGTTGGAAATAAAAGTTGGGGGGGGGGAAGGGCAGAAGGTCTCTAAATACATAAAATAGGTATGTGCGGTAATGATTCTCAATTTTATATGGTCGTGCGTATATACGTTCTAATATGTTCTTCTAGATGCTGTTTCACAAAATGCGTGAATTGCTCTACATCTCAGTTTCCGTATCCACTTTTAAGAATACACTATATAGTTGGAAATGTACGAAGATTTTACGTTAGAATTCGTTAATTCCAAGACGGTAGAAGGCGGCACTATGATCTCTGAACCAAAACTTCCGTCACTAACTATCAATTCTTCCGGAGGAGGAGGTAAACTTAAATCTGACACTGAATGTGTATCCTCATTTCTGTTCGAAGTAGTGAACTTTTCTGGGGTCACTTCAGGTTCTTGATCTCTTTCTTCAGACCTCTCGTTACATTTATTTTCAAAACTCTTCGTCTGCAGTGGCGTATCATCACCAATTTTTTTTATTAAACTTTTCATTACTCTATAGAGCAAAATCAGACTTACAATTGCAATAACGGTTTGCACAATGTCTAAAAAGTAGCTCAATTCTTGCAAAGAAAATTCCGTAGACGCACTACATTTTCTACAAAACCATATAAAATTGAAAATCCCATGTTCCCTTAGCAAATAAATAAGTAGAAGAGTGATGATGATATTCCAAATAATAATAATTCCTGGTATAAAATACTCATGTTTATAGATAGGCATCTTAATGGGCGTCTGGTCAATTATCGTAAATGCTGATATATTCATATGTCGGATCGAAGAACTCCAAACATCGTTAAGTAAAGATGAAACATTAAAAAAATTCATTCCCTTTATACGTAGATCGTAATAGCATCAGATCATTAGAGACTAGATGTAAAAAGATGTAAAAATACAGGTTCTGTAAGATCATTGTCGAGACACGGAAAATCCGATCTGACGAAAAGATTTCTCTCCACAATTAATTTAGTATTGCATGGTATTCGAATTTTAAGGGCTCCGTATAATCTGGCTTCTTCTGGAACTCGAATAGTTGACAAATTTTCTCTAGTCTTCAAAGTTAGAAATTCTGGCGGGTGTGTTAAAACAAACTCATGCGATCCAATGTCTATAATCTGTGCCTCTTTCGAATCATAGCACGTATGGTCACAATTGTGTAATATTTCCCTGACTGTACTGGCAACGAAAGCTGCGTGAGCACAATTTATTAAACGAGATCGTGTCACAGTGTGTGTAGGTATCTTACATAACTTTGATTGGCTATAATGACAAGCAAGTAGGCTTGTTCCTGTTATTGGTATAAGATCTTTTTTATCTTGAACTACCATAACTAAAGGTTGGATATCAACGGTACAAGTTTGGTTGTATACAGCAAACGGAAGTGGCTGCACATCATATAACTCAAACGAAGGCTGTATTTCAACGATCGGAATTTTCATCTGTAGGTAAATGTACGTGTCGGTGATTGAACAAGTCAAAACATTAATTGAATAATACATCTCCAATAACGACTTATCTATGGCTAACTTATATCCATTTTTCAAAATGATATTTTCAAATTCAGATAAATGTGCGTGCAACACTTTATAAGGAATAATATTAGGGTTCAGCCTAGCATCTGTACACATCTGAATTGTCAGATCATATTTAAAAATTTGTAGAAACTGTACAAACTGCGTTGAAATCGAATAAAACTCTTGAATGAACAAAATGACCTCTTTATGGACTCGATTTGCAAGCTTATTAAGATGATCTCCCAGATCATGTTCTTGATCCAATATTTTTGCCGAAAAGTTTCTAATTTTATGAAAATTATCCTGTATCTGATCTTGAAAACTTAAAAATTCTGAAGTTGTGTTCTGAATATATAAATTGTTTTTCAACAATTGTTTTTGTAAACCCAGTACTGTCTGTTCCAAATGAAATTCCTTCTTGTTTATCGAATCAATAGATGAACTGTCAGCTACGTCACAACACCAATTCAATGCTTTCCCAATGAACCCTAGCAGTGCACGCGGCGATCTGGTTGATAATCGATGAAATCGTGGATTTGGAGGCTTTAAAAAATAATCGTTAATATGGACTTGCAGATTATGTAGGTCTTTCGCAGCTTCGCAGACATCTGGAGCTAGAGAGTCATTTTTGTTGCAAAGCAGAGATTCAAAAAGAGAAGAAACCTTAACATCATGCGGAAAGGAAAATGTCAAATTAAAAGATATCGGTAAAGAGTGTTGGTACAAAATAACATTAGGGAGTTTACGGAAAAATAAACCAGATGTTATTTGGAACTCGGTGTTATTAGACGTCACATGTGGGAAAGAGAAAGATAGGATAATGCAGCTTAAAACAAAATAGGTTATCTGAAACACAAATTAAATATAATGAGAAATTTAGAATTTTCACATGTTCTATTGATTATTATCTCTGCTAGCCTAAGTATATATGTTATTGTTAAATTGCGTTACTTATTTCAATGTTTCTTTTTTTTTCTTTTTCTAGGTAAGTGGAGAATCTGAAATTCCCAAAAAAATGATAATAGGAGACGGATATGATGACGAGAGCAAAAGAAAACTGCATAGCACTGATGATGAATAACTATATCCTTTCCCATATTCTATATATATTGCTAGCGTTAAGATAGCTTTAAGTCAATTAACCAGTAACATACTAATACTTTTTTCTTTCAGCTATTTTATATAGGAAAATAGAGGTGCATAAGTTGTTCATAGATTTTTTGATTCTCTTTGTCATACTGCACGAACACTATTCTTTCGATAGAGTCAAGATGTTCTTCCAGGAAAAGACGTACTGTCTGTAAAGCAACGCGACAAGCATCTTCTTTAGGAAAACCAAAAACTCCTGTAGAGATGTTGGGGAACGCAATGGATGTTATATCGTTGTCTACTGCTAATAGCAACGTTTTTTCGTAACACATTTTTAACTTCTTAGGATTTCGATCATCAGGTGCGCTAACATGAATCACAAAATCCACGGGTAGATTGTAACCCTGTGTAATGCATACGTTACCCTGGGAAAGGTGGGATATTTTACGACACTCGTCTTGCATTTCTTCTCCTGCAAGACTTTGAATTGCTTTGTCCACGCCTCCTCGTGGCTCTAGAAAGGAATTGGACGAGTTTACTATACAATCACCAGCTAATGTCGTGATTGAACCGTAATAAAGCGCAACTTTCTTATTAATGTCGTGGTTGACGGCAAACTTAGGTCTCTCCAAACCTTCCACTGAACTTGTTTTCGGACCCACCTGATCCCAAGATGGTAGATCGGACATGAAAACAACTTTCCTTATAAACAACGATTCTAATTGCGTTTCGTTATCTGGATCTTGGAATTCCATCAAGAAGGAATTTACCTTATCCACTTCTTGGAGATTTTTATCCGGTACTCCCTCTCCTACTACATCAATCTCAGATGTTTCTAATTTACGTAAATTTTTAGGCAGTCCTTCTGGAGGAGGATAATACTTTTTTAACCTGTCGATCGCTATAGAATCAATCTTTATTTGACCTCGGGGAGTTCGGTATTTTACATAGTAACTATTATCATGCTCCAAAATATTTTCCAGAGAATGCACTACAGTCACCTTTCCTTTTCGTCGCATCGTAGATCCACACAAGTTGACCCTTGTTAAATGTCTGCTGCTCCCTCTTCTTATTATGTGACTTTACAGAAGTCAGATGTCTATTGTACAAGTTTTCCTGGGCCTTGTCCCTTATGTACTGAAGTTGCTTAAATCTGTCTTGATTCTCAGAAAACTGACATTGCGTGGCTAATATAGCAGAGTGTAATAGCCGTGGGGAATATCCATGAAGGGCTTCGAAAGGACTAAAACCCATACTCAAGTTACAAGTCACGTTGTACGAGAACGTAACCTGTGGAAGTAATTCTATCCAATTCGACTGATCATATTTGTCCAAAGCTAACTTCAATTGCTGTTCTATATGCCGGATTACGACTTCAACTGTTCCGATACCGTAATGCCCTTGTACATCTGCAAAGTGTATCTGTGTTCCTAGGATGTGACAAAGCTCTTTAAACACAGCACTAGTGAAAGCTGCTCCGCGGTCACATGCGATCTCTGTTACTAGTCCATATTTCAGAATAACGTTCTCGTATAGAAAAGAACTAACGGAAGCCGCTGAAGCATCTGGTAAAGATCCAGTGATACAGAATCGTATCCCTTCATCCACGACAACAATGAGAAACTTGTGTCGTAAGATATTATTACAGGGGTACACCCCTCCTAAGTCAACATAAACTCTATAGAAGGGTGGAACACAAGGGTGTGTCTGCAGACTTCCGTAAGGTTTACCACTACGCTTTTTCAATACTTGACAGCTAATGCATTGTTTGCATTTTTCATAAACGAATTTCTTCATGTTTACAAAATAAACAGATTTCACTAGGAGGTTATACGTCTTACTGAAACCAGCGTGATTGGCACCTAATTTCTCTGAATGGGCCTTCTCGAATACTACATCCCTTAGCTTGGTGGGCACTGCTAATAGAAAAACTTTTCCCAATGGCGTCTTGTTAACTTTATACAGGATGTTGTTACGCAGGGCAAAATGCGATGCTCTCCTCTCATACTCCGGGTCTTTGTCGGGTCTATCCTCCAAATACGCAATGATTTTACTCAGAAATCCGTCATTCCTCTGCTCCTTCTTAAGGTCAATGCTATCCAAGTCCTCGATCATGAAGATCCTTGGGTCTGAGGCACTCGCTTCTTCGTCCTTCTCGTCTCTTCGATGTTTTACAAAGCGGCTGATGGCGTCTGCTTCTAAATTCTCGGAACCAGCAACATGAGAAATCGTAAAGTCATGAGAATCAATCTCTGACAACCAACGAGCGAGTTTCCTAGTCAAGTTCTTACTATGGCGAAGGAATGTGATAGCCTTCGAATCAGTGTGAAGATGAAAATGACGTCCGAGGATAAAGTAACGAAAGGAGCGTAAAGCGTAGAGAAGGGCTAAAAGTTCCAAATGATAGACGGACAAATTCTTCTCCGATGGAGCAACTGCTCTGCTCGCATACGCAATTGGCACCAATTCAGCATCCGGCTCATCTGTAGCTGGTTGTTTGGCTACACAGGCCAAACCTTTCTTGCAAGCATCTGTAAAAATGTGCAGCTCTCTTTCAGGCTTGTAGGCCATTAAAGTTGGACTCTCCAAAATCGCATTTTTTAATGCTTCGAAGGATTGCTGCTGTTCGGAACCCCAAGTAAATTCTTCGTCACGCCTCATCAATTTCTGTAAAGGGTGCGCTATCTGGGCAAAGTCCTTGACATACCTTCTCAGGAAAGAACAAACGCCGAGAAAACTCTTCAAGTTCTTCTTTGTCCTTGGGCGTTGGTAGTCCTTGATCGTGTCCAGCATCCGGTCAGAGATCTGTAAACCATATTTCGAAAGTTTATGGCCTAAAACCACCATAGAGTGATGTGCTATTTTCGTCTTCTCGGGTGACAATTTCAACCCACGTTCTCGAAGTTTTTGGAAGAGGATGGTGCACCAGTCAAATTAAAAGATATCGGTCTCCACAGTAGAGGCCACTACATAAAAATCGTCAATGTAATACATTATATTCGGACTCGGGACGCCTGCGAGAGTCAATTTCACTAATCTATTCAAAGCAGCTGCCGAGGACACATGGCCCATAGGCAGAACTTGGTAAACATAACTCGAAGCACCTGGTACGGAGAATCCTGTACACTCCTGACTCTCTTTTGTGATTGGAATTTGGAAGAATCCCTGTTTCATGTCACTAGAAGTGTAAAGAAGACGTCCCGCCATGCGAGCAAGCAAGTCATCAATCGATGGCGTCGCAAAGTTCGAGGGGAGAGATTGCCCATTGAGATGGCGCAAATCTGACACAAATCTGAACTGTCCATTGCGTTTTTTCACTAAAAGAATAGGGTGGTTCCATGGAGACGTCTGCTCGCGAATCGTTCCTTGTCTTAGCATAGTATCCAGCTGTTGTTTGAGGACTTCACGTAGGTGGTAAGGTACTAAATAAGGTGTTTTGTTTACTGGTGTGGGGTTGGAAAGTCGTATCTCATGCTCAAAATCACGGGCGAGTCCCACATCGTCTTCCGACCAACTCCAAACATCGGCAAACTGATAAATTAGGTCGTAAAAACGCTCCCGGTCTTTTGGAGACAAATCTGGGTTGACATCTACTCTTTGCGGGTCACACATCTTTCTAGACTGTTCCAACTTCTCTGGAGACGGTAAAGATTCTTCTGACGCTATCAATGTCCTTTTTTCTGGATCATCGGGTACTTCCTCGAACTCCTCTGGATCGCCTATCTTCGTTCCTTGGCGCAACTTCACGTTGTTGACGGTGGGATTCGTTACAAACACCACTGGGAACTCACAATCTACTATTACCCTCGGGATAAAAATTCCCAACATTTCCTCTATACGATGAGATGGTAACAGTAACGCCTTTTCCCCCGTAATGTCCCAACAGGAACGTAACTTCACTAAAGTGTGCGAACGAGGTGGTAAAACAGTATTCTCTAAGACTCTAAAAATAGCTCTAGATTCCCGAGCGATTCTCGCTGTTAATATTTCAGATAAGTTGACCTCTAAATTCCTAGGTGGTAACTTCCTGGACGGAGGACGTCCAAAACGATACAAAGTCAAATTTTGCTTATCATAACTTAAGATGGCTCTATGTTTTTCTAAGAAGTCCGCACCAACCAAAGGACCATAATCAAAATTCGGGATTATCCTAAAAACGTGAGTAAAACACCTGTTGCCAAGGAAAAATTTCAACAAGGCAATTTCGGATACTTGAATGCTTTTTCCCGTAACTCCCTTCAATCTGGTGTTAAGACGAAAACGTCTTGCGTTCTTCGGAACGAGATTCTCCCCGAGACAACTTATTTGGCTACCAGAATCTATCATGATCTTAACTTGCTGACCATCTAAAAGAGCCGAAACATGTGGTAAGTCGTTAGAAGATACAATGGGGACTATAACGCACCTCCGAGCAGATTCGTCCCTGTCATCTACTCTGTTTTTGAGTTTAAAGACGCCCTACAGTACCGTGCAATATGGTTAGGCATGTTACATTTATAACAGACAATAGGACCCTTACTAGGAGTCGAACTCTGGGTCTGTGAAGAAGATTGCGTGGAAGAACCTGAATTGTTTTTATTATTGTTGTTATTATTGTTTCTACGGTTTTGACGATTATCACTTCTCTCGTTATTACCCTGACCTACATTCCTTTGCTGACTTTTCTTATTTTGTGCATAATCGCTACCTTGATTGTCATCATTTGAGGTTAACGCGGATATCTGAAGAGTCATTTTAGCTAATTGCTGTTGCAAGTCATTCATTTGATCACTAATTGCCTTAGTCTGTTCTTTCTGAGCTGTAGCTGACTGAACAAAATTCTCTTGCCTGTACAGCGGACTTTGAACTGCTGACTCCGCACTTCTACATAACTGACTATCAACTTGGCTTGGCGGAAGCACTGACGAATGCAAGACCGCAGAATTCTTTTTAAAGAATTTTTCCAACTCTTCTCTTGAGTAATAGCCGAGTCTTTTCTTCCACTACTAAATCACCCAATAACACAGCTACCGTATTATATTCTTTACGAATGACGACCTTGAAAAAGTCGGGCAAAACCCTTCTATGATCAGTTGTATTTGTTTTCTCTCAGGCGCGTTAGGATCTGCTCTCAGAATGAGATCCTGTTTTGCATATACATAATCAACGACTGACTCATCATCGCCCTGTTCCCGTCCTCGCATTTGGGCCTCTGTCAACTGAGGAACCAAATTATCCTTGAACGCTGTTATTAACGCCTGCTTAAATTGCTCATAAGACAGCTGAGCAAAATCCGGCTTTCTCTCTATAGATGTAAACCATGATTCAGCTGGACCCCTAAGCAAATTCCCAAGTAAAAGCTTCCGTCTCATCCCATCCCAACCATTGATGTCAGCAATAGATTCATATTTACGCACAAAACGTTCCATGTCTTCCCCTAACCTAGCGTAGAAAGGCTCTGGCCTTACTATGGTATTAAAAATAGGCAACGGTTGGTTATCGCCTCCTGACGCCATGTCTAAACTGGGCTTCTCAACGGTAACTTCTAAAGAATCGGGTGTAATATCGGATAAGACCTCAGAAAATTCTAACTTTTTCCGAAGCTGGTCTAAATAATTTCTGGTAAACTTAGCCGATACAGGGGACGAACAAGCCGCGGGATCGAAATAAATCGTGTCACTAAGATTTAAGAAGTCATCATCCGGTACTAAAAATTCGTCAACAAGACGTCGCAACATATACACAAAAATGAACTAAAATGGACACTAGTTTAACGAAATACACTGTGTACATATATAACTACTTAAGTCTAAATTACACATGCAAAAACTTAGAGGGAGGAAGAGAGATAACAGAATGTCTTAAAGCACAAAAGGTATTTGGGGTTTCTCCACCACTCTTCAAAGGATTGAAGAGAAAAGAAAAAAAAAACTTGCGAATAAGAAAAAAATAAACTAATAGCTTTGAGAAGCGTAATACAGAGAGGGTGGGGGAGGGGTAGCGGTGTTGAAAATGATTAGAAAAAAAACTTAATTGAAAAGTTGTAAAGAAGAGACCAATATATCCACCATTTTACGGGGGGAATAAAGAAACAATTACTGATAAAAGATCAGCATCTCCGCCATTTTACGGGGGGGGGGGGGATAAAATAGGAATTACTAAGAAAGAACCAGCATCTCTACCATTTTACGGGTGCTTAATTTGAAAAGTATTTTCAAAGAAAGCTGTGTCGTCAAAGTGAGATTCTTGGGATGTTTCTCAAGGGTAGAACGGGTCCTGGGACCGGACGACACCCGTCTGATTTTAAAAGAAATAAAAATAAGAATTTTAGCTTTTTCTGGAGAAGGAGAGAGTGAGGGTAGGAGAGAGGTGAGGAAGAGAAAGGAAGAAAACTGACGTCACAGTACCTGTAGCTTCATCTCTGCTGGGCTTCCTCCTGTTGTTCGCCTGGTGTTCAATATGTCGGATACCGAATTATAAACTGTTCGGTTTGTTTTCCAAATTACTCCCGAAGTGCTCGATTGACTGCCGTGCACTCCCCGGACCGACTCCGTTGACTGTCTTTTGATAACTTCGCGACTATAGTCCTCGATGTCCGACTCCAAAGTCTCCAAGCGACTCCAAAGGTTCCGTGTGTCTTTGAAGGCTCCGTGTAACTCTGAAGGCTCCGTGTGACTCCCTGTTTCCGGAATGGAGGGAGTATTTAAAGACCAAGATCTTCTGGTAATCCTGCTGACTCCAGACACGTGTAGATGAGATGTTTTCGTCCCAACAGGTACTCATGACGTCAGAGATGGACAGATAGTTGGGAAAGTAGCTCTCTCAGCTTTATTACATAAAATACACATTGACATAATACATTATATAACATAAACAAACACTTCCACGATTTAGCCACGAAAACACAAAATTACGGAAGAGAAACGTAGACTAAATTCTCAGACATACATGAATTTCATAAACTAAGACATCCAAATAACTAGCGTTCTTCGACACATAAGAGATAGCTTTATGAAATTAGGAAGAAAAGAAAAAAAATAATCTCACAACACCGAAGATAAGTCTTAAAGAATAAATGGTTTTGTGGGAGATCAACGAAAGTCAATAAATATTAGTCTCTTCACAGTTCTAACTCACTGGGATTTTCACTTTTTGGTCTGCACGAGACATAAAGAGATCGTGTTCTAGGCCTCGACATCTTTGTTCCTTCTGCTAACTGCAACATGTGGTCTCCCAAGCTCATACTCCGGGCTGGAATGCAGCCTCCAGGCTAAACTCTCCTGCTGCTGTGGAAGGTGGGAGGCGAAATCTGGGGGTGAGAAAAAAGGCTTGAATTTATCTGCATTGGCGCGAGTCTGCTTTCCATCTTTGCAGTGTTGCAATATATATGTGTTCTTAGCTATTCTCTGGGTTAAAAGGTATGGACCAACGTATTTTGGTAAGAGAGAGGAGGAGATCTTTTTGGGAAGACAAGAAAGACGTTTTTGCCTTAAGCCAGACCTTTTCTCCTACTTTAAATCTATTTCTTTTCTACCTTTATTGTAATTGTTAACTTTTCTTTCATGTTGTTTGATTTGAGTGATATTAGCCTTTGTTAGTATCTCTTGAAAGTTATCCCTAATTCTTTCAGCGTACTGAGAGTAAGACTTTTCTGAAGACCTGGGTTCTTCAATTGAATAACCTGAATTTACAAATGGGGATTTTAATTTCCTTCCGAAATGAAGAACTGATGGTTCAAAACCAGTAGATGCGCATTTTCAGTTATTTAGGGCATACTGAATGAAGTTGAGATTTTCTGACCAATTATCATGACTATCAGTATACATAGTCAATAATTTCTTTGCTTGTTTCACATAGCATTCGCTTTGTTTCCTTTCGGACGGTATTTGCTAATATAAATTTGTTGGATTGAGAGTACCCTTAGATCCTTCCATAATTTGCTAGTAAACACAGCGTGATTGTCAGAAGCCAAATGAGAATAGAACCCACAGTTACAGAAAAATTCCAGAAGACACTCTGCTATTTTTTGTGAAGTGATTACTCTTAAAGGATAGAGTTTCGTAAATCGACTAAACCCATCAACAAGAACGAGAACAAAAGAATAACCCCCTTTTTTAGATCTCAAAAGCGGACCAAAGGTGTCCAAATAGAGGTGACCACTCTCTTTAACCAAGGAGCTGGCCAAATTACCAATTTTTGAATTTTGAGCATCTTTGTAAAGGGCACAAACCACACATGATCGACAAAATTGAGATACATCTTTCTTTCACCCTTCCCAATAGTATAAAACCTTAATTTTGTCAATTGTTTCTGCTATACTAGGGTGGCCAGACAGTTTGTTGCAATGAAGATCATCAAGCACAGAGGCTCTTGCAGATTTAGGGGGCCATATTACCCAATGGTCCCCCTCAAAAATCCTAAGCTTCCTAAGTAATATTCCCTCATTATTTAAGCGAGTGACTTTCTCTAACTGTTGAACTTTTCGTTTCATTTTTCCGGCGAGTTTTCGGTTTTCCCTTATGCCTGTTAATCAGGTTGTTTAAAAGGATTTCTTTTTCTTGCTCTCTCACCAGATTTTCTTTGCTGAGATCTATTCTGCTCTCGGCACGATCTTCTTTTCCTCTTCTACCACACCAGAAAAAGGTAGTTCAAGAAAACCTTTAACTTTCTCTTTTTTTGTCCATTTATTCACCATGGTGGTAGTAACTCTATAATTTTTCTTTTTCTTCTCATCTCTTTCTTCATGTTCTTTACAGCCTTGCTGTTGAACAACTCAGCCAAGTTTACTTCTTCATACTCTAGGTCACTAACGTTTCGAAGTTTTCCATCTTCTCCTATTTTGAGATACCCTTCGTCATTTTCTGTCTCTAGAGGATAGAATTCATTGCTGACCAAGTTTTCTTCAAAATTCACGTCTTCTGTGTAGACTTGACTAATCCTAGACAGATAATCAATGTAGTGGGTTACTCCTTTACGATATCTAATAACAACAGGAAACCTAGAGATACGAGCCAACCACCTCGTGATTAAAGCAGAAACTTTGGATGCCTTGAAGAGGTGAGTTATCGCTTTATGGTCGGTAAAAACCGTTATTCTCGGGGTTTGGACAAAATACAATTGATATCGTTCAAAAGCTAGTACAATACCAAGCAGCTCTTTCTAAGATGCTCCGTATGCTTGCTGTGACGGGGATAGTTTCTTCGAGCCAAAAGTTACTACCCGCATCTTGTTATTTTCATCTTTTTGTGTTACTAGGTAGCCGCTCGCTATACTGGAAGAATCGACGAAAAGAAAGAATTCTTCATTTAGCCTGGGGAGAAGTAACTTGGGATTTTACACTATAATGGATTTTAATTTATCCAGCGCTTCCTGCTCAGTCTGCCCCCATCTGAACTCTTCTGACTGCTTTAGAAACGAAGTCAATGGTCAGTGATCTCGGCCATTCTAGGAATGTGGTTCCTGAGATAGCCAAAAAATCCAATTAAAGATTGCAGCTCTTTTTTAGATTTAGGTCGCTGAATCTGATTGGCCATATTTATACTCTCCTCAGAACAGGATAGAATTCCGTTTCATACTGAAAAACCTAAAAATTCTATTTTTTCACAAAAGAAAAACGATTCTGAAGGACTTAAGGTCAACCCTTCATTTTTCAGCCTAGAGAAGGTGTCATCCAGCACATTCATCATATCTAGCTCCGTATCTGTTGCCCACAGGAGGTCATCGTAAAAGCAGATAACTTTCGTATAATATAATTCACCTAGAGTCAATTGCATAAGCTTGCAAAGAGTGTTAGGCATAGACATGAGGCCGTACGCTCCCCGAACGTATCTAAAAATCCCCCACGGAGTTATGAAAGCTGTATAAGAGCGGGATTTTTCTTCTATCATGCACTGTACGTACGAGAAACTCAAATAGCTTTTTGAGAATAATCTCATTCCCAAGATATGCTAGAGACTCCTCAAGGCTTGCAATAATTGAAATTTGAGGCTTCGTAAGGTGATTAACACCACGCGCGTCGAGCACCAGTTTGTAATTTCCCGACTTCTTCTTGTGAATAATAACATTACTCACATAGTCAGAATAACAGGGTTCAATAAGATCCTGAGCTTGCATTTCCTCTAACAGGTCTTTAAGAATTTTTTCTTTTCATTTGACATAGGTCTTAATTTGGAAAAAATGTTTTTCTTCAGATAACTCAATAGTATGCTTTACACTTCTAGATAACCCTGGTTTTTCAGAGAATAAATCTTTATGCTTCCAGACCAATTCTTCAAATTTGGCCTTATTGACCGGATCTAGATTTACCCTATTTATCATGCGCCGAATTTCTTCTTCATCGTCTTTTCTTCTATTGAGTTTACTGCGCAATTTTCTTTTTTCAAACTAGAACTCTCTGTGTCAAAAGGACAAATGAACTCCTGTTCTGTACCTAGAGTCTATCCTTGGTTTCTAATATCCAAAACTATGCCGGTGGATTTAAGCATCTCTCCCATCTAGGGCCTCCTTAATCAGACCTGGTATTAAATAAAATTTCCGTCTAACTTTTATATCATAAATTTCTATCGACGTGATGACATATTCATTAATAACGATGGATCTACTTGCTAAGGCTACCGCTTAGTTACATTTATGAACTTTGATTCCTTTTTCCTTCAACTCATTGGCTAGTTTTTCATTTATGGTCGACAGGCTACTACCACTGTCCAAGAAAACGAATACCGGAATACCAGATAGGTTTCCTTTCACTAACGGAGGTTTTATCTTCTCCCCCTGTATCTTTTACTAAGCATCGCTTCCCGTTTTTTGTTGGAGGAACATAATGGTCAGGTGCATCTCTAGAAACAGATATTTGTTTCTTCTTTCCTCTAGCTGGAACACCTGCATTTTGTTCTTCAGCAGCATTCGTCTTCCTATTGTGTTCTGTTCGAAAACACCTTCTGAGCGTCTGGGGCGGTGCTCTTTCCGTTAGAAAGGCTCTAGCCACTGGAAAATGGATTCCTTCTTCTTCTTTTTTTCTCAGGTGCTACAAATCTTGTTCGATTTTTATCATGCTTCAGCTTCCAAGTTCCTTCCTGGGAGTAAATTTCCATTCCAACCTTATTTTATCAAGTCTAGTCCCATTATAGGATCCGTATTAAGACCGGGAAGAACGTAGAAATGATGTTTAAAAACACGTCCTTTCAGCAAAAATTTGGCTTTTAAGACTCCTGTTGCCGTAGCTTCGCCTGTAGCTAATAATAGTTTCTCTTTACAAGGACTAACTACTGCACCATTTTTCTTCAATTCCAGTGCAAGTTTCTCATTGGCCAGACTTATTACAGAACCTGTATCCGTGTAGAGGAATTTCTTTTTTCCAAACATTGCATATATATATGGACCTGATTCCCGTTACTTTTTCCTTGGAAAACTGCTGCAGACACTTTTTTTATCACGCGCCTTGAAGCACTGTGATGTCTAATGATTTTTCATTTTACAATGATTGCAGAACTTCTGTTTGTAATTTTCCGATTCTAACGCTTGTCTGAGTCGTCTTCTTTCTTCGGGAGCCTGCTGGGTTTAATGCTCTGACATCCAGTCGAGGGATTTCTTCAGCCCCCTTATCTCCCGTAAGCTGCGCCACTGCTAATGACTTCTTTTTACTTGACTCCGATTTATTCGAAACTGCAACAACGTAATCGTGTTCTTTAAGAAGGAGAGATTGTATTTCAAGAAATGCTAGCTCTAGCTTGTTGATGCTCTCGAAATTCTTTCCATATAGAAAGCTTCTAAATCTCGGATGAGATTTATTTATTATTTCTTTAATAATCACGTCTTCTTCCAATGGCGTCTCTAATCTCTGATACATGCAATATATGTCTCTTATAAATTCTGAAAAGATTCATCTACTATCTGGTATCTTTCGTTTATATTCTCTTGAATCTCACGATTGTATTCAAAAGAATAAAATTCTAGGAGAATCGAATGTCTAAAATTAGAGAACGAATCGAATTTCTTCTTGAAAACCATCCATTTCTTCGCTCTACCTATAAGAACCTTAGGTATGATTTTTTCTAATACATCCTCTTTCGACAGATTCTTCTGTTCTGCGTAAATGTCAAGTTCCTCTAGAAATTCGTAGACCGAGCTTTCCGGTTCCCCGTCGAATTTGGGTGGAAGAATTTGAAATTCTAATTCCTTATCTTTCTTGCAATCGCATGTTGTTCCATTTTGTTGATTATTTCTGTCTTGCCGCGAATCAAAGGTTTCCTTTTACTAACGGCCTCCAGTATTCTTTCTGTGGTTAGCTGATCCCCTTCTTAGATGTAAAGCCTCTCTCAATTGGTTAATATCTAAACTAGGCTCCATTCTTGTTATTTTTCCTGTACGTAATAACATATAAGTCAAAACTAAAGGGCAAATCCGGACGGGCCCCCGATTCTGTAGTCGAATATATATATATATATATATATATATTATATATATATATATATATATATATAATAGTAATAGTAGGCTTACTGCTAGTTGGCTCAGTGAAGTGTTTAAGTCTAGGGGTATATCTTCTAATAATTCCGATCTACATATTGCTAAAATAAAGTTATATTTAATATGTAAGTATTTATAGTTCTGCTTAAAGAAAACAAATCTGTACGTAACAGGAAAAGAAACAGTGAGTTTATTCTATTAAAAATAATAAGTAGAACTAGTGTTCTTAAAGACGGGAAAAATATTTGAAAGGTCAGAAGCAACAAGTTAAATATGAGATGCCACCAGGGGAACGAAAAAAAGTGGGAATTTTAACGATCTCCAATAACTCTTTCTTAACGAAATATCTGGTTTACTATATCTTGGTGTTTTGATAGTTAAATAGTTAAAAATAATGAATTCTGCTAAGACTCCTTCACCACTCTGGAAGTCACTAATTAAATGTTTAAATATCTGGCTACAGGCTTCAGCCGTCACTTCGACTGTCACTACCTCTTAAAAAAAAGAACTATCTTAGCCACCATTCAGGCTTCAGTCGTCACTTCGACTATCACTAACTATTAGAAAAATTCTGGGAGACAATCATTCTTGTCGATCCGCAGAATCACCTATCCGGCTATCACTTAAGCCAGCGGAAGGCTAGGAATACTGCTAAGGCAGCTTGAGAGCACCGAAACCAGAGAGTTCAGTTTAAGCTCTGATGAGATGGGGCGACCGCTTCCCTTAAAAAGGGGAGGAAAGCAGAAAGCCGGGTCACGATAGTGTCGCCGCTGCGTGGGAGAAAATTAAGAAAAATATCATCTAGCAGAAAGGGTTGAGCGAACGGCGAGACACCTGGTGACATTTACATAGTATATTTGTCTTTTGTTGCTCCTGTGGACAGAAAAAGAACGAAAGAAGTTACATGTTAGCTATGCTAACTAATCAACATAGATAAATACAAGATTAAAAAAAAACAACTATATTAAAAGATAATAATAATTAAATCTTTGGCCAAAGATAATGATGTTCTTTATGCAACTGTTTTCTTCCATTCATTTAACAAAAACAGGGTATTGCACACGTGAATTTGCACGGGGCGGTAAAATATATCATAACTCTATTATTTAAAATAAATATTTCTTGCTGGAAATAAAACTTCATGATGGTGGTAGTTAAATTTACTAAGCTGACCTTCTATTTGAATACATTCGTAAATCATGTTTAGTCACATTAGTCACATAGAAAGTACTAAAGCAAATACTCAAACAAATCCCAGCATGAATTGTCTGATTGTTGTCAAATACTCAATTGTCGAACAGTAGCGAACTTCTGTTCCATTTAGTTAGTTATCACAGTTTTAATATGGAAACTAGTCTTGTCTTTATCACAAAGAAGTTCCTTACCATTGAAGGTGGAAACAAGTTTTTAATTTTTTAATAGATGTAGAAGGAAAATCAAGAAATAAAAATAAAAGAGCTAGTTGCACTGAGATTGCAAACTGATATATTGAGATTAAAGCTCGATATTGAAATCTATAAAATCGATTATCATCTTTCCTCTGCAGGTGTTTTTCTTTAACTTTCACTAACATAATAGACTGTTATTTAAAGAAGAAAATCCAGAAACAATGAGATTGTGTTTATAGTGTTTAGCCCTTTCTGAGTGCGAGTGCCCTTTCCTTCCTCTTCATTGCTCCTGATGGGGTAGGATCCTTAAAATCGTGTCTGGAGAAAGGGAGGGGACGGCAAATGGTACCATTGCACGGAGCGTCAAATTGCTCCTGACGAATGAACTGAATATATTTTACAGGACTTCTATATTCTCCACCTTGCATAACCACATAACCACCTGGACCTATGCAGTCTCAACACGGTGGATTCAGAGATAGTTCACCTCATTTTACAAACAGCGAGTTGATTGTGTATCCAAGATGCTGTAGCGCCCTGTGTACTCAATGAGACTGGTTTACCTGGTGACAGTGGACGAATGATGGGTATATCATCTAGTAAGACTAAAATAATAACTAAACAGTGAAAACATTCCCACCACCCAAAAAGGCCCTTGTGTGTCAATCCTCGATATGTATCTCGTTTTGTCACAACAATTTTCATATTTTAATTTGATTATTTATATTTTTCAGTTGGCATAAAAGTGACGTCACCAGAGTAGGTTAAACGCAGAGGAATATGAATAGCTTCAATGTGTTTGATAAATATAATTTCATGTCAGGATGATTTATTTATTTTAAAGAATGCAAGGATTATTATTACTTTTCTTAAGTTAGAAAGTCCATTTTTATAAAAATAACGTTTGGCTTAAGATAATTATAGAAACTTGAGGACTAAAATTAGTCTAAATTATTTTCTCGAACTTGTCAGATCTTGCTTTCATACAAAATTACATATATTAAATATAGGTGTGTTCGTGCCGATACGATTGTAAGCCCCTATTATAAATTCTAAATTACTATTTAAAAACGGCTTTTGATTCATCTCAATTTCTATCCCTCTGTTACACCTTACCTGACTCCAAAATCTAACAGTAATGTCCTACACTGAAGAAATATTGAAAAGCATCATTGGAACTTACTTGAATATACCTACAAATATGGCTCAGACCTGAAAGAAATATTGTTACATGCTACTTCTTTTAAAATGCAAATAAAAGCATTGCATAAAACAGCAAAACTTACAACAATAATGGATTTCAAATCCGAAGGTACAAATAACGCTGCAGAACCAAAAAGTCGACCACTGGAGTTTCTACTGTTATACAGTAATATTTTCAAGTTTGCGCTATTTAAGTCTAAAAAGCTATTCTTTGACTTTTACATCATATTTTCAGATTTTTCACAATAATGTAAACAACAACTACCGATTACGAAATTAAGAGCTTACCGTATTGCATCATTGTCCTTATTAGGAGTAATAAGATAAAGGTGTCAGCTTTGTAATTTAGTTGCATGCTCCGTCCGTCAAGAAACCTTTCACCGTCCAGCAGCACGTCCTCACAATTAGCTTACGGACATATCTCTACGCATTGACGAACTCGTTTAAAACACTGGTTGTGTTAGACTATAAATAGACTGAAATGTTACGTTACATGATTTTAAACAATACAGCCTTTTTGAATTTTTTTGAAAAACACGAAAATCAGTTATAAAATACAATGAAACATCCTTAAAGGAGGTCGTGGAGGCTCAGTGGTATAATGATCACCTATGGCGTGAGGTTGCTAGTTCGATCCCAGATCTCTCCAAGTGGTTTTGTGGTAGACAAACACCGTATGCACGGGTTTTGACTCCCCATCACCTTCCACTTCCATCCCATCATTACTGTTTCCCTCAGGGTCAGTGCATAGTTGTGGGAAGTGGAAAAAAAACAGCCTTTTACTCACGAAAAGAAAATCTACAATATTGTTTCTTCTTTAAAAAGCATGCAACTAATGGTTTTCGTATTTGGACAGAGTGATGCATGAATCCGACGGTACGCGACACCAACTGGATGTATTTGTTATATATATATTTATATGAAACTGTTTAACTACAACCAATAACCGACCACAACCATTAAAATAAGACTTATCATGAAGGATTTTTTTTTTTTTTTTTTTTTTTTTTTTTGCTGCAACATCTGATTTTCGCAATCAGCAATAATATAGGCGCAAGTGATAAACAGAATCACGTAGCTTGGTTTTTTAGATGGCTCAAAGCGTCCAGAAGGCTTACTTTTCTATGCTAAATACTAGTCTTTTTTTTCTACATTTTCCATTTTCTACAAGCCAGAAGGAACTTCTTAATGTTAAATGTCCAATATTAAATAGATAGGTGGTGTTTGTTTTTTCACACGCATGAAGGGTAAAGACAGTGGATCACCAAAACCGTAGGCAATTTATCATTGTTTGAAAAGCGCTTAAAGGGGTGTCTTTTCTAGCATTTAATATGCATCCGATATTATCTTTATGCAATTTATTTTGAAAAATCTTCTGCATCTATTTATTCTTGTGAGTTTCTTAATAATGCATATATCAATGAAACATATGCTGCATTTTACACTTAAGAATTGACATGAAATGTTTATCGAAGTAAATGTACATATTAACATCACATAACTATATTCACAAATTATAAATAGACAACAAAAAATTTCAAAGCATAATAGCGAACAACAGATCCAGAATATAATGCTTCAAATTGTTCTTTTTACTTGACTAACTAAACTTCGATTGAAAAGAAAACGCAAGGGGGAGATTCATTTATGTACCATTCTTGTTAGCGGATTATTATACGAACATAATGTAGGCAACTTCCCCTTTTATACCAAATTTTGTAAGACTGTCTCAGAACAATTCCTGGGATCCTTGGCGCAAGGTTAAGTGGTAGGAATTTCTTGCTGCTTGTATACAGAATTTACACGCTTTTATTAGACCACAAAAATGCAAATTTAATCGAACTGCATGTTTAAATATATTCTAATTATCAAACTGACTTTGTTATGCGTGTATATTTATGGTGTGAAAATTTTCAAGAACTCTTTTTTTTTTCCTTCATCGGTCATGATGTGCAGAGAAAATGCTAATGCGGGACTAGAAGTCACAGTGCTACTACTCAAAATTATACGCAGACTTTATTACTTCGACATTCGAAACCAAAAGCTGATCACTGGCCAGAAGGCACTCACATAACTAATTTATCAGAAACTGGATAACATAAAATGATACTAATATAACTGAAAAAACAACAACGATGAGCACTTACTGTAGATTGTGAACCGAACAAAAGAGTTCCTGAAAATTTTCACAGGATAATAAAGTCAGTTTTATTATACAGGAAAATATTGAAATGTTGAATGTACAGCGTGGTCCCGAAGTGCGCGTACCTCTAATTGGTGTTTCTGACGGTTTTAGGTTTTACCCACATTTGTTTAGTAACATTGCTTGGCATTGTCTGGTAACATTGCTATCCATGTTCATTTGTTTTCTGCTGTTTTCTGTTTGGTAACAGTTATTTGCAGTGAAGTTAGAGTAATCAACAATGTGTGATCAAAGTCCATGTAGCATTGAAGAAAGATTAGTTGTTGTGGTTTGGCTTTACGAAAGGCGTTACACAAGTGACATCATGGAAAGTGTTAAAGTGAAATTTACAGACCGCTTTGGTATTAATCCACCAAGAAAAGCAACAATTTTGGGGTGTGAAAGACATGCATTTGCTACGGGCAGTGTGAAAGACCTTCCCCGAGGCGGTCGACCGAAAAAACGGAGGGAAGTGGAAGCATCAGTGCAGCAGTCCCCTTAAAAATCAACACATAAAAGGTCTTCGGAGCTTGGTATTCCTCGGACCACCATGATGAGGCACATGATAGACGATCTAAAATTGAAGGTTTACCGTCCAATGTATGTGAATGAACTGAGTGACGCCGACATAGATGCGCGGAAAGAGGCATGTAGAACTCTCCTTAAGCCATTCCCTTCCAAACGGTCCCGTGGTGATGGTGTGGGCTGGGCAACACACATTTTTGGGCCTTACTTCTTCGAAGACAATGTTAATGGACATTCTCACCTGGAGATGCTTAACAAGTGGTTGGTGCCTCAACTGGACGAAAATGGTATCAAATACACTGTTGTGGTACAGCAGGATGGAGCACCAGCGCACTTCGCGATTCACATGCGCAATTACCTGAATCAGACGTTTCCTGGCCGTTTGATTGGAAGAGGTTGTGCATCTTCACCAGCTCCCTTTGCCTGGTGAAGATGCAGGAATTACGAGCAGCTGTGGAATACGCCTTCATCCGTGACTCTGGCGAATCTCCACAAAAACATCTGCGAGAATTCGGCGCAGAATTCAGCTTTGTTACAACATGGATGGAGATCATTTCGAAGTTTATGACTCTTAAGACCTCAAGGTAACTGTGTACAGACATTCTACCATAACTAACACTATACTGTTGAAACTAAAGGGGTCGTACGCCCACTTCCGGGCCATCCTGTATTACGTTAAAAAAATATATATTAGAAAATATAACGATATAGAGGGAAGAAACCACTTACCCACCCACCCATGCTATAGCCGACTAGTAATACTGGTCCTTCAACTAGTCGGTTTAACACATGCTGACAATCCTCTAGCCAATGGTCCATTTGCACAGTTTGAGTATTTCCTGGTGATCGGCCCAGGCATTCCAGATCAAACCTAGAAATACGACAAAACTATATAGTAGGAAGTTTTTTCTCCTCTTCTCTCGTCTACAAAAAATATGAGAAGAAAGAAAATAAATTTCATGTACTTCATCTTTCCCTCTCTACGACATTTACAGGTATTTAGAATTCATGCTCTCTAACTAGTTAAAAATAAATAATCCGTGAATGCATTGTTTGTTAATTTAGTCCTAAGCAGTTTCAGTAGTAACACCGGTCTTCCTCCCTACGTTAAAACTTCTTGGTAAACTGTTCTCACATTCCAAATAAGTATTAACAACATGTTAAGTAACTGGAGGTTCAAAACTGTTGTACATTAGGAAACAGTAATCTTTGAAAGTATCTAAGACTATTCTTCAAATGTTTTAATATAAGATGTGGCTTCCTATCTCATTCATATAAATGGTTGGTGTCTTCACATTTATAATATTAACTAATTAATTGTGATGAAAGCCTTGTTAGGATTACCAAGAAATCTAACTGCCTGTGAAATGAAATGAACTCTTTAGTTTTACGTCCTACGTTTATGCCGGTTAGGCTAAAGGAGACGGCGATGATGAGAAATGAATGAAATGGTGGAATGAAGAAAGTGGGAGGAAACGGGAGTACCCCGAAAAAACCTACGCACACGGTGTTTGTCCACCACAAAGTTCACTTGGCGTTTAGCTGCCTGTGTAGTGTAGCGTTAACGCATCAGCACGGTAAGCCAGACACCCGTGTTCGATTCTCAATCCAATTATGCATTTTTTTTCAGTTTTTGAATGTCAATTCTAAGTTCTGTTATTTTTAATTGGGTAATATATTTGAGAACTGAGAACTTAGTAAGTTCTGACGTATCGAGGATGGTACGAGTTACCATTAAAACTGTTCAAGACTAAGTTCCAAGGCGAAGAATTCAGGGGAAGATAGTTTACTTATATACAGTATGCGCATTTCTCTAACTCATCCTATTTCCTCATACAATTTATAATTGCAATTCTCATTCTAAAGATTATACAATATTTACTGCAAAGTTATTACATATGATTTGTTATTAAATTGATGACTTTCTGTGTGTATATAAACTAATACTGTAACAGGAAACTATATATCCTGTTGGAAACTTCGAAAGAAGCAAAACACTTTTAATGAACATTCGAAAGTGAAAATGTGCCCTTTCGAAGTTATAGGCCGCCGAAAAGGATGGAAAGTGAACTTTACAGCTCCATAGTTTCAAAAGTATGAGGCATATCTTAGTCGGGTCAAGAAATCACATACGAACTAATAGGTACTCTAGCCAAATATTCATGTTTCAGGATCATGAAGTGGTCTTGCAACAATTTTTATAAAGCGTTGGAGAGCCAGGTTCATTTCCAGCGGGACCTCATAGTTCGGATCACACGCTAAGTTCAGGTACACGTCTGATATAGCTTCGGTACTGAATGGGACGCTGTTGTGATGTCAATCGTGAACTCAATCTGCTACGAACTCCGTCCTTGCATGTACAAGTTGCTATTAATAATAATAATAAAAAGACAAACTACATTGACAAGCATTTGCTACGGACATTAAGATAGATTTCGAACTTCCTATAGGAATAAATAAACGTTTCATGATGGTTTTAAGAGCCCCATATGTGGCAATAGAACAGAAACAAGTTAAGGCTAAGGTTAACATTTTATGTCGCATAATAATAGTCTGGTGGATTTTTTTTCCTTTTGTTTTCGCTAAACCAACAGGCATTACATACCAGCATGCCAAAGAACAATTTATAATTCCACAAATTCAGATACTCTTACATAATTTTTCAGAGCAGCTCATCTCCCACTTGGGTAATAATAAATTTCTTCTCATTAAGACTTTTTCAAATGTATTTCTCTTTCGTCGTAAGTGATGCAGTTTTTCTGTAACTTTTTAAAACCCATGCTGAGATTATAACTAGCACAATTGTTAAGTTTAGTATGTACCATCTCACACGTGTAAAGTGAAAGTAGATGAAAATCGTGTGCTTTGATTTAGAAATTGCTGCTTACTTCCATTTGTATTACTACAATTAAACAAATTATAAACCAGAGTGCGGTATAGCTCAGTTGAAGAATTTGCGCCATATTACAAGAATAGATGTAAGTATACTGAGTTTAACATGAAACAGACTCCGAATTGCTTAAATACAGTTATTTTATTAATATTTGCACTTTTTCGACGAAAGTAACACAATTAAAAAAAAAAAAGTTCCAAACTTTAATCTCTTACGAGAAAAGTGACATAACGCTAAACTTGACATTTTTGTTTTAATACACTGATTTTGGGATAATTTTCAAGCTATATTTACAACACTTTTGCACATAAAACAACAAACCATTGTCATTATAAAATAACTTTAAAACAAATTACGAGTTGTCATTTTTCTTGCGAGAAATATGAGCTTGGAACTTTTTTTTTTTTTTTTTTTGTATTTATATCACTTTTGTCGAAAAGGTGGGAAAAGTACGTGCGCTTGCACGACGGTTTATTCCGTAGTCAACTGAGAAAACTGGAATAGCGAAGCTAAGCTCAGGGTGCTTGCACAACGGCGGTGCTATTTGAAATCACTGTGACTTATTATACTATCCTGAATTGATCAGAACACAGCTATTTCGCTTATACAATACCAGTAATGGCTATTGTGTTACAGAAGGAAGCCACTTGTATAGAATGTTAAATTTTTACTTTTTACCTACGAATTAAAAGCAAGTAGAGGTGTGTTAGGATAGGGTACGGTAGAATAGAGTATAGTATTTGTTAAGTTAGGTTCTTATCTTTCTTGCCCCCTTCCGTGTATATAAAAGACATGATAAAGTGAAGTGCTATGTGAAGAGAGTATACAAAGTGATCATAGAAGTGCCCCCAAAGCTGTGCTACACACAAGATATGTGTTTTTATGCCATATAAGGTGCGTTTCCAGTATCCTCGTTTATGCGTATACCCATCGTTGATGATGCGCCTGCTCTCTACGGACGAACCTCCTTGCTGCTCTAAGCCCTGAATTGAGTAAATAGTTTTATTGTTTTTTAGTCACTGCCTAGCATAACTTGGTTTGAGTTTTAAGTTGATTCGTGTTTTATGCACTGTAGATTTTGTGGCATATGTTCACACACTGTATTCATACTCAACCTTCCTAAAATCAATTTGCATCCATTAATTCAACTCCTTCCTTAAGGAACACCTTCTAAAGCAGTGAAAGCGCATTTCCTGCTCTGAAGCAGACAAAGCGGGTTAACTACCGCACATGGCGGTCCCGAAATACGAAATGAACAGAATCAGACGAAGTGTCAGCATGAGAGTACCGAAAAATGAATTGAAGGTCAGTGTAGGGTGCTTAATTAGGAAGAAAAATAAGGTTAAATTCTGGACTATATAACTATATTAGGTAAACAGATCATAATATGGCAATGCTTCAAACTATTGTCTTATTAACTAAACTAAAATGTGTATGCTGCGGGAATGGAGGGAAATACGAAAATGTAGAAAGAAAACTAATAAGAGGAAAATTATTCGGACCAAATGTGCTGAAATGGGGAAAATGTTGGCCGTTATTCCATTTTAAAGAGGCACAAATTCGTAAAATTCACTAAAGAAATATGTTACTTCATTTTCACGATAGAATGGTACAGATTGATCACAAAGTCCCATTACTGCTTTGTATTACACAGATGTTAATGAATTGTTGTTTCTTATTGTTGCAGGTGCTGATATACATCTATGTATTACATAGATGTATATCCTATGTATTACTAGATGTTAAAGAATAAGAATTGTTTCTTATTGTTGATTAACATCAAAATCATGGCTACTGTGTCCACTTACACCATAGTGGAACGGACCCTAATGAGCACGTGGGCTCATGAACCACCCCATACAGGACAATCAATGAAATATTCAGTGTGATTTCATTGTAAGGTTTGAGAAACCTTCCCCTCCAAAACCAACAATTTTACGGTGGCAGAAAAAGCTCTCTGCAACTGGTTGCATAAAAGGTGTCCCGCTCAGAACGATCACCAACACGACTGGAAATGTGTGTGGAGGCTGCATCGTCTGTCGAACTTCGCCACAAAAGTCCATTCGTAATCGGTCACAGGAACTGGGTGTTCCAAACTCGACTTATAGAAACACATGAAGAAGGATTTGCAGTTAAAGGCATTTAAACCTTCGTTTGTAAACGAATTGAGTGATAGTGACATCCAAAAACGTCAGCAGGCTTGTCGGCGAATGCTCGATGTCTGTACAATTCTTCCTTCAAGAGTGAAGACGTTTTTCTCGGACGAGTGTGCAACATATCTCAGTCCAAAAGCCCGAAATGTTTATTTCTGGAGTAAAGAAAATCCACGTTCTTATGAAGAACTTGAACACAACCCACCATATGGCATGATCTGGCCTGTAATGTCTGCAACCCACTTGATAGGTCTACATTTCTTTGACGGTACTGTGAATCACATTGGGTATCTCACCATCTTACGTGATTGGTTTATTCCATATCTGCAAGATCGGGGACTGCTCGGTCATGTATGATTCCAGCGGGATGGAACAAGAGTCCATTATGCTCTTTGCCGTAAGAGAATATATGAACGAAGTATTTCCTGATAAATGGATTGGACGTGGTTCTGTTAATTTGCCTGCACTTTTGAAGTGGCCTCCTCGAAGTGCTGATCTGTCATCTTGTGACGATGCATTATAGGGGTTTATAAAATAAAAGATTGCTGCCACACGTTACGAGACAGTTGAGGAACTTAAGGGTGCTGTTTGACGTGCATTTACTGCTATCACGCCAGCAATGTTGACGAGACTTTCACTTCGTACATGAAGAAGAATCATATTCTGTTATTAAAACGATGGTGTACACACAAACACTCTGGAATAAATAGTAAATAGTCACCTACCTCAAAGTTGTTCTTGCCATAATCCCACATTTATACAAAGTGAACATCTATGAATATGTGGACACAGATAAGGGGTAACGGGACTTCGTGATCACTTTGTACAAGTAATCAAAATATACTGAGATCTTACCTCTTACATGTATAATAAGGTAGAAATGCGAAATGGAATATGTACTCCATAAGAAAGACATGATGAAGTGTATTCCAACAAGAAGGGAATGTACAAAGCAGGGTGGAAAAAATCATTTTTTTTTAAAATAATTCTTGATGATTTTTTTTATTTAAATCGATTTTTTTGATTTAAATCAAATCTTTCTCCTCGTATAATACAAGTCGCTAACTGAAGGAAAAGCATTACGAATTAGTATTAAATGCCAATTATGCCATTTAAGTGAAAGTATCGGGGTTGAATTTTGAATTAATCCCTAATCGTTAACCTATATCAATCCCAAACAATGTTTCTTAACAATTTTAAATTATGTTTTTTTTTTTTTGGTAAATTATAGACTTTCAGTCAAGCATCATCCTTATTATCCTAGGATTATGGTTCATACCTCATTCTCTTCAGAATAGAACAGCCTTTAAAACGGTAACATTCACATTTTCCCTATCATGTTACTGAAGCGGAAAATTTTGAGAGAAGTCGGGATTTTTTCTGATTTCTTTTTCAAATTTTGATCCCCCCTGGACTCCCCTGTGTTAACGCACAGATCTCAAAATCAACTGGGAATTACTAAGGGTGTACTAAATGTGTGTACAAAATTTCAAGCTTCTATCTTGAATAGTAAGGGCGGGAAAAATATTTAACAATGAGCTAACATCATCCCCACAATACCCCAGATGACCCGGTTGTAATATAAAATTTTCCTCAGACATCCCTATTTATCCTAGAATCATGATTTGTACATTATTCTCTTCAGAATAAAACAGAGTTTCAAACGGTACCATTCAAATGTCTCCATCGTGTAGGCTATCTGGGGCTGGAAAATAACGAAAAAAGGGATTTTCTGTTAAGAAATATCCCCTTTTTTTACTTTTTATCCCTCTGTACCGCCTCTGTTTAAAGGCAAAGATCTGAAACAAATCTGAAAAATACTAAGGGGTGCAGTGAATGAGTGTCTAAAATTTCAAACTTCTAGATGCAAAAGTAAGCCCGCGAAA
This sequence comes from Thermobia domestica, assembly GCF_964235325.1. Lineage (NCBI taxonomy): Eukaryota > Metazoa > Arthropoda > Insecta > Zygentoma > Lepismatidae > Thermobia > Thermobia domestica. The sequence continues at coordinate 128,265,142 of NC_137455.1, read as the reverse complement.
AATAATATCCCCAAATACTCCAGATTCCCGTCCTAAGACATCCCTATTTATCCTAAGATCATGGTTCGTACATCATTCTCTTCAGAATAGAAGAGCCTTTCAGGTGGTACTATTTGTATGTCTCCATCTTAGGCGGGAAAATCACGAAAAAAGCTATTTTTTGTTAACAATATCCTTTTTTTTTTAATATTTTTGCCCCTCTGGACCCCCCTGTTTTCACGCAGAGATCTGAAATCATCTGAAAAATACTCAGGGTGCACTGAACGAGTATGCAGAATTTCAGTCTTCTGAATGCAAAATGTAGGCGCGCCAAAAAATAATAAAAATAGGCACAACAAAAAATATCTTTTTTTAAATTTATGGCGTCATCACATCCTATGTCTCGACGCAGAGAGGCGCGAAAGCATATGTAACGTGCTCTACAACGCCTTCGGTCCTGAAAAAACGAAGTAAAAAGCTTTATTGGTACTTTTTAAATCGAATAATGAAGATTTTATCCTATCACCTAAAAATAGGTGATATAATTTAAAAGATTAAGCGTTACGGAAAAAGTACAGCAACGCTTATCAAAGTGACACTTTTTTTCCACAAAAGTCACTGATATCTGGCAGGGGCATATTTTTAAGGAAATTGTAACTAGCTTGCGGCACGAAATACATAAATTTTGCCTAAAGTTGTAAAATCTAAAAAAATTTCGGAGAGGGGATAGGACACTTCTAAATACGCCCTATTATCTGGGAACAAATATATTGACGCGCACACAAAAAAATCTTCGTCTCAAATGTCGATGGTGATTTCCCCGTTGGAATAGTTAACGATTTACAATATAAACCCTATGTTACGAAGAGAAGAAAACAGGATTGCCCTGTTACCCGTTCATAACGGGATTTTCCCTAATCATCCTCTGCATGACACTTGTTTTCATACTATACTGTACATTTGAGTCTCATTGTATTATGTTAAAATAACACAACAGAAACGGGACTTTACTTATTTTCACTTAAAATTATTTCGGAATTTGATTTAAATCAACTATTTTTATTAAAAAAATTAAGTGATTTTAATCTGGATTTAAATCGTAATCCACCCTGGTACAATCCGCGGCAAAAAACCTGCAACATGAGGATGTAAGTTTATTGTGAAACTACGCCTAATAGCACAGGCAATGAACATAACGTCTAAGTGGAACGAATCACGCCAGGATAAACCTCGGCCTCCTCCCGTGCACACTTATTTTGGAGCAAAAGACTTCATCATTTCACAATAAACTTATATGCTCATGTTGCAGGTTTTTTGCCGCGGATTGTACAAAGTGATCATAGGAGTGTCCCAAACTGTTCTATACACAAGTCACGTGTTTTATACCACATAAATTGTTTTCCACTATACCAAACGTCGACGACGCGCCTGTTCCCTTCCAGCTCATCCGCTCGGACACGCTAGTGCATTTTAGTGGCCATACTGCACAATTTGGTTCGCGCTTTAATGCGTTAAGTTAATTCGTGTTTTATGCACTGTATTTTCTGTACCACATGCTATAATTAAACTCAGTTCTTCTAAAGACAATTTGTACCATTAATGCAACACCTCCTTTAGAAACACTGGGTTAATTGCCGCAGATGGCGGCCCCGAAATACAAAATTTACGGGGAAATGAATGGAATCAGACTAAATGTGATAATGACAGTAACAAACGTTAGAAAGGCCATTACTGTAGGGTGATAAATAAAGGAGAAAACGTAAGTTAAATTGTGGACTGTATGTATTCGCGGATTGATGCGATATGAGGTGAGTTGGCAGTATAGCGTAATCTGACAGTGTTTCAAATTCACTGTGTTATTAACTAACTTAAAATATGTGTGCTGGTATATTATCATGGGATCAAGGTAGAACAAAACGAGCCCTACCGGGTTTCTAACTCCCTTCGCTCTCTGACGCTCGCTTAGCTATGTTTCGTAACGTAAGTAAATCATACTTTTATCAATAAAGTTGTATGTGCAAAGAGGACTAAATACTACGTGACATTACGTCACGCACGTGACGCAACTTCGACGTAAATTTAACCTCACCCTTTGATAAGAAATGACATTTTATCAGCAGCATTTTTTTAGTCATTAATGAGCATTGTGTAGTTTACAACAGTTCCAAGGTACTCATTTTGCGAAGTAATACTATACTGATGTATACGGATGTAGGAAAGAACAAAACAGGCATGAAAATAAGAAATATTTGTGATTAATAGTGAAGGTCAGAAATGAAACCGGGGCAATTGTAGGTTAGATATATGAAAATAAAAATAGGTAAATTATAATACAACGTCGAAAATAGATGCATGTGGATTTTATCCGGGGCCGCCATCTGCTGCAGTTTAGCCGAAACACTTTCTAAGACAGTAAGTGTGAATTTAATGCTAAGAGAAGTTTATGTATTATGAATGTATCACCTGGTGCGACAATTTAGTATAGGAAAAAGATATTTTCGCGTACATTTTGTAGGTTTTTGATGCCCCCGGAAGATGTAGTTAAATGGGGGCTACGCTCCCAACCCTTTTCTGAAAGTCGATTTACATAATACTGTAGATTGCTACTAAATGATGGTTATAATGCTGGTTGGAAACATTTGAAGGTATGAATTCATTGCTTTCGTTATTTCTGAATAGTTAGTACGCAGTTTTGCGCAGTAATACAATAGATAAATACATACCTAATGAAGAGCAAGGAAAGCATTAAAATAAGAAATATTTGTGATTAACAGCTAGAAGTGAACAACGAAAATGATGGAAAGTGCTGGTGTTGTTTTGGCACACCAAATTTTGGAAGATTTACATGTAAAATTGAATACTTTGCAGGAAAAGACATCTTTATAAGGAACAAATTTCTTCAGGCGGCAGAATTAAATGCAAAGTAATACTGTTGTACTTTAGGTTTAAAAGTGTAAAGTTACTAATGTAAAATCATTACTAGTGCTTTGCAACGGATAAAGTAAGGAGTGCATATGAAATATAACTATTAGATGCTATTTTCCACTGGCGATGTATATCTGCACAGCGCACACGCTGTATTTTGTTTACAAATGGTGCATTACTAGTATGAAACTACGACAAGTGCTATTGCAATTCGTATTACCAAAATCCAATTATTCTCACTACGTTTGCTTAAGCGTATACTCACAATCATTGATCTTCTGTTCCCTTCGAACGCATCCCGGTGCTTTCGCAAAAACCTACCAGCTACGCCCTGCCTTGACCTCTGGATAGCATTCGGTTCTTTTTTTTTTTTTTTAAGTGGTCACTTCGCACAGGTCAGTGTGTTTCTTGCACTGTCGCTTTTATGTGATACATTCGAAAACCATATTTATACGTAAATCGTAAAAGAATTGTAATCTTTCAACAATTACTTCAGGTGGCCTCCTTGAATTTTATCTATGTCACGTGAGATATTTTCATGTTGCCCAGCGCAAATCTTTTAGGGGACAATAAGAAGGAAATTAATCGAGAAATTATATGTTATGAACAATTATTTCGAATGGTGTGCGAACAGGAGATATGCATGTGAAAGGGAAGTAATTTCGTGTAAGGAATATTAAAATAACAGTACATAAATAGTAATACAGCATTGAAAACAGGTTCTTGTAGCTCATCCGGGGCAATTATCTGCGGAGGATTATCCAAGAAGTCATTATTTCATTAATGCAAATATGGCCCCTAAAATAAACTAACCTAAGCCTTAGCATCTTGGACTTACTCTGCTACACAAGAGGATGCATTCGGTTGGTAAGGTTTAAAGATACAGTAGCATAACTTCAACTGTTATTCTTACTCTTTGTATGGTGAATCTGATCTACACAAGCAAAATTACTTTCAATTACCTTATATAGGTGTGATCATGTTCCCGACAAAATCTCTCTAATCCAATTGCTTTCGTACCTTCCATACTGGACATAAAGCCAGGTACAAAAACTATAGTTGGCCTTTTCGAACCTTCAACTTTGCGATAAACAATTCTTCTTCCATTTGTTATCTCCAAATATTGTAACGAACCATGAAACTTCGAAGAAAAAGCAATATTACGAAACTGAAAATGTCTTCTGACACAAAATCCCATAGATTTACAACAAAATCCTCGAGAGAACATTTTCATTCACAACCCCTCCAGATCTGGAACTTTTTAAAAAATGAATTTGCAGCACGCAAAATAGTAATTAATATTATCTCTAAACAAAACTTTTGTTAAAGAATCGAAATACCGAAAATACAAAATAAAGCTTTCTTTTCCTTGTGCTACATTGTTAATACTTCTCTGAAATATACATGTAAAATGTAATCTTTATTTTTTTAATATCTCGTAAGAAAATAAAGCAGACGAAACTTTTCCACAACAGCTGCACGCTTGCGTCACAATCATTTGTTTCATGTAGTCACGTACACCACTACCAAAATCTCGATTCTACAACTATTTTGTTCACTTCATCAATATGCTTTGGTAGAAGTCATCGCAACAATTGCAAAGCGTAACGCAACACAAAACATGCGATATAACTAAATATTCCTATAATATGAAACTAAAACGCAGTGTTTGCGTTGGATTGATGAAAACAGAAACAGAACAGCAAATTGTACGATGTGGCCAGGGGGCATTTTCGCCGATCCCAAGTCCATCCAATACATGGCTGAACTAGCACTCTTATTGGCCACTTACGGATGACGTCACGAAGATTCAAGTTCAACCTGCTACTATGCTTGTTGCTTTCGTATGTCTGTTTTGTGTGCGTGCGTGTTTAAAAACAGAGGTGATTATCAATATTATTACTTCTGAAATACATTGCATTATAATGCTTGATTTATGTACACTTCTTACGCGGTACAAATAAATTATCCTTAAATAAGTCTTCGTCCAAATAAAAGTGTTATAAAACGCACTTCATATGAAAGTATTATTGTCACCAATTTTAACATTTTTATTAGATCACAGAGACAATATTAGCTGATGGTGCTAACAATGAATACTGTACATTGTTTTTTGCTGAAATATTGCACTTTGTTATGCAACACCTTCTTTTGATTCCAAATTTATATGGGTTCCACTCAATTGATGATGTAAAATTGCAAACATCTTGGCCTTGTTACTTTTACTATGTACAAAAAAGTCTCTCAGATTAACTTTACATTATACGCTCCAGTTCGCCTTTATTTGCATCCAAAATAGGCCAGGTTTAGAAGTATTTTGCGGCAAATAGCGTTGTAGTGTCGTTATTGATAAGTACAGTCCGGATTTTTATGTAATATTAACCCCCTAAATATGTACAGCGGTGGACACTTCTAAATGGTACAGCCATATGGAGATTTACGGCTAAGGTGTACCATTTAGAAGTGTCCACCGCTGTACATAAATATGTAACACAAATGTAAAGAAATCACTTAAAAATGTAAGAAATATGTAATATATAAGAATATGTAATGTTACATATGTTACGTATTTATAAAAGCGTAATATTAACACGCGTATGAGTATGCAATATTTAAACGAATTATCAAAATACAAAGGAAAATCACTTGTTTTGGCGAGAGAGAGAAAATAGATACAGATAGCTTGAATTACCTATATACTTATATAGGCCTAATATGTATGTTAATAATCACTTGTTTTGGCGAGAGAGAGAAAATAGATACAGATAGCTTGAATTACCTATATACTTATATAGGCCTAATATGTATGTTCATGTTTCGCAAGTAATTTTCAATCAATATAATATTTCAACGCAATGAGAGCAACGATTGTTTTTCTCGAATAAAGATCACATGCACCGCTGAGAGCTCAGGAGTAAGCTTAATCTATGTTACGGCAGTATGCTTATGTAATGCATTACAACTTTAGAAACTTGTATAAGAAACAGAATGTACTTAAATTTAGACGCGAACTATACAAAACATCTGATATTGAATCTAACTTGTTTTGTGATCCAACCCGAGACCACACATAACAAAGATGCCCTAACAGCACAAGATGTGCTACGCATGTGCCATTTAGGTGTCCCAGCTACTCTTTAAGTACCCGACACTTGGCACATATGATATTCATGTGCTAAGTATGTACTTCAGCTACCTACAGTTTTAGGTATTTGTTAAACCTAATTGATATTGGCAACTATGTACCACAAATATAGCATTTATATACCTGGCTCAGTTTCGCACTCGGACAGTCATTTGTTTTTATGTCGTTATTTGGGACATATATCTGTCATGTTTTAGGTACGTCCTTTAGGTACATACTGTTCAGATACCCTAACAACACAAGATGTGCTAGGCATGCGCCATTTAGGTGTTCTAAATTCATTTCCCACATTTGCTGCATTTTGTTGTTTCTTTTTCTAGGCGATTGTGTACTAGAAGCAACAAACGCATCAAATTTATTAGATGGCAACTGTCGCCGATCGTTTGAAAGTGAATGTGGAAGAACGAGGGTTGGCAAAAACTATGTTTTTTATTGAAAAAAATCGGTTTTTTGGTTTAAACCCGTTTTTTTTGTTTAAACCAGTTTTTTTTTTGGTTTAAATAATTTGCTCCATGTATTTATATCACATATGGACAGAAATAACTTTGTTTCGCCTTGGTGTTGTTATAGAACAACCGGGTTATGCTGAAGGGGTCACATAAGCTTAAAGTGGAATCCAAACCGCTTCTCGGCTTACGTCCGAGAGAAATTGTCCTCCATTTGAACTCGAAACCGACACTAAGTGGCCACAAATGCGATACGTCTGCCAACTCACTCACGAAGGACTCCTGATAAAAATACGTTGTACGGATCTTTACATAATGTACTTATTAATATAATTGTCAAGAGTCATTTCAGAAGGACAAAAAGATAAACAGTTGCACAAGTGAAACCATTATACAGAATTACATATGGGCAATTTCAAAATACTGCAGAGTACAGACGAACTAATTTAGTCAAAGTTAGTTCTCTACGACCTTTAGTCCAAGTTAAAGAAATACAACGACTTAATTTGCATATCAGTAAGAAAACTGAATAAAGATATGAATTATTTGAGTCCACTTCGACTCTGACCCATTTATACATAAATACAGAGACTCACTTTAATATTCGGCCACCCCACATTGTTGTCATTTATGTCAAAGAAGTCATTAATGTAAATACATAGGGATTTTTAAGCGATGACAGGGAACAAATATCATGTCTCGTGTAGTATTTCCTAATATGTAAAAGTTCTAAATGCATACTATACCTAACTAACTGCTATGCTTCTACGAACTGCCTTCATATTATGCCACTTTAATATTCGGCCACTAAAGTGACCTGATGATCTTACCGCTGTATCTCCAGTTTACAGAACAATATGGGTGGGGAAAGGAACTCTCGTATGTACAACTCTTTTCTTGTCTTCGCGTTAGAAAATGTGAATGGGTATTGGCTTTGCAGTATAACACTTCCAATGGGGCGAAAAAGTTGTAACACAATCTTCGAGCAGAGTCAGCTGGTCATTTTTCGTCATAAAAGGGGGATTCCAATAGGTATATTGCCCGTCTCTTGAATATACCACGAAGTACAGTCGGTGATATCTTGCGACGTTATAAGAACGAAGACACGATAGAATCCGTGAAGCAGAAGGGTCGGCATAGCAAGCTAAATGAACAAGACAAATGTGTGATTGTGAAAAAGGTGAAGAAAAACCCAAAATTAAGTGCACTGAAGATTGCAGCGGAATTGTTGCATGAGTGTGGAAATGATGTACACCCAGAGACTGTTCGGAAAGTACTGAGAAACGAAGGATACCACGGAAAGGTAGCTACAAAGAAACCATGTGTCAACAAAGTGTGCAGATAGAAACAACTTCAGTTCGCTAAAATCTGTGTGCAAAAGGAACCAGAATGATGGAAAGACGTTATTTTTGCTGAGAAGAGCAAATTCAACATTTTAAAGACAGACAGCAGGGTTATAGTGTGGCGAAAGGCGAATGAAGAACTAAGGAAACTGAATTTACAAGCAACAGTCAAATATGGTGGTGGTAACATAATGGTTTGGAGGTGCATATCTGTTGTTGGTATGGATGAACTCAGGTTTATAAATGCTAAAATGACAAAAGAACAATGCCTGAGCATTCTAAAAGAGACTTTACACAAGAGTGCGGACAAATTTGGAATTAGTGAGACTTTTAAATTTTATCACGATAACGACCCAAAACATAAGACGCATGTTGTGCGTGACTGACTTCTGTACAACTGCCCCAAAGCTATCGAAACTCCACCACAAAGTCCGGACCTCAATCCCATTGAAAATTTGTGGGATGAACTCGATCCTAGAGTTCGGAAAGTGGCGGTAACATCAAAGGAGGAACTTGAGAGAAGGTTAACAGAAGAATGGGCCAATATTACTGCTGAATATACCGCAAAAATAACTGTAAATATGCAAAATCACTTGAAGGAGGTGGTACACAATACAGTATATCCAATTAGCATTAAAACCCTTTTCTTGCATCGAAGAAGGCGGCAAGAAAGTTCCACATTATGTGGTGGCCGAATATTAAAGTGATTATAATTTTTGTGTTTGAGAAGAAATGTTCTGATTTTTGTACGTAAAACTTAAAATTTTATAGTTTAATTTTTGTAAAAAGTTGCAGAAAATATAGAGGTTTCACATAGCATAAACAATATTATCACTCTACTTTACTGTAGTTCATAATATAAGATAAAATGCCAGTACAATGTGGTGGCCGAATATTAAAGTGAGTCTCTGTAGATACCAAAGATACTTCTGATTTCAATAAATGCTTCTCGTGGGGTTTGTATGACCCCTCCCCACAAAAAAGTACGGTATTTCGATGTATTTTATCAATAGTTAACATTATTACAACGAAATAATATTTATAATTTTTCTTTGATTATAAATGCATAACATTAATAACAAACTATTAAAAAAAATCACAGAAGAAACATTCATAAACATATATATATATATATATATATATATATATATATATATATATATATATATATATATATATATATATATATATATATTGTTAAAATAATGCGGTAGTTAGTGATCTCTTGCCTGTCAGATGACAATTAACTGATTAATAATTTCCTTTTCATCAAGCAAGGCTTTATTTTACATGAATTAGAGGTTACAATTACAAATTTAGATTATGTTCTCTCGCAGGAGACCATTCGTCCAGCTTGGAGCCTTATATGAATGACAGCAAGTTATGAAAATGAAAAATACAACTTACATTAAGTATGCTGGTATACCACCCATGTTATTGCAGATCTTGGTTGGTTGCTGAGAGATCCGTTGGTTGTTCCGAGATGCTCCTTGGACCTCTCCCTTACCTTTTTATATTGTATTAATTTCGTCAGCCAGACCCTGAGGTTCTCCGTAACAGCCTTGTTTGTTCACTTAATTACTTCTTACGCTACGTGACTGCCGGAGAACCTCATTAGTCCACAATAAGTGTGACTGTTTATCCCAAAATTCTTTTATCTAACTTAAGTACACATACATTTTATCACTAGAAACCAATGTTAAAAATTCCTTTTTGATATATTTCTTCTTGAAGAATGAGCAAACTTTTTTTTTCACTCATGTCATAGTTTCATTACAGTCCCCCACTGATGAGGAGGTGTTCCTGAACATCACCGTAGTGGGTGTCACTTTCTTTTTCGCTCATAGTTCTGTCTACACTATGTTTATGGACACTGACACTTCAGAACTATTAGTCTATTGGTATGCACACACATATACATAAAAAAAAAAACAGTTCACATCTGCTAGTGTTCATGGATCCTGAACACATTGAGTCTGTGGGGAAGTAATGTTGCAACGTAAAGTCCTTGTTGGGGACCTTTATGCTTTGATGAGCCGCAGGGCAATTGGGTGTCATCCATGGCCGCTGCTCATGGCTTCTGTTTTTTAAGTCTTTTTGGCAACACAGTCGAAGATACACACAAAATTAGGTTTGTAGTTGTGGTGGTGAGGGACAAGTAATGTTGCGACGTAGAGTCCACAATGTCACAAACTTGATGACTCAGGCATGGGAGAGTTCCCGTGGCTTCAAACAGACAGGGAGCGCAGGCAGCGTCGACAACTCTGGTTCCTCCAAGGTTGAACACGGGCATGGCTTGCTGCTGGTGGCTCCAGTAGGGCTGACGAATCCAGGCAAGGGAGATTTCCTGGTGGCTCCAGTTGGGCTGACGAACCCAGGCAAGGGAGATTTCCTTGTGGCCCCAATTGGGCTGGTGAACACAGGCATGACAATTAACTGATTAATAATTTCCTTTTCAACAAGCAAGACTTTATTGTACATGAATTAGAGGTTACAATTACAAATTTAGATTATGTTCTCTCGCAGGAGACCATTCGTCCAGCTTGGAGCCTTATATGAATGACAGCAAGTTATGAAAATGAAAAATACAACTTACATTAAGTATGCTGGTATACCACCCATGTTATTGCAGATCTTGGTTGGTTGCTGAGAGATCCGTTGGTTGTTCCGAGATGCTCCTTGGACCTCTCCCTTACCTTTTTATATTGTATTAATTTCGTCAGCCAGACCCTGAGGTTCTCCGTAACAGCCTTGTTTGTTCACTTAATTACTTCTTACGCTACGTGACTGCCGGAGAACCTCATTAGTCCACAATAAGTGTGACTGTTTATCCCAAAATTCTTTTGTTATCTAACTTAAGTACACATACATTTTATCACTAGAAACCAATGTTAAAAATTCCTTTTTGATATATTTCTTCTTGAAGAATGAGCTAACTTTTTTTTTTCACTCATGTCATAGTTTCATTACAATATATATATACTGTATATAAAAGTTGTTCTTGTAGTATAATCTCTTTGAGTAATGAATGGGGAATTTAGGCCTGAATATAATACGTATAATATATGGGAGTGAAACGTGATAACCCACAAATGTGTGTTCATCAAGATTTTACGAACACACACTTTTACGAACATTTTTCGTCTTTTGGTTTAAACCAGTTTTTTTTGAAAAAAAAAAAAAAACAACTGTTTTAAACCATGGCTTAAACCAGCCAACCCTGGGAAGAACCATGAAATAAAGTAAATAGACACTCGTCATTTTGTTATAAAATTAGATGGCGAGCAGATTTTATCTGATCCCAAACAGTTATCGTCGAATATACGCAGTTAAAGGAGCACTCTGATTAGGCAAATTCAAAAGACCTCAATAATTTATCCCTCTACAAGCGACATTCTCTTTATCGCCTCCGTGGCCAAGTTGGAAGGGCACTCGGCTAGTAATCTAAAGGTCGGTGGTTCGCGCCCACACTGCCGTAAATTTTTTTTACTTGTTTAAAGTGTTTTTTTTAGATTCACCTTAAGGTAAACACATTACGTATATAGGCGATTTAACATATTTTGGGGGAGTAATTTTGTGGTTCATTGACGCTTACGGCATGGGGAACATACCTAGAACATACTAGGGACGTTCCCCAGATACATGTCAGGCATGTGCCTAAGGGAGGACATAGACTGACTATCACTTGCCATCCATGTGATTTATCTCTCAGAGGTACACAAGGCACATACTGGACACATTCCCATGTACCTGAGGGAACATGATAGGCATATGCCTGATATGTAATTGTGCTGTTTGGGTGAGTTCCGTAGCTCCCACCACAAAGTTCAGGAAGTTCGTGTTATAAGGTGTCAATTAAACACGTAGATGTGAAACGGTAATAAAGCATTTGATCAATTTAAAACAAAATATATTGTAGTAATAATTTACCCCATTTGTTAAGATAATGAACGTTATATTCTGTTTTTAAAATGACAGTCAAAGCAGAATGTATTGGATAATAAATGAGAAATTGTTACATTTCAATTTCGGTAAGATTAAATACATTCGTGCTGTTATGTGTTGCGTTATCCGTTAGGAGGTATTGAACAATTCTAATTCTGTGTAATACTGAAGTTAATTTAATAGAGTTTAATTGTATAGGCAGTACTGAGGCTATATGAGACAAAGTCTATTGCTGAAAGTGAAGTATGGGTTACTATTAGGATTTCATCTCAGGCATGATATACTCACTGATGATTGAACCTAGAACACACACACGGAAAGCATTAGCGCTAGCAAATTAGCTCTGAAGAAGTACATCATACTATAATTCTAAGTCACGAATGAAGGTCAAAAATAAGAGTTGAGTTGAGTTGATTTTAGTTTAGCGTCCCGTTCAGCAGCGAGGCTATATGAGACGTGGACCTACTGATTAACGTGGAATCCGAACCACATGAGCTCCCGCCGGGAATCGAACCCGGTCAAAAATAAGAAGCGGAAACGACAGATTGTACGATAATAATACTTTTACAATTTTAATTTCACCTATTTATTTCGAGACTTTCGGGACGAGACTGAGATTTGGCCACAGAGAGCGAGATCGAGACAAGCATTTGTTGACCGAGACGAGATCGAGACCTAAACAGCTATTTTTCAACCGAGACGAGACCGAGACTTACAAAGTCTCGTCTCGTCTCGATACCATCCATAATTGTCCTGTATTAACAACAAGATCATAGCTAGAGGGTGGGCCAGCAAGGCCGTGGCCCCGAGCGCTGATAGCAAGAGGGTGCTGAACGAGCAAGAAGAAAGAAAAAGTGTTGGAAATGAATAAACGACGCGTCGCCCCGAAAGAAAAATATTGGTGCCCTATATAGTTAAATCAATATAGTTTGGGATTGCAAAGGAATAGATTTTTTTTTTTTGAGTCCTCCTCGCTTCGCTCGCAATCCAAACGTTTGAGTAAGTCACAACAAGCTTTTACTTAGCCTATAACTAACTAACTCTATGGCTTATGGAACCCGGAGGTTTAATGCCGCGTTCACAAAAGCTCTCCACTGACTTCTATCCTTAGCCAACTGGATCCAGTTTCTACTTTGTATTCCTATCTGTGCGAGATCTATCTTAATATTGTCTCCCATCTGCGCCTAGGTCTTCCTAATGGTCATTTTCCGATTGGTCTTCCAGTCAAGACTTTGAAAGCGTTTGTACTTTCTTCTATCCTAACTACATGACCAGCCCACCTAAGCCTCCTACACTTGATGCTAACAATGTTTGGTAAGCCATATATATAATGTAGTTCCTCTTAGTAGTATGAGCCCCACTTGATCGCGTTTTGGATTTTGACCCCAACATTGTGACGTTATAGGTCAAAGGTCAATGACCTTGGCCCGGAGTCAATGACCTAGGGGTACTTCGGACCACCCCTCTAGATTTTGGCAGGGGTACCTTGGCCCACCCCCTAAATTTTGGAAATTGCCAAATCTAAAAATTTGGTATGGTAGCCTAGAACCATAGTATGTACTTCTATTAGTATTGGAGGTCTACCTCGTTCCCTTTTATGGGTAAAAAATTGCCAAAAATTCAAATTTCAGAGGAGAGCTCATCCGTGGCTAAGCGGTTAGCATACGCGCCTTTGGCGCGGGAGGCCCGGGTTCGATTCCCGTCGGGAGCTCATGTGGTTCGGATTCCACGTTAATCAGTAGGTCCACGTCTCATATAGCCTCGCTGCTGAACGGGACGTAAAAATCAATCAATCCAAAAATCAAAATCAACTCAACTCAAATTTCGGAGGGTTTTGACCTAATTTATCCCCTTTCATGAGGTGTTATTACCTTATATGGTTATATGGGAGTGTACAGGGGGTCTATTTCCTTTCATAAGACATAAGCATATTAATGCACTCCTTTAAAATTTTTGGGAGGGGTACCTTGGCCCACCCCTTAAATTTTAGAAATTGCCAAATTTAAACATTTGGTATCATAGTACTGGACCCTAATATATATCACTGTAAATTTCGGTGGTCCATCTCGTTCCCTTTTAGGGGTACAAAATTGCCAAAATATAAACGTAAGTAATACGTAGTACCACGTGTTTGGTTTTGACCTAAGTTATCCCCTTTGATTAGGTCCTATTACCTTATATGGTTATATGGTCATGTATAGGGGTCCATTTCCTATCATAAGACATGGGTCTATTGATGCACCCTTCTTAAAATTTGGGAGGGGTACATTGACCCACCCCCTTCAATTTTGGAAATTGTCCAATTTAAGCATAGTACAGGACCTCAATATGTATCATGATAAATTTCGGTGGTCCTTTCATGCGTACAAAATTGCCAAATTTTTAGTACAACCACGTGTTCGGTTATTGACTCAATTTATCCTCTTTGATAGGGTTATAAGGTATGGACGGGTATCCCCTTTCAATTTGGTAGGACCCTTAGGGTGTCAAATGCTAGTACGGTCACGTGATCGATGATTTGGTTTTGATGCGCGAGTCTTTGATACGGGTCCTTGGTCAATATTCTCTAGGAGTTAGGTGAAAATTTTTAACAAGATTCATGACCAAGGTTCTCGTTTTATACTGCAGAGAACATTACTTTGAATCTGATAACGTTGTAAGTACCTTATTGATGGAATGAAAAATAAAAACACATAGATAGGCATAAATTGTATTTTATTCATTTTTCTGGTTTCTTCTTTTTTTCTTGCTTGTTACACGAAGGTATTGACAATGTTTGTATATTGAGCTGGGTTTCTTCATTAGACCTCCTCTTCTTGATTGTGATTATTTATTTCCATGTTTTGCAGCATAGCATCGGTTTGCAAAGCTTCGTATTGTGAATTCTGTAAAAAGAACGAGGAAAAAGATGATTAGTATAGAAATAAATGATGATAAAACAAATACACTCTCAATGATAAATAGTAGTAGTCTACGATCATTAATCGAGGGTACTGTTGTGAACAAGTATTGAATTTCACGCAGAGATTTTCCTTGGACTTTACAGCACAAATAAAAATAAGCATTAATAGCCACATAGGGATGAACTAAGACTTTGCATTTGGCTATTATTATATTTATAGTACATACAATGAAGTTTTAAGAATGCAACATGTTTTGGTACATAAGGAGGAAGGCCATAGCTGTCAAAATATTCTCCAACACCACGATTATCAATATAAATTGCAATCTAATGGCTTCCTAATTTTGTGGATGGATCTGTATTTATAATGATTGCCAGAGGAAGAGAAATCCGTGAGGGCAACTCATCGCTTGCAAATACCCCGATAAAATGGTTTCTGAATAATGGACTACCGTTTAAAGCAATAGCTAATTGTAATGTATTCAACATCGTGAATGGAAATCATACATAACGTATACGTACCTTGTAATTTAAAAGACCAGGACAATGTTGCGCTGGTGGTCGATCTACAGGAGTGATGAAAACTCTCCATACACAATACAGTTTGCAGGTGCTGCTAATTTCTCTTGGAAATGGACTTCCAATCGGATTGCTCCATGTCGTTGTAAATTCCAATAGTGACAATCTCCAGCAGAAGAATCGGGAGTTAGGTCAAATACAAACAGTGTATATCTTGTAGTCGGCTCTTGAAATTGTATTTCCAGTATTGGTAAAATGTATGCCAGAGCCTGAGAACAATGTGTGGTACGATGAAATGTAGAGATTCTCTTCAAAGCTGGGTTGCAATGGTTTTGAAGGTACAGCTTTTCCATCCATGTACAATGTAAAGAAATTAAAGTTTAGATGTTGAAATTCAAATGGATTGCTGGTAATAGTTCTACTGGATGCTTCATTCGATGTAAATCCTACAATAATACGATTTGGCAATGTTCCCATAAACAGGTTATCAATAGTTTTGGATTGTATATCCTTCGGGATGGTAAATGATTTCATTTAAACCCTTGTGAGAGGATACTTTGTCGGTGTAGATTGTAAAATTTTATTGTGTGCCAATTTGACACTAGGGCTAATGCTGACTTTTTTCACTTGTAACGATGCATCTATTTTTGCATTGACACCACTTTCACTGGCCATGAGACAAAAGTTTGGTTTTGCAGGAATAAGTTTCACACGTAATTCCATTCAATGAATTAAAAATTTATCTTGATTAAAAATGTCACAATGAAGATGTCCAATCATATCGAATTTCATACTTTGTTTTGTCAATTCATAGCGTTGTTGAAATCCTTTGTTCTCACTGGTGGTTGCGTTCATATGACCAGCCGTATCTTGAAACCACATTGCTGTTTGTAAATGAGTATTTTTA
The DNA here is from genome assembly GCF_964235325.1 of Thermobia domestica. Lineage (NCBI taxonomy): Eukaryota > Metazoa > Arthropoda > Insecta > Zygentoma > Lepismatidae > Thermobia > Thermobia domestica. The sequence goes on along the minus strand of NC_137455.1, from coordinate 128,249,031 downwards.
GCCCCATCACTATAATTGAGCAGTTTTTCCAGTTACGAACGATATGGATGATTATGTGACGGAAATGAAATCAGTTTATTGTTCAAGTAGATTTGTACTTCACTAAACATAACATTTATAAAATCATTGACAGGCGCAATTGGTTTATCCGTTTCGGTGAAGGAGGAACCATCTGATTTCACAATTTGTGCTTGGATGTACAATAAGGTTTGTGGCAAATCAATATATTCATCACTGCTACCACTCACTACAAATTCTATTGGTGAATTTTCAGCTATTGAACTAATTGGTTTGTACCCAATAATACGATTGTCCAGAACACTGGTTTGTGTGCGTAACGTTGAAAAAATGTCCAATTCACTTTTTACACATTCACAGGATTGATTATGCAAGAAAGCCATCGTTGAATTAATCAAAAATATCTGGTGACGATGCCAATGATCTTTTCTTCTTCTTATGTGATAATTTACGTAGGATTGATGATGTTCGTTGGAAGGTCAAACTCAAACTGAGAGCAGTCGTCCCATTCTCGTTTATGATATCCACTTCCCAGCATAGTTTTCAACTTATTTTTAAATTTTTCTTGTAAATTTGATTTTGTCTCTTGCATCCGTTGATGAAACGATTCTTCCAGCGGTTGATTCGAGATCACAACATCATTAATCATATTGGCACCTGATTTTAATAATTCTTTTCCCACAGTTTTAGCTCCTTGCTTCACAAGTGGTAACACTGAACGAAATAAGCCACCAAGAAAACTTCCAATGCCATGTCCTGCTTGATAGGGACTTCCCACATAGACGTTGCCGATACCGGATAACGCTTATTTTTGGTAGTATTGCAAATACGGATCAGTCATGACGACGACGACGGAAATGTAGTTTTGTACACACCGTTCCAAAGGTAAATGGCATACAATGACCTGTGCTATCCCTTATATCGATTTGTATTTGCTCAAAATTCATTTTTTTCCACATAATGTGCAGGATTAAAGATTTGTACTGCATGACTTCCAAAACTATGATTCACAGGATCCATGTTGACAATTCGTAGCAAGGGTACTATTGTATCTCCAACAATGACAGATTCAATAATGTCACAGTAGACGTACATTTGTGATGGTAAACCTAACCGTACATCCGGTGTATAATGTCCCTTTTGCATATCTTTTAAATCACTTTTCGGTTCAAATCCAAGCATTAAACTAACATTTCGTGAGAATTGTACAGGAGTATGGATTTCCTTATTGGGGTGTCTTATGAGGCATATATTATTAGTTGCATCATGAGATATAAATAAATTGGTTTCTTTATGATGTGTATTAATTGCATGAATAAGATCCCGTATATTGTTGTTTTCAATGTACTTGCCCCAACAGAAGACAAGGATGACGACATAAAAGACACTTTTTAAGAAGTATCACGGGTATTCGACCAAGTTCCGCGATACCATATGAAAATTCTATTAGAGGATTTCAAGGCGAAGGTAGGGCGACACTATGTTTTCAAACCGGTTATAGGGAAAGAAAGTCTGTTTAAGGAAAGTAATGACAACGGGGTTAATTTTGTAAAATTTGGAACATCCAAAAATCTTATCGTGAAGAGTACAAAATTCCCAGATCGTCTTGTCCATAAATACATATGGACCTCGCCAGTTGGAAGAACATACAATCAAATTGATCACGTTTTAGTAGATAGAAGAAGGTAGTCTAGGATAATTCATGTTCGCTCGTTCAGAGGACCTGACTGTGACACTGATCACTATCTGGTAGCAGCGATAACAAGAGAGAGAGAGAGAGAGAGAGAGATTGTCGTTTAATAAAGAGAATACTCAACATCTGAAAACGGGGAGGTTTAGTTTAAGCAAATTAGAGGAGAACCAGGCGAGAGGGGAATACCGCATTGAAGTGTAATAAATTCTCGTTTTAAGAAGGTTTTGAGAGCTGGAATGTTGAGGATACTTGGATTCAAGTTAGCGAAGACATTAAAATTTCAGCAAGAGAAAAATTGGGCACGCGGAAATACGTAGGAACAAATCATGGTTTGACCAGGAACGCACCAACTTTCGGAGAAGGTAAAATAGGCGAAACTGCATTGACTACAAAATCCGAACGATATAACTACACTAAATTTCGTTGACATCAGACGGGAAACTTCCAAAATGTTTAGGAGAGAGAAACTCGATTTTTGAAAGCTTAAATTAATGAACTTGAAGATAATAGTAAAAGACAAAAAATCGAAACATGTTCAAGGGCATCAGCGAATTTAAGAGCCTCGTGCTTATATATTAAAGAAAGCAGATTGAACAACTCACTGACACTGATGGCATCCTGAATAGATGGAAAGATTACTTTGACGATTTGATAACATGCAGCCAGAAACTAGTGTTCGTGGGGAAAGGGAAATGTACACAGCAGAACCATATATTCCAGAGCCTAGCCGAATAGAAGTAGCAATCGCTATAAAGAAATTAAGGAAACACACATCTCCTGGTATAGGCGACATTCTGACTGAGCTAATTTTAGCAAGGAGAAAAGTTCAGAACAAGATACATAATCTGATTCTCCTCGTCTGGAACAAGGAGGAATTACCACAAGACTGGAAAGAATGAATCATTTTTCCAATTCACAAGAAAGGCGACAAAACAGATTGTAATAATTATCTAGGCATTTTTATTCTGTCAACATCCTATAAAATCCTCTGAAGCATTCTATTAGCAAGGTTAATTCCATACGCAGATAAAATTATTAGAGATTATCAATATGGATTTAAACGAAGTCACTCACCTATGGGCCAGATATTTACTATTCTGCAAATACTTGAAAAGAAGTGGAAATATAATACCCGGTACATCAATTACTTATTGATTTTAGAAAGGCTTACGATTCTATTAGGAGATAAATATTATACAACATTCTCGCAGAATTTGGAATACCGAAAAAAAGTTAGTTAGATTAATTAAGATGTGTTTAAACGAATTCCAAAATAAAGTCCGAGTAAAAAAAAAAAAATCTTGTCCACGAGCTTCCTCTTCGAGAGTGGTCTGAAACAAGAAAGAAATGCAGAAACATTATTCAGTGCTTGCAGCTTTAGAAGTAAATGCAGAGAAAACTAAATATATAGAAGTTCACTGGGATTGTAATACTGCAAATTATAGATCCGTCAAAGTATCTAATAATATTTTCTATGAAGAATACTTTCAAGTATCTAGAATTAATATTAAGAGGCCGAAATCATATCCACGAACAAAATAAATGTCGACTGAAAGCAGGGAATTCGTGTTATTATTCAGTTCAAATCTTTTGTCGTCGCGAATGTTGTCGAGGATTTTGAATATCAAAATATATAGAGCCATAATCATGACTTTTGATCTGTATGGTTGCGAAACATAGTCGCTTACTTTAAGGGAAGAACGCAAACTGAAAGTATTTGGGAATAAAATCCTGAGACGAATATTCGTACGGCAATCGAGAATGGCGGAAACATCATAACGAGGAACTGCACAATTTACACCCTCTACCAAACATTGTTAGGGTCATCAAGTCTAGTAAGCTCAGGTGGTCAAGTCATGTTCGAGAACGAAAGAAAGCAGGAACGCTTTCAAAGTTTTGACTGGAAATCCATCGGAAAACGTGCATTAGGGGAAGACCTAGACGCAGATGGAAGGACAATATTAAGATGGATCTCACAGAAATAGGAATACAAAGTAGAAACTGGATTCAGTTAAGTAAGGATAGAAGGTGTTAGAGAGCTTTTATGAATGCGGCATTGAATCTTCGGGTACCATAGGCCATAGAGTTAATTAGTTAGTTCTTTTAGGGTAAAAATATAATTTTGCGAAATATAACGGAAATTCAGAAGGTTTATGTTTTGTCTGTAGATAGATAAAACAGAGCACAACTGATACGTATGCACGAAAAACATATCCTGGCAATACAAGTAGTTGATGGAGAAATGAACCTACTCAATTCCTTCCAGTTGAAAGCATTTCATATGTCAATGGAATTAAAAAATCACTAGTAGTTATTAGTCTTTGAAAAAGACGAAATTCGTTGGGTTACGTTCTGACCATTTTAGCCCCTACTCTACGATTTCGAATATGTTATTATTCCCCTTGTTTGCTTTCATTTTGAATATTCTCGCGCAAACAGTAGCTTGTGTGTGTGTCTCTTCAGTCCTCTCATTTTCGTATCTTCATTCTCACCATCCTGATTAATCCGATTGGGTAGAAAAGCGTGATTAACTAAGCAAACTCATCAAATCATCATTGAGCACGTATTTAAGACTTTAGCCGTTTCTGATTTTGGAAGCGCTCCTGCGCACATTATAAGTCATTACTCGACACCTTGTATATCACATTGTCATTAAAAAATCGTATATAATAACTTTCATTAAGTAATATGTAAAAACTTGTTGAGACTCTTATTGAAAATTTTGGGTTGCGAGCGGAGCGAGCAAGAAAATTTTTAACAAATGTATATCTTTGCAAACTGACAACAGTATTGATTTAATAGGGCGCCAATTCTTTTAGGGGGCGCCGCGTCGTTTACTCTTTTCTGACACCTTTTCTTTCTCCTTGCTCGTTCGGCGCCCCTTACTATCAGCGCCCGGAGCAACCGCCCCGCTCGCCCCCACTAGCTACGGCTTTGCTAATGCATTGAAATTTCATTTATTATCGATTGTATGAAACGTTGTAAATTTCCATAACTGTTCTCCAAGTGGATTTGTATACAACCAAATGTAGTTTTGTCAAGTTTAACAAAACTAATATAAGCCTCTTGGAAAAAGCTCTTATTTGTAAAAGAATACTAATGATCGCTTTTGGCTGTTGCAATGGTCTGTCCGAACAACTTGATAAAACTTTATCTAAGCATAACGACAGAAGATGTTTCTCTTATACGTATAAAGAAACAAGCTTAGTGAGTGTAGGGGAGGAGAGCACCGAATTCTACTTTGTCCCGGGCGCTGAAATATCTAGCTGCGGCTCTGATAGACAGCGATAAAGGGGGCCCCAAAAATTTAAAAATTACTGAAAACTTTTTCATGATAGAAGTTAAAAAATGATCACTCCTATATAATTTATTGATCCTTTTGAATATGTTGAGAGAGGGCCCATCATAAAAGTTTTGGTGGGGCCTGCTTGTATTTCCCGCTCCAGGGCCACCAATAGTCTTAATCCTTCCCTGCATATTTTCTATACGGAAAACAACGGTACTGCAAAATGTAAATTATTATTTAATTTCAAGTTATGGCATCATTTGAGATTTGAATTTAGCTTAATACTTCAATATTGGCCAAAATATAAAGCAGAGTGGAAAAATCAGGAAAGTTTCAAGGGTTGAATCACGAAAAATGTGAAAGGCTGTTTTCGCAACATCATGGACTGGTAACTCTGGTCTGGGATTAGCTGACTGTGTTGGCGGTACTCAAAGTGTTATCGTTCTTCGTTCCCTTACTCCCGTATGCGAGGCGAGTGTGACGTGTGCCTTTTTGTTCATATACCGCTACTTACGATACGAGGCGGATGGCCCACTAAAAAATTTCCCAGTTTCTCGCCTGGCCAGTACGGCTCTGCCGCAAACATGATAGTCAAAATACAATTAGATGTTCTATCTTACTTTGGCAGTTGAAACTTCTTCTTTACTATTCATGGTTTTACCGACTAGGGATGAGCGCAAGAGTCTTGGTCTTGCAGTTTTTGCAAGAGACTTGCATGCAAGACCAAGACAAAGACCAGGAATCCCGATGCAAGACCAAGACTCTTGCGCAAGAGTCTTGCACAAGTACAGGTCAGTGGTAGAGCGTTCACCTCTGGTGCTAGAGTCCCTGGTTCGATCCCAGTTGGCACCATATGAGCTTTTTTGGTGGATAGAGACCGTGTGTGTAGGTTTTCTCGGGATTTTCCCGTTTCCTCCTACCTTCTTCATTCCACCATTTCATTCACTTCTCACCATCACCATCTCCCTTAGCCTCGGTGTATAATCGTGGAACGTAAAACTAAATATTATATCTTTTCAAAACATATTAGTGGTGCTCTTCTACAACGATATATGCACAACGAGTACAACGAATGATATTATATAATTTCTGCTATTGACAACGATGGAAAATGGAAGAAGAAGAAGAAGAAAAGGATATAGATGAACAATGACGCCATTATATACTAATATACGAGGGCCATCCGGAAAGTGGTACCCGTTTGCGCCGCATGAAGCGCTGACGACTCGGGGAGCCGCTGGGCAAGGTCAGACCGCGTCAGTGGCTTGTCTCCTGCTCTGTGCGAGGTTGCGTGACGCTAGCAGTGCCTGTGTTGTGTCTGTGCTCGTTTATAATGTTTAAACGAATTGAGAACCCCGCTAGTTGTGAAGTGAGGGCCGTGATTAAATTTCTTAATGCACGAAACGTTCGACCTTGTGAAATTCATCGCCAATTAAAGGAGGTGTATGGAGACAATGTAATGGACGAGTCGTCTGTTCGGCGCTGGTGTCGCAACTTCAACCTGGGGAGGGGGAGTACACACGACGAGGAGCGTTCAGGGAGACCATCTGTCATTACAGACGAACTGCTGAGGTCAGTAGACGAATGCGTGAGGAACGATCGGCGCGTCACGATTGATGAACTCTGTGAACATTTTCCTAATGTGACTCGAACAATTGTTCATGAAATTGTCAAAGACCATCTGCATTATTCAAAAATTTGTGCAAGGTGGGTCCCTCGCATGCTCAGAGACGAGCACAAAACCAAGCGTATGGCCGCAGCACTGACGTTTCTGGGACGTTATTCCGATGAAGGAGACTCTTTCCTGAATCGCATCATTACAGGGGACGAAACATGGGTTTGTTATGCACCACCTGAGAGTAAACGACAGTCCATGAAATGGCATCACGCTCATTCACCAACTAAATAATAATAATAATAAAAAAATCAAGACAGTTCCGTCCACCAGGAAACTCATGGCGACCATATTCTGGGATCGACGAGATGTACTGCTCATTGATTTTATGGCCCATGGAGACACAATTAATGCTAATGCATATTGTGAAACATTAAAGAAATTACGGTGAGCAATACAAAATTGACGGCGAGGTCTGTTGTCTACAGGCGCCATTCTCCTTCATGACAATGCCAGGCCCCATGCAGCTGCGAAAACACAACAACTTCTGCACAATGCAAGTGGAAAACCTTCGACCATCCACCGTATAGCCCGGACTTGGCCCTTTCGGATTTTCATCTCTACGAAGCTTAAAGACTTTCTGGCGGGAAAAAGATTTGACAGCGATGAAGAACTTAAACGAGGCGTGACTACGTATCTCAATACGCTGGCGGCGGAGGACTATGACGCTGGAATACAAAAACTCGTTACACGGTATGACAAATACCTCAATTTACTTGGTGATTATGTGGAGAAGTAGTGTAAAGTATGGTCTTTCCAATAAAAATGTGTATATTTGTTAATATGTACTACTGTGTCTTTATTGCATAAACGGGTACCACTTTCCGGATGACCCTCGTACTTTCAATTGGTGGTGAAAAATACATATATTTTTAAATATATTGATTTAAAATACTATTCTTTCCCTAAGGTATGCAATTTCTTATAGTGATTTGTTAGAAAATTAAAATATATTAATAATACATAAACGAACTGGAGCGATAGTTATATCTTACTTCTTCCAAAACTAAAGAGAAATGTAGTATTCCGTACACCATAGGTACCGACTACATGGATATGGCCTTGGCTCCAAGGATCAAGCATCCGTTAGAGATTTTTAATGTGTGCTCAAAAAATTAATATCGAAATAACATTTTCATGACTTGACAAAAACTTAGAGTATGTGACCACAAGTTTGATTTTCATGGGCGAGTGCTTATACGTTGAATAATTGTTTATCAATATAACTTTTAGCCTTCTCAGCTATATGGCACGAGGATTGAGCGACATAACATTATACAACAATAAATAATACATATTCACATGTGAGAGTGATTTTGTACCATTATTTCAAATAACTTGGACTTTGATGCTGTTTTTTTGTATTTCTAATATAGGTCAAAAATATTTGTTTAAATTGAGTTTACACAAAAGACATGGACAGTTGAGTCGTTTTCAGTTTTCACTCAAATTATTCTAAAATATTAAGAGGTTTGATTATAATCATTATTATTTTATTTTTTCTCTCTCTTTTATGGCCAATATTGCTAACATATCATCATCATCATAGCTATTCTGTCATTATTGGCAGGTCACTTGCAACTCAGAAGCTTCGATGTACGGTGGTCCTCACTAGTTTCTTCGTCTTGACGTAGCAATTTTCTGTTTTAATACTTTCCTTCAATTAGTCTTCTTTGCCCCCTCACTCTATTGCCTTCGACCATATCCTCTAACATGTCTCTCATAATAAAGTTCCTCCTCAGCCAATGCCCCAACCAGTTCCTTTCCCTTCTCTTAATTACATCTAAAATTCTTCTCTTCTCCCCTACTACTACTATTTCTAACACCTTCTCATTCGTTTTTCGTCCAACCCAGCTAATCATCTCCTTTTTTGAAAGCCTCCAATATATTTTTCATTGCTTTTGCGTAATGTCCATGTTTCTTTTCCATAGAGTACATATTGGAATTAGTAAAACTAAATCTCAATATTTAATTAGAAGTTTGTTCAATACAAAGATTAGCTAATCTTGGTTGAAAATAAAAATTATCTGACGCCTTCAGAGTGTAGAAATAATTTAGCAATTCATGCTATTTCAGTAATCTGTGCCGTCTTGATTTTCTTTCATGCGTCTTAGGGGTGGCCTCCCCAATTTTTGGGAACCAGTGGAGTATTGAATGTTAAAAAAAAAAAAAAAAATAATAATAAAAGTAGATTACGAAAAGTTGTAATTTATCTTATAAGTAGTGAAGCGTGGGGACCCATTGAAAAAAAACTAAAGGTTATCGCCTATGTTGTACACTATCATCATATTTACACGAAGGTAAAGTATAGTACATTTAGAAACATACGTTGTATTTCCGTTACTATTGGCATATTGTAGAATTTATCCAGAGTAAAATTTACCTATGAAAAGCATAAGATTTCTTAAAAGCAAGACTTGCAAGACTCTTGCACCAAGACCAAGGCCAAGGATTCCAGTGCAAGACCAGCCGGGTCTTGGTCTTGGTCTTGCATTTGCTCATCACAATTACCGACAGAGGACTGTGAAACTCTTTTCATATTTTGTGCAAAGTATTATACACATACGGTATATATAAAGCATTTTCTTAATTCAGGAGAAGAAAGTCTTTACAGAAAAGCCACTGCCAATGCTTCACCGGCAAATCTTTTAAATTCTTCAGTCATGGTTTCTAGGACTGGGTAACAGAGATGTATGTACTGATTTTAAGGCTTAGTTTCACTGTCTTCACTTACTTAAGTTATCTGGGTTGCTTTTTAGGGATTGCCCAACAGAAATCATTATATGACGTAGCCATCAAGATTTCTAGAAACCATCCGGGGACTTGTCCATTCAAGCTGTGGAGTGTTTATAACTTCGGATCCAGGTTGATACTAGCTGAGGTACAAGAGTTGCACTGAAAGTTTCGGGAATCACGTATCGGGAAGAATGTTATCTGTTATATTTTGTTGTAGTTATAAACTGTCATTTTTGTTCAATCTAAATGCAAAACAGTATGTAACTTGGAATCTTTGTCGTTGCAGGGCACCAGTTTGAAGTGAGGTGTTCGTGATTAAAAATTGACCTGACGAGAGGACTTCCGTGGCATGATTTATTACGATTTTCGCCAAGGGTTAACACAGCAAAAGTGTGTTCGATGGATGACTGCAAGTTTTCCTGATGAATATCTATTCTAGACGACAATTTACAGGTGGTCTGGTCAACCTGAGTGATGAGGATCGTGCAGGTCGGCCATCGACAGCCATTGTGCCCAAAAACGTTGAAGCTGTTCGTGAATTAATTAACACTGATCAACATGTAACTTATCGCTAGCGTCAGGGGACCTTAGGAATTGGCACGAGCCAAATACAAACAATATTGCATGATCATTTAGATGTGGAAAGAAAAAAAACTTTGCGCTCGTTGGATTCCATACAATTTAACTCAAGTACAAAAAAGACGCCCGTGCGAGGTAGTGCAAAGCTATGGCGAAACGGTTCGAGTTTGGATAATCTAATTTGGTATTTAACATCGTTAACAGGTGATGGAACGTGGATTTATGCATACGTACCGGAAACAATGCGACAATCTGCTGCGTAGGTGTTCCATGATGAACTCAAACCAACCAAACTTGTTCGTGCACGCAGTGTCTCCAAACAAATGATTGCATCATTTTTTGGTAAATCAGCTCATATTGTAACCGTTCCACTGGAGAATCATAGAACAGTCAATGCAGAAGGTAAACAATCATATATCTACCACAAGTACTGAATTTGAGCATACAGTCCAACTACAATCGTCAAATCATTCTGCATCACGACAATGCCAGCTCGCACACAGCAGCTACTACAAGTGGTTTGAAGTCATGACACATCCGGCTTATTCCCCTGATTTAGCCCCAGTGATTTCTTTTTGTTACCAACAATCAAAAACATATTGCGTGGAAAGCGTTTTGCACTCCAGAAGCTATCGAGACATACACACACACTGCATATTTCACAGGAACCAACTTCGAATTGTTTCAAGATGTGGTTCTATCGCACGAAACAATGCATTGCTGCATCTGCACAGGGGAGTACTTTGAAAAGCAATAAAAAATTGCTGTATTTTGATGTTCTTTCGTTCTCATTTTCCCGAAACTTTCAGTGCAACCCCCGTAGTAGACTTGTTTGACACACGAACATCACCTGGGATAATATTTAGATTGTGATTCCTTTGAAACACTTTTATTTCTGCCAATTTCTTCTCCAAGGTGTTTTCACTCTTTTTGATTCAAGCTCCGTTATGGTTCCGGTTGGTACTTTGGCACATCGCACAATACACATATCATATCTTTGAAGTGCTTCGCTCACAAGGAACCCTAGGTACCTATCAGAGCCCGATTTTCATGAAACTTCGTATATAAATAGAGTACCTCGGGAAACACGCACAGCCAAAATTGTAGCTGCAGAGTCCAAGACGTTGGGACACTAGGGCTCGAGAAAGATCAAATGCGGAACGTCAGCACATTAAGGACATGATGGAAAAAATGCAAGTTTTTCTTTAAAACTCTTCATTGTAACCACACGAAATGAACATACATGGATACGAGATGGTAGATATGATCTGTTAAAAGTGATGAAAAGAATATCCACCATCTTGAAAGAGGCCATGTTGAAACTGGTGCGATTGGTATAAATGAGAAGAGGGTCATGCGATACATCCATTTGAACATAAATATACACAAAAACACAGTTGGTGAAGTGGGGATAACATTATTTCTGTGCTTCTGGCAGAGTGGTTTAGGTACAAGATGAGCAAAGGTATCTCATGACACTCGAACAGATGGAGAGTATGGAGCGCTATGAGTGAACTGATATGACGTTCTGATTTCTGTTCGAATTAATGGAAATATAATAAACAGTTACAAATTAATGCTAACCATGGCATTATTATGAAGAACCCGTTGTATCAGCACATCCACACCAACTATATGTTGACTCTGACACAAATCATGTAGTGCTAAAATTATATTTCGCTCTGTTTTTCTAGTTGCACTGATCCCACTCATAGCGCACCATAACCTGCATCTGCTCGAGTGAGATTGCGATACACTTTGCTCATCTTGTACCTAAACCACTCTGCCAGAAGCACAGAAATAATGTAATCCCACAACACACTTCACCAACTGTGTTTTTGTGTATATTTATGTTCAAATGGATGTATCGCATGACCCTCTTCTCATTTATACCAATCGCACCAGTTTCAACCTGGCCTCTTTCAAGATGTTGGATATTCTTTTCATCACTTTTAACAGATCATATCTACCATCTCGTATCCATGTATGTTCATTTCGTGTGGTTACAATGAAGAGTTTTAAAGAAAAACTTGCATTTTTTCCATCATGTCCTTAATGTGCTGACGTTCCGCATTTGATCTTTCTCGAGCCCTAGTGTCCCAACGTCTTGGACTCTGCAGCTACAATTTTGGCTGTGCATGTTTCCCGAGGTACTCTATTCATATACGAAGTTTCATGAAAATCGGGCTCTGATAGATACCTAGGGTTCCTTGTCAGATCATTTAAAAGTCAAATACTCTGAAACAAAATAGCAAACACAACAAAATCAATTGATGTCATTGATGATAATAACCCTTTAGCGTGAGAAGACTGGAATTTCTGAAATTTTTTGCTGTCTCATTTAGAACCGAACAATAACCTTGCAATTTCTGTGAACGGATTGAACAGCCTGCGAGACCATCTAAGTTGTGTATTTCATAGAGACCTGGAGTTTTGATATTTAGTTCATCTTGCACACTTTGTACTCGGAGTGTGTCTCAAGAGAAGAAATACATTCATACAATGCTTGAATTACGTTGAGAAAGCAATAGCTATAATAATTACTTTTACAAGCATGGGCAAGAATTAATTGCCTTACACACTAAGCAATGAACATATATTGCAAATACAGGGATATGTCTGATATTTCTTGCGCTCCTTTTTTAACATCAGACATAACACCTGTGCCATCATGTGACTGGCCTATCAACGTAGCATAAATACCAATTTCTCGAAGGTAAAGCAAAATGGTGTTTACTAAAGATTCAGACGTTCGGCATAAACAAGGTACGTCGACCCTACTGTCCCGCGCCTGTACAGGTCCCTCCATAACTTGCTGTTCTGCTTCGACAAAGCAAATTATTGGTTGACAGGTTTGTAAACTACCTCAAACTACGCAGACGCGAGAATCCTTTGCAACAATTCGTTTACCACTTTTAAACATCCAAGCACCCTGAAGATGAATTCCACAAGCAAGCAGAAAGTTCTAGTAAAAATATGATATAGCAATCCGGTAGCTTCAATTTTCAGTGAATCATGTTCTCGGGAATCTTGGATTGTCAGCGGCGTATTTAGTATGTGAAGCGTGTTGTCATGAATCATCTTGATTGCGACTAGAAGTCCGGTACAACAATGCTCCAACCATCACTTTAAACTCTTTCCTATGTACTCTATTGCAACGTGTTTTCCTTGAAAATGCCAATCGTGTTGACATATCGAAGAACTCCTTACTATATAATTAAACAAACATTATGATTATTATCAGATATTGAACTATTAATTGAATTGAGTATTCTTTTATATCTTGCCACATAGATGAATTTCCTCATCGCAAGGCATGGGTGACAAAATCTATTTTACCCAGAAAAATTCAATCGTGATAAAAGTATAAATCATGGTTCCTCAACGCATGGTTCGTAGAGCTCTTTCCTTTTGAAAAACTTAGTACTCATCATTAAAGCCCGGTTAAATAATAATAATAGTAATAATAATAATAATAATAATAATAATAATAATAATAATAATAATAATAATAATAATAATAATAATAATAATAGAAAAAATTATGTCAGCATCTTATACTTCTAAACACCGTAGCACAGTACAATTTAGTGGTCCGCATTGTCTGACAGGTTGGGAACTCCAGTATAAATGATCGAAAGATTATTAATCGAAGAATAAAATAAGTTAATGGAAGAACAGATTAAAAAATTTATTTCATAAAATACAGTTATGCATCTCATGTCTTTATTTTACATCTTTATCATTCAGTCTTTATCTTAAAATTTAGTATTATTAATAAACTTTTGTACATGCAGAAATGAAAGCATATATATATATATATATATATATATATATATATATATATATATACTCATTAATTGATTCTCAACCTAGAGAGCACTAAAAATGTATGAAAAATGAGGCAATATAGTGTGATAAATTGGCTTTAAATTAAACTAATAGCTACACTTAAGTCTTACGGGAATAACCTAACAATAGCTTATTTTTTTCTGACGTTCGAATGAAATCAATTTGATGAGAACACCGAGACGGCGTGTGGATACATTGATGTGGTTTTTCAATACTATGTACTATTCAGTGTACACGTTAATGTATAGTAATAATCAAATGTCTACATTTTGTATCTACAGAAATAAACAGTGAAAGATGGCATTTACCATTCAAAATCACTCCAAACAGGATCAACATGCAGTCATTCAATTTCTCACTGCAAAACGTTCTCTAGCCGCTAAGATGTTTAAATGAATAAAGAATGTGTACAATGAAGCATACAAAACAACTGTGCAGAATGTTCCGTAAAGGCGAGAAGAAACAGCAGACAAGGCGAGACCCAACCCAAACCCGCTGCAACAGGGGATAGTCGTGCAGCGGTGAATGCAATAATTCGCTCCTTGTTGGAGTAACTCAATCTGATCGTTGGTACTGCCCATACAACACGGAAGCAACTTACTTATCACATTTGACCCATCCCTTGGGATCTGAACTTTTTGCTATAACGATTATCACGAAAATCTGCGAAAAACAAAATAAATCTTACGAACATTGAAGGGGGCTTTTTTTTTTTTTTTTTTTTGCTGTATTTGAATCGTGAAATAAAGTGATTACGACAATTTGTCAGAATAATACCAAATTTTACCTAATGCACGAATAAAATCTACTCCGAGAAAAATCATTATTCTGTTAAAAATATAGTGTCCCAAGAGCTCTTTAAAACCTAATGAAAGCCTATGTTTCTCAAAAAGACATTATGAATTGATCTTTGAGAACAAAAACATGTGAACACTGTGAAAATCTATGTGTATTTGAAATTGTACACAAAGGATTTGCTGTTTACGCTATTCCAACAATATTATTATAATATATCCCGACGTATGCCGTGGAAGATTTTTCTCAGAGCAGACTGGTGTGATGACTGTTAAAAGGCAAAATTCTCGAAATAAAATTCGAGAAGTAAGGACAGGAAAGAAACTGCATGTTTATTAAAAGTGAAGCATATGAAAGTGTGCTTTTATGTTTTTTTTTTCTTTTTTGTAAAAATCGAAATATTTCTATGTAGTGTTGTGGATGGGGAGAGGGATTTTTGTTTCATTTGTAAGTGAATTGCACAAAATGTTAAATTATATTCTGTGGAAGTGAAACATTTAATATGATTTCGTAGGAAGCATTTATCCACACTTTCAGAATTTAAGTTAAAATGGTGATGAAATTCGTATCCATTGTTCGGACACCTATGTTGATGCTAAAATATCACCGAATTCGTGTATAAAATAAAACCAAATTTAAGAAAAAAAAAGTTCAAGTAATTACCATCCCCTAATTTCTATATAGAAGGAACTCGGAGGTTAAGTCTTGCAACGCTGAATGCTGAATGATGTGGCAAGCGTATCTAAGGAACAGATACTATTCAAAGTCGTCATACATGTCAGTACGGTATCTACTATACGAAGTTTATACAAATATATTTATTATTGTTCCGGACATCATCATCAAACGGTTTCACTCGAACGCTCCTAGTATATATTTATTGCAACTTTATGCTATTCCTAATCTTTAATAAAATAACTCTTACACGCTTGTGTATTTCTAAAAAGTAGAGCAACTCAGTAGATATTCAGATTTAATATACACAAATGTTAAGAAAATAATTATTGCACATTTTTACTTGGCTATGTACTATAAAATTTAAATATTCTCTCTTAAGTTCGTAATTCATGTCAAAAATCCCCCTTCAACGCAGTAACAAGCTTTTAACATTCACCCAGAAATTTATCTACAAGGAAAAAAGAATCATCCGAAATTGGTCAGCAAGTTACTATGTAACTGCCTGTTGTTTTTCTACAAAAGTAATCATTTACTGTTTATATCAAAAGCATATACAGTAAACCATCGATTAAACAGAGTAATTTGAAGGGAAAGGATACCCGTTAAATTGTGCATTCTGTTATAAACAATACTTAAAATAGTGGTGGATGTGGTAGTAGTGATGTTAGGTGGAAAATTTTCCACTATATTTAACTGCACATAGAGTTACAAAATTGAATCTCTGTAAAAGTAAGTTAGTCAGCAACAAATTATAATTTTCCAATTAGCTTTCGGGAACCGGAAAAGTTTTCACCAAACATCAGTATACATAATATCCAAAATTGTCCGGATTATGAAAAGTTTCTTCACTTGTTTTACATCGTGATGAAAATTTTCCGATTCATGAAAATTCCTTTCACTTGTTTCTACAGAGCAATAAAACTTTCCGATTCACAAAAAGTTGTTTTACTTTTTGCTTCAAAATGATGAAAATTTTCCGACTCATAAAAAGTTCTTCAATTTTTCCATACAAGACAGAAAATATTTCGATTCATGAAAAATTGTTTCACTTGTTCCTACATAGTACTGAAAATTGTCTGAGCCATGAAAATTTTCATATTCTTTAAACGATTTTTCACTTTTTAACATTTCTATACATGATTTCAATAAATTTTATGAATACTGAGGAATTGTTACTTGATCACTGATATTTGTTAAAAACGGAAAATTTTCCGGAAAAATATAGAAGAAAATTTTCCACGTCACATCAAAGCTAAACAACGATGTAGGAATAAGTGGAGTATGTTTTTATGAATCGGAAAATTTTCATCACTGTTCAAAATCTCCTACAAAATGACTTCGGAAGACCATTCTACAAATTAGGAAACCGCTATAAACGTACAGAAAGAAAATACCTAACCCAGACCTGTAGTTACGTATTAATTTTTACACATCAGTCTGAAAATTCTGGATAGCAACTTGTATCACCATGCTTAAATTTTAAACTGCACTAGGAAAATACACTGACTCATTACGGTCAATATTTTTGAGAACAAGTTCTCGACTTTATTGTGTTATATTTTACTTGTAAAAAAATTTAAGGCACAGTAGAACAACAGTACTCGAATTACTACTTTAATTTATATTAATCATTATTAACCCTATTTTAATTACGAAAATTATTATTTGTAATATATAGTAGTATACAACCATATTTACAGTACTTCATTCTCAAATCATATTAATAAAAAAACTAAATTCAACCTTCTTATAATGTGAGACAACATTGTTACTTATATTTTTAACCTCTACAATGTTAAAATAAAGATCTCTAAAATTTATGCCAACACTGCTTGCTGTACACAAAAACTACACTAATATACACTAATATTACACTAATATATATATATATATATATATATATATATATATATATATACAAATAAAGAAATACATTCAATACAATACACATCTATTCTACCGTGTCAGCACATTTGGCAAATATACACTTGGATTATAATATTCATTGCGGATGATTTTTCTTTCAACAATTTACTTTTAAGCTTTGCTCCCTTTCTCTTATGCTAGAGCATTAGTAAATTCATGCATTTTTTCTATTGAATTCGATTCATGCATAAACACTACTAGTCACATAAATATTAAAACCTAATAATCGATTTAAACGCTAGTATGTTCCTGGCTTCGGTCCCTGGTGGATCATTTCAAGGGAAAAAAAATTCTTTGTCGTAATTACAAATTACAAGCTAATTACAAAAGTAATTTCTCATACTGCAAGGATCTTTTCCCAATATCATCCATCAAAAAATTGGAAATATTAGGCAAGGGGTACCACTCCTGCAAAATAAACCTTTAACGGTGTTTGACCCAAAAACATTCCATGCTCTGATAATCTGACCTTAGGAATCGTCAAAATTTAGCCAAAATGACAGAGACAGTCATCTTACTGAAGCATGGGTTACATGTTCACGGTGTCTCAAATGCAGACGCCTTTTGTCACGAGGGAGTTCCGAAACGTGTAAATGCATACTGGTTAGAAGAAATGTATGATGGTATCACAGTAAGTTGTTTCCCCATGTTGAAGCAAACTTATTGCCTAATCAGATCAGTATTAATGATCCGAAGAATGTAACTCAACGTACGCAATGGCGGCAACAAGGATCACTAATACAGTTTCCAGCACAGAAGTATGCCACGAAGTGCTGGATTTGGGTATCTGGGACACAGATCGTATTTTGTTTGTGGACTATCTTCATAAAGGTTCTAATGAAACTACACAGTATTTTCCTCCTTGACAAGTTAAAGTATTAACGACAAATATAAATATTGTGTGTCATTTTGTTTCTGTTAGTCAATACTCCTGCAACACGGCACACGTGACTGTTAAATTTTAATTATGCGTTTCAAGTAGATGAATTTTCTCTAAATTCATCTTTCTCCGCTAATAGCTTATTTCTCACACTGAAGAAACATGTGAAGCGATTTCTGAGATCATAGCTGTTACTAACCAGTTAAAGAAACATCCGAGGTGTTCTAACTGGACGTACTTAGAACAGCAATTACAGTTGTTAAATATAAGGCTGTAATACTATTGTTGTACCTCACTATCTTTCAAGGTAAGCCAGGAACACTAAGCGTTTACTGCGTCTGTAAGTTGTACAAAAGGTATGTGAAGTGAAAATCCTTAACTTAGACTAGTGCATAACACAAAACAATTCGAAAAGCGCCAATGTACAATTTCACAAATATTATAAATTATTAAAAACACTAATGTTCTACAAATACGAAAATACATACAAAACCATGCATGCAACGGTATATCGTTCATGAATTCTCTCTTCACGAGAAAGAATCTAAAATGTAGAATACACGCAAACAAACACAATATATACAATATACAATCAATGTAAAAAAAAAAAAAAATCTCTTTCAGTACTGTTCACTAATGCCCGTCATATGAAACTATTTTACTCTCATACGAAAAGAAAGTTCAGTGGTAACTTGATTTAAGAATGAGTCAACGTTGAGAAAATCAAAGTTCTACTGGAGGAGGATTGTTATTGTATTTTCTCTTTTTGTTTGGCGAAACATTACTGTTCCCTTCTACCGAATTCCTCTTCCGCAACTTCTTCGCTCCCACAGCTGAAAATATACAAAAATAACTAACTTCCATAAATAAATAAATAAATAACAATAAACAGCATACGGTATGTAAAAAAATAACATACAGTCAAATTTGAAGGTAATGAAATTCTTTTAACATTCTATGTTAGTATATGATTTTATATAACGAAAGGAAGCTAAGAAATGTTTTAACATAACCAGCTTGAAGAGCAATGATAATTTTTATATAAATATTAAATTTACATGATGTTTATTAAAACAGTTCCAACTGTTATCAGGAATCAGCTCCTATCTTTACAGAAATATTTCATGTTGAAGGTAAAGTTAACATCCCTCAAATTCAAACTAGGTAACATACACCTACAGGTAAAACAGAATACAGACTTCATCCTTTTGAGACCTAGATACACTGGAACAGTTCCTTTACAATTTAGATTACCTACAGATACCTTTACAATTCAGGTTACTTCAGGTACTCATTCGACAGGTTGAGTATACCATATTAAGGAGGGTATTTACAATTGAAGGATAAGGGGAAAAAAGAAGGAATGTCACGAAACTGTATTTTCGAGAAAACAACGTTTTAATATTGAAAACCGCGTACAAAATGAATAGGGTTAGTCAAATCTTTTGCCTCTTTCCTTGGATTTACATTTACGCATGAATGGCATATACAATCAAATAGTACCAAGAGTCATCAAAAGATAGGGTAAAGCACTTGTTAAAGCACACACATGGACATTTCTAGTTTTTCCCCCTTACCCTTCAATTACCCTTATATAAAATAAAATGTAGCGTGTTCACACGGTTATTTTTCAGTTTGCACATATGAAAATACTTATATCAGAAACTACTTAATTTTTCAACCGATTTCAGAAGACAACAGAAAGAAACAGAAAATACAAAAAACAGAAACTATCATGTTGTTGACAAAACGACGATAATGAAGTTATATACATCTATGTGGTTTGTTAATATTTGTTCTCGTTGAAATGCTAGGTCTCCTAAATGACCATATTATTTTTCAAATAATTACGCAATAAAATTTACAACACATCTTCTGTACAGTTAATATCGACAAATGTGAATAGTTCTCACAAAGTAGAAAAAATACTTTAGCTATTCTTTCATAGTGACTAAAAAAGAAAATACAAATCTGAATTCTGATATCCTCATATGGCATAATGACAATCTAATATTTCTCAAGTATTTCAATTTCCATCTGTAAAACAATGTGGCACTATATAACACTTTTCCCCACTGTGGCACTATATAACACATTCTATCCCAACTTTTTTCATAAAATTCCATTGTAAATTGTGAATCAAAACAAACATATCTACTAGGCTGCAAATTTAAAATTTTCTACACATATCATCATTTCTCATACTTTGGAATTTAAATGGATAAATTAAATGAATAAAAATAAGACATCTCACCTTTTACGTAGCATACTTCAGCATTTGCTCCTATCGAATTTAGATAATCTATCCATACTCTCTGATTACACGCCAATCGATCGTTTGGTCCTTTTACTTCTACGAATTTGTACTACAAACAACGAAATAAAACAGTTATTAGAACAAATGTTTCAATCATATACTACTCCATCTCACACAAATTAATCTTTTAAAGTAAGAATCGTTTTGCAGTAAAACGAAAATTACTTGAACAATCAGGGGATCTATTTTATTCTCTGATGCTACCTTCTTTCAGCTTGATTTCCATACATATCTGTTGGTATTCAAACATCTGCTATAGGCTGATATATAGTTGCTTTGCATGATATAAGTTTTCAGTTACTTTTTTACTTTTTTAAAAAAGTTTACCTCTCCACAAATACGCTCCGAGGTAAAGGAGAAGGTGACGATGATAATGAACGAAATGGTGGAATGAAGAGTGCGGGAGAAAAAGGAAGGATCCCGAGGACACTCACGCATATGGTGTTTGTCCACCACAAAGCTTCGCTGACGCAAGCTAGGATCGAACCATGGACTCCAAGCACCAGAGGTGAGCGCTACCACTGAGCTACCGCAGCACCAGTTTCCGTTAGTATTCAAACATCTTTCATAGTGATAAAAGTTTTTGAAGACTATCTTCATAAAGTCAACTGACTAAAGGGATAAATATTCCTGAATCGTTATTTTCATTTCTTCGCCGATGCTGGAAAGCCTTCTTTTTAGATACAGGAAGACAAACCAGCTTTTCCAACGTCAAGTTTGTTCTGTATAGGAGCGGAGCGGGGTAGCTAATATCACTGATGGCGTCTAAAAGGTGCGATTACAAATTGCATTTGCGTAGCATACGGGGCTTCGTTGTTATGAAGCAACATAACTCAGTACACGACATGCCACGCAACAGCATGAAGTCAATAAGAAAATGCCGCATTGTCAACAGCATGGGCAGTTGAGGTTTGTTTGAATTTCACGTTCATCGGAGATGTCGTGTCTACACTCCAACGACTTTTGATTGGATTCAGGAGTCACGTGGGAAATCCGTATCTCGTCCTCCGTGACGATGGACACAACAGTTCATCACCTTTCTCATGGTACAAGATCAAAAATGTCAAACCACTGAAACTTCTCTTCATTGTGAGTTCTAGGGAAGTATCTTGGAAATCCAGCGGGTGACTTCTCGAAGCCCAACTTTTCTGACACAATCGTGTGACACTTGTGGAAAATGCATTGATGGCATAAACATTATGAATCGACTATTTTCACGAATCATGAATCATAATATCTACAGCACGCACAAGATCGTCGTCGATTGCAGATGGCCAATCCCATGATAATTCATCGCGTATGTTTCTTCTGGCCTTCAAACCATCGCGTATGTTTCTTCAAACCATCTCATCCACTTACAAACTTTTCCATCGCTCACGGCATGGAGACTATGCACTTTGCAGATCTGGCAACGAATCTCTGTCGGTTTGACGTTCTTTGTAGTCAAGAAACGGATACCTGACCTTATTTTACAGGTAAAGGCTGCTTGATAAACTGACACAAAGCACTCACACTGTTGACGCACAGTGGTCCTAAACGTAAATCTAGCCGGACAAAAGTCGAAAATGCAACAACAATGAATTCGGTTGAGAGTTGCACATTCAATACCTGGATAAGTCTGTAACATTAGACCGTGCTTATTGTGAGATAACAATACACGGTATGGGGAGGAGGGTGCGGGCAAAGTTGAAAATGACCGGAGAGCAGTTTCCAGCCGAGCAGGGTCATCAAAACTAACATACTTAGTGCACAACAATTATCCTGGCTATCTAAGTAAGTATTATTTTACGTTCAAAGCTTCATTAAGAGATTGACTTAAGCTTAGATTTATGTATATTACGTGTACATTACTTGCGCAATTGTATAAGTTATGGTAACATGTATATTTTTATACAGCATATCAAGATATTAGAATGCAAAGTTTGACCTCCGACGTTATCCGTCGAGATTTCTGTACATATGTTTAGTTATGTCTTTAGTCTATTTATTTTGACTGTACTTGTTTGCCGCTTCCTGCCGCTTTTCATTTTATTTCGTCTTTTTCGATATGGCCACCTAATCAGGAAACTTGAAAATACCACATCGGACATTGTTGGAAGCCTGATGTAGCGAATCGGAGAGTGCCAATAGAAACACTGGTGTAAAGTCGGGGCCATGGATAAACGACTATTTTTCCTGGAAGAGGAAACACTTTCCTCTACCCTCTGTGGCTTAGCAACCGCAAACTTCACTGGGGTTCGCGAAGGCGTCAATGCTGCCAGATTTCTAAACTGAACTAACGAAGGTTTCATTTTTTAAAAGGATCCTCTTTCCTCCAAAATGACATAAAAAACACGAAGAGTGTAAATGCCTCTAAAAGGGTAAATATTCATTCTCAGTTCCTGCAAGTCTTTGGTGCCCTCTTGAGTTTTATAGTTTTCCGGATTTTGCAAACCATAATAAAATGAATCACATTCTTGTAAATTTAAACATGATTTTTTTGAAATTTATATATAAGGAAAAAAAAAAAGAAAGACAGTTTGACTTAGGTCTTCTTCATCCATGAGTGAGCAGTAACACATATAAAGAAGTTAAAGTTAAAACAGTTTTTTTCCACTGTTTTGAAAATTAAAGAAACGAACAGAAAGAAGGGGAAAAAACTTAGCTTAACATGCTTTCTGAATAAACTTCGTTCCTTATAGAAAGATTCAATTTATTGTTTATAGCCAACAATAGTTCACTGGCGCAAATGCTGGAGGTATAAGGGGGACATGTCCCCCAATCTTGGAACTGGGGGACTGTCCCTTCCAATAATCCGATTTTTTTTTTTTTTTGTTGAGAAACGTGATGATTTGTGAAGACATCCGAGACTAACTATGAATTTCCTTATTCCATCAGAACATTACGTCGTCTGTTACATAGTATGGAGTTTTCGTATAAATCAGTGCCAAGAAAAAGCGCGAAATGTGAGTCCAATGAAGCTATTACTTAGAAATCTCGAAGAAATTAAAGCTTACCGTTCCGCAGGATACTGTGACGTATACGTAGACGAAACTTGGTACGATACCAACACGTGCCAAGTCAGAAATTGGTCCGACGACTCTTGACAATTGCACAGTTGCAACTTCGGACAAAAAAGGGGAAAGGATGGTTATTATGCACGTTGGTGGTCGATTTGCTTTTGTGGTTAGTTCTTTATTTATAACTCACAAGAAAATGTCTGATGCTCCTCCTGTCGATTATCATGGGACAATAAACGCAGAAATTTTCGAGCATTGGTTTGAAAACTCCATACTAATACGCTCAGAGGAGGTATTTTCTATATATTTGTATAATGCCTCTTCTCATAGTCATGTAATTAATCCGAAGCCTAATACTTCGTGGAGAAAAACTATTCTTAATTATATGCAAATCTACAATAGTGCCATATCTAGTCTGGTCCCGATAATACCTATTCTCCAAATTATTGATGAA
Source organism: Thermobia domestica (assembly GCF_964235325.1). Lineage (NCBI taxonomy): Eukaryota > Metazoa > Arthropoda > Insecta > Zygentoma > Lepismatidae > Thermobia > Thermobia domestica. Next base: position 128,225,143 of record NC_137455.1, on the reverse strand, counting down.
CAACTGCCTGCGAACAGAAAAAGAAAAAGGTACGCAATTAGACGAACTGGCAGCATCATATGGACATGTTTTAACCCTTTCAGCCCTGATTTTTTTGTGTATTCACCGTTTTTATTTTTATTTTGTCTTATTATTCTATTTGACTTAGCAAATGAAAAACAACCGTCATTTTGTATGCAGGTGTCATATTTTGAGAATTATACGGACGTAAAATTTGCGTGCAATAGGGTTGAAATACGTATACAAAATACAAAATGGCATTAATCGAACACATCCTTGTAATCTACACAATTTAGAAACTCAAAACACTCCAGTAAAGCAGGAAGAGGATTTGTTGCAAATAGTTTGTTTCGCCAAGACTAAAACAACCTACGTGGATGAGCTTCGTCCATTGTGATAGCCCCTGCAACTATACAAGAAATGTGCGTAGCTACCTGACAAATGATGAAAGCGCCAGAGAAATAGCGAAAAATGATTTAGAGAAGTTCAAAGAATACTGACGTGAAAACGAAGCAATTTTCAATCCTCTAGATTAATTATATTAATCTTAGAATATGATGTACACATATGTTACCGCCAGGGCCGAAAGGGTTAAGATTACTTCCATATCATTGCGTACTTAACCCAATTGAAATGGTGTGGTCACAATTGAAACGGACGGTAGCATCCCAAAAGATGAAAGGCGAACCCCTACTAAAACTGGTGTCTTTATTAAATAGTGCATTCAACAGAATTAGAGTTGACAATTGGAGAAATTACATAACACACGTGAACGATATTGAAGAGAGTTACAGAAATCTTCAGTCAACTCAAGTAGAGTTTTGGTGGAAATAACAGATTCGTTAACAGACGATTCTGGTTTAGATCAGGAGTAGCACTTTTCCAAGGAAGACAGTACTCCATAGTTTTTAATATTCTCTTATTTTCGTAGATCATGCACCTTATAAAATTTGTGGTTGCTTACTGTTCAATTAATTTTTTTCCTAGTTCAAAATATTTGTATTCACGAATGGGCGAACATATAATTGCATGTTTTTACAGAATTTCCTATTTAAAAATAATTTCCCTATTTATTTTTGCGTTAATTAAAATATTGACATATTTTATTGCAAGTTTTTATTTTGTAATATGATAACGCTTGCTCTTGTAGAAGAATTCACATACAGTTCGAGTAATACGTGGCAGTTTTTTTTTTTTTTTTAATTACCACTGGTATTACAATATATTTCTTTTATCCTTTATGATTCATTACCCGAAGACCGAAAATAACATAGAAGCAAAGTTATCTGATATACAACCAACAAAGAAGTGAAAATTTCAGGAGGGCTGAAATTAGTCGAAGACGAACCAACCCTAGCTACAGATCTGATTTCGATATGAACATTGGTTAAGGAACCTGGGCGATATGTATCTTTAATTAATGCTAATTATTTAACACCTATCCCAATAAAGCATTTAAAATTCTTATTGGTAAATGTAAAAATTTACCAAGATTGCTTTTAAAAGTCAAGATTATAAAATTACTAAACAAGATGAAAAATTATTTTTGAGATGAGGTGAAAAAGAATTCTTTGAGAATCGAGACAAGACTTCTTCAAACTTAACAAGACGTCTCTTCTCGTGGGCAACACTAGTCAAGATCGAGTTAAATCGTTTTCGCACGTCCAATTGGGATAATATACAATAAAACTAAACAATATTTATTTATTTAACAATTACCAGATACAGCTCTGAGGCCATTTTATACTGGATATATAACAATAACAATAATAACAACAATGGAAAGGATTTGGGAAGGTATCGGCCAGGGCCTGTTTTAGTAGGTACCATCCCGGCATTTGCCTGGTAGGATTGAGGGAAACCCTGGAAACCCCCAATCAGGATGGTCGGCAGCGGGAATCGAACCCGCGACCTCCCGAATGCGAAGCCAACGCTCTACCACTTGAGCTACTTCGCACTTGAGCTATTTCTTTAATATCGCCTATTTATTGGCTTCAATGATGAGAACCATAAATCCAGCCCAAGCCACTAACCTTAGGATACGTTTTCATGTAAGACATTTGCAAGCAACTGAATTATATTGATTTCAATACAATAGTAAATCATCATTTTCACAATAGTCTGTTTTAAATTTTATTTTAAGTTTAGTTTACTAACGGCTTTATCAACCAAGTACTAATCAAATTGCAATTTTCTGTTATTTTGCACTAATGTTTGTTTTTAATTACCTGGGACTTTTTCTTCAATAAAACTAAAATTATAGGTATAATATTATTAAAAAAATGACTCTACTTCCCCTTCTCAGAAACGGAATTTTTAAAATGACTTCAAGGATTCGTGAGATGTTCTATTCTTAACAAAAACTATTTGGACCCTCTTTTGCTCCCATATAAGACATACTTCTAAACAATCTACTCTCAGTCCTTGATTTTGTGACAAAGGAATATTCTGTACAAATTCATGTTTCTATCTATAATAGTTTGACTTAGTTATTGATGAGTAAGTCATTTTAATCTTTTTTATATAATAGTGTATATGTTTTTTTTTTAAAGAAAAAAGAATGATTCGTTGAGTTTTGATATTTTCGCCCGATTTGAATTATGTTGTAGACAATGGATCACATAACACTTTTCTTAGATCATTTTTTATTACACAATTCACGCGTCAATACATTTCTACTACGGCTTTCTCTAGAAGAGAAGAACATAATAGTGTCCAGACATTTTCAAGAAAGAAAAAAAAATGTGACAACCTTGTCCTCCAGCACGCGGAAAAGACTTTTGTGGTCACTTGTGGTTATGCTTGCGGAAGGGGCTCTTTCTTACGAAGGGTTTGCGTAAGGGCCGTTTATCGATGGCCGCGACTTTATATAGACATGTGAAGCAAGAATTATGCCTACAAATAAATATAGAGACCAGTGAGAAAGAGATAAATCGAATATCAGAAAACGCTGCGACACATTTTGTGCACACGTCAAGACAAAATGTGTACAGGCCAATATATGCAAGAAGACATTTGTCAGGAAAAATGGTGCATGGTTACAGAAGGTATTCGTTATTGAACCCAAAGTTGCACCATTACCCTCACCATGTCCAATGATTCGGAGCAAGAAGCATTGGGACGCCCAAGGAAAAGGTTTACTACAAGCAGAAAAAAAAAAAAAAATAAATAAATAAAGGAAGAAACGCGTACAAGAACAGCTCAAGCAGGAATTAGGTATATTAGTTCATGTTCCCATGCCTGGAAGTGGTACGACCAACGTTGGAAATTCCGTTCCTATATTTTCAGCTAATACAGTGACAACCTCAGCCATTACAGGTGTTAACCAAGAACTTTCAGAACGTGTATATGCCGTATTACGGATTATTGCTAGTTGTTATACAATTAACACTGAAGCATTTGATGAATATGCTACTGCAACTGCAGAACTGTACGTAAGCTTGTACATGCCTGTAACCCTGCACAAGATATTAATTCACGGTGCGGTAATCATAAAATCAGCGATCCTGCCCATTGGTATGTTGTCCGAAGAGGCTCAGGAAGGTAGAAATAAAGACCTGCGTAATTACAGGGAGCATCATACTGAAAAGTTTTCTCGAGAGAAGACTATGGAAGATTATTTGCATTTACTGCTTATTTCCTCAGACCTCGTCCTCTGTTGATATAGAAGACTGCCACGTCAGGCAAAGGGTCCCCCTTACCAAGTACTGCATTAAAGTTAATTCAGATATTAGATGCTTTTGATGATGATGATGATGCTTCATATAATACCTGTTTCCATATTCCTGCTGCAAAATATGTACATTAACTTTAACTTGCATTTATCCTATTCGTCAGTATGTCTTCACATCTCATAATCATGTATTCTTCACACTTATGACGAAATAATCTTCCACAATGTTGTAAAAGGTACCGTCGATGCATGTCACACAATCAAATTAGTTGTCAGATCATTAAACATAGTGCTTGCAGTCATACATTAACTCACAGACTTTTGTCCACCTAGATTTACGTTTGGGACCACTGCGCGACGTGGCTACAATGGTACTCTGTGCACGGTATGATGGTACAGTAAGGGACACTTCTGGATGGTACACCCATATGGAAATTTACGGCAAAAGTGTACCACCCACAAGTGTCCCTTACTGTACTTAATGCGTATGCGGAAAAGAAGGAATATGCGTGCTGTTCAAAGATACTGCAAAACAGTCCTTAATTTAAAAATAGCCCTCGCACTGCTATTTAGTATGTCCAGTGAAAACTGTAAACTACGAATTGAAATTACATTTGGAATTATCATAATGTTGAAGAGCGAAAAAAAGGAAAGACTACAAGCTAACAACACTGCGTTAAGATTCATGAATCTTTGACTACTGCTCAGACAGCGCCTCTTCTGAAAAGTGCTGTAATTCTCTTTATTTGATAGTTACTAGTGTATTGTATGCTTTTGTAATATCAGTGAGTACTTTACAATTACCACATAATTTGTTTCATAATAAACTACAATTTGTGGAAACTTCTAATAACCATCAATTTTGGTGTCCAAGGGAAATACAAATGCGTTGCATTTAAATTCCTGTCTTTAATTCGAAGTGTCAACCCACTTTAATATCTTAAATAGATGATGTGTCATGAATAGAGAAGCAAAATATGAAGAAAACCGGAGAAAATATGAAAAATAAAAGTCCAAAATATGAAATTTTAATGATAAAATTTTTAAACACGAAGTATATATGTATAAATTATCTTACATTTATGTTTACGTCATTTATTTCAATGATAAAAGCTTTAGAAAAGTAATTTCCAAAGGCTGAAGAAATAAAAACTACAATACCTGGTTGGGAGCTAGTTCTGGCCTCGCATAGCGTAGTTGCTAACGCTCTCGCGGTCGAAAAAGTAAAAAGCATTTTTAAGGTCAGCCATCCTGAATGAGGTTTTCCTGGAGGCAAATGCCGGGGTGGTACCTAACTTCTAGGTCCCATGCCACTTCCTTCCTTTCTTTTCCTCGGATAGTGTGCTTGCTGAGGGACATCATTCCTCATACGTGATGGGCTAAACGGACATTGATGCCGAAAGCCCAGAAATGTAAATCCTAGTTAATCCCCCAAGTTAACCAAAAACTACAATGGTAGAAGTGTGGGGGGACTCGTCTGGAACCCTGGGGGCGCGGTGGCTCAGTGGTAGAGCGTTCACCTCTGGTGCTTGGGGTCCCGGGTTCGATCCCAGCCCTCGCCAAGTGAACTTTGTGGTGGACAAACACCGTGCTCGTGGGTTTTCTCGGGGTTCTCCCGTTTCCTCCCACTTTCTTCATTCCACCATCTCACTCATCTCTCATCATCACCGTCTCCTTTAGCCTAACCGGCATAACCGTGGGACGTAAAACTTAAAGATTTCATTTCATTTTTTCGTCTGGAACCCCACATTTTTCCCATCGCTCAGGCAACGATTAGATTTCATGGCGAAAAAAGTTTGGAGTCTATGATGTGACACCGCACGGTTTTCAGGGAAGATCTTCCTTCCGAAAGTGCTCAGAAAATCGAAAGAGACGGCAGTCAGTACGACAGACGTCAGGAGAATATGGTGGATGAGGAAGGGTTTCATTCTGCAACTCATGGAAAGTCTGCAACGTTCTTTGAGCAAAATTTACGCGTGCACTGTCATGCAACATGACATCATTTCTTTTGACAATTTTTGGATGCTTGCAGGCAATGTTGCTGTGCATTTCACGGTGTTCAGCGCTGTAACGATCCGCAGTGATGTTTCCGTTTTGACCGAGAAAAAACACAATGAATCAAACTGAACATAAATCACCCTATGATCAACATCATTTAGGGCTTTTGGAAACTGTTCTGGACTTTGATCAATTACTGTCCTGACCGTTTGCGATAGTCGTTGCAGATTCACTTTTCATCAATGAATTGAATGAATTTATACGTTTCATAGGTCCTACACGCTGAAAATCGGACTTTCTTTTTATGTGTGTCCACTGTTCATCCGATGAAAACATGTTCACTCATCTAGAGACCATACTGTTCAGCGTATCGAGACCAATTTTAAGCTTCGTGTGTATGGATGGGGAAGGTCTAAAATCTTCTACTTACATCCAAAAATAAGGGTATATTATTGTAAGGTGAAAATCAAAATTTAAGATTTTCTCGAGAGCGTCTCTATCTATTTTGTTCATACGAGGTGTGCTCAAAACGAAGTCGAACTTCTGAAATAGTGCGCTAACTGGCAGAGGAAGCGCACTGCGCCTACTGAGCCCACCTAGCGGCAGGTTTAAACAACAAACTGCCATTTGCCTCGTATCGCTATGACCGTTAGTGGCTGAGTATAGCCGATGAAGTGAGGACGTGCACAAGCTCTTCGTCGGGTTAACGATATAGTGACAATGAAAGAGCTTTAAGAACAACACATGTGTGTGAAATTTAGCTACAAACTTGGAAAAAACATTTACATAGACATTTCAATCGCTTTTTAATTAATTCAGGGTCTTCTCGTCCAAAAAAAGCACGCATGAGTCGGTCAAAGAGCAAGGTGCTGTTGGTTGTGTTTTTGATTGGAAAAGCATTGTCTATGATGAATTTGTATCAGGTGGTAAACAAATATTGTACCAGGGCATTTTGGCGCGGCTGAGGGATGTTGTGCGCAGGAAGTGTCCTGAATTATGGGAAAACCAAACTTGGATGATGCACCATGCCAATGTGCACACACACACACACATTGTTCTTCAAGCTCTTTCACTGCTACTGTATCATTATCCGACGAACAGCTTGTGCACGTCCTCACTTCAGCGGCTGTAGCACAGTAGTGGCAGTTTATTGTCTAAACCTTTGCTAGGTGTGTTCAGTAGCCGCAGCGCGCTTCCTTTGCCAGTTGGCGTGCTCTTTCGTAAGTTCGGTTTCTTTTTGAACATACCTCATATTTCATGAATTAATGTTTTATTCCCTGTATATAAGTCGTTTTTCTTGGAAAAATTCTGAAGGAGTAGTTTCCTCTTGAGGGTTAGTTCCATCTGGACGATTTTCTCAAAAACGACTCAGGCGATTTTATTCATATTTCGTAAATAAATGTGTCCGTTAATAACTTAACAATATGGTAAAACTTTTGATCCTTTTTTTTTTTTTTTCAGGCGAATTTCTCAGAAACGATTAAGCGATTACATTGATATTTCATTACGAACCTTACGATACGGATTGAACAATTTCTCATGAATAAATCCACAAGTAATACTTTCATGTTGGAGGTGAGTTTTTCTCGGACAATTTCCTCAAAAATCAACTCAGAGGATTTTGTTTCTATTTCATATATGGTTCGTTATTAACCCGACAATATGGTATAACTCATTTGTCCTGAATTAATCCACAATGAATAATTTCTTACGCACAATTTTTTCAAAAACGACTCGGGACGATTTTGTTCGTATTTTATTAATGATCTACATATGGTGCAAAGACACATTTTGGGGTCCTTGCAATTCGCATTATTTCTTCGACCATCCATATATTTGATATTCAAATTGTATATGTACATTTTATATTGTTACAATTTAGGATATACCAGAAATGGTTATAGTTTTGATTTATTTTATTATCGTATTATCACACAGGAGTCTTTTTCTGTTGTTTTTTTTAATTTTTTTTTTCCAAATTGCAATCACCTCTCTTTATTCTGAATTCTTAATAATAATAATAATATGAGGGTATGGTTTACATACCTATATTGCATGCTTTTACAATTGCATAACATTATTAAAACAAAATATTTACCTCATTACAAGCATTTGGCTTCCAAACGACTAAATCAGGAAATCCTGCCCTTGAAAATCGATAATCTTTGGCTAACTTCTCACATATTTTAGCCAAAACTTTCATCCCAATACATGATACTAAATCCTACAAGCAAATAAAAATATAGGTCAATACTTTGCATGAAGAAATCAGAAATAAAAATAATAACAGAAGAAGGTGGTTAAGATAGAAGATGATGATCTTGACATGCTACCTTTAAAAATCAGACAAATATTCCGCTACGTAAATGAAATTATATTAAATTTCTAGTTTAAAGTCTCGTGATTATGCACTGAGGCTACGAGAGACGGTGATGATGATAATCTGCTCCGTAAAGCATCAACAACGATTAGACATCCCTGGTATTTATTCAATTCCACATGCGTGTGGTCTACCGCAAATTGGACAAACGGAATGTACGATTAAGGCCAGATGTGAAAAATGAAATGAAATTAATTCTTTCAGTTTTACGTCTGACGGTTATGCCGGCTAGGCTAAAGGAGACGGTGATGAAAAATGAATGGTATGATGAAATAAATAAAGTAGGAGGAAATGGGAAAACCCCGAGAAAAAACCACACATATAGTATTTTGTCCACCACAAAGTTTACCTGGCGCGAACTGGGATCGAACCAGGGACCTCATGCACCAGTGGTGAACGCTTTAGAATTGAGACCCCGTAGCCCCAAGGCCAAATATGAAGAGCATACAAGATTTATACGATTAAAATCAACCAGAGAAATAAGCATTAGCACAACATGCAATAAAAGACTAATAAACTGCCCCATACGGAAAAAAAAAAAAAAAACGCCCTTCATTGATTTTACGTTTGTTAATTCCAGGCTCGAAATTTGGTAGCCAATAAATCGGGAACCAAAAGTCTTCACTTGACAAGATTTGAAACGTTGGTAAACCTTAACAAGCTTAATATGCATATGAAATATCGTGGTGTACAGTCATTTGTTATTGAGTTATTAATCACTAAATTTGGAGTTTGTACTTTTTACAGTCCAAACATCAAGTCTGATAGCAAATAAATAGTGGACCATAATACTTTATATGTAAACTGAGCTTACTGTAAAGATCTACAACCACGCCAAATTTCACCAAAATCGGAGAGTTTTATCAATCCCGTTTTAGTGACATTTCTTGATTTCATTGAGTCCAAACTTAATTCTGATGAATTACTCAGGAATCAAAGATTGCACACCATAACACTTCATATCCAGACTATAAAAAGCCTGTCAAGGTCTACCACATATGAAGTTTGGTCAAGGTCTACCACATATGAATGGGTTTTATCGATCACGACTTAGCAAAATTTCTTCATTTCTTTATATCCACACCCAAATTTAATGGTCAATAACTCGAGAACTAACGGTCTGCATTCCATATTCCATACATGTGCTAACCAACACAAGCACTGTTTCGGTACGAAGCTTGGTAAAGATCGGATTAGTATCGTCGATAGCATGCCACATAAAATATGCTTTCATTAAGTCAAACTCGAAATTTGATCGCCAACAGCTCAGGAACCAAGGGTCTGCGAACATAACATTCCATATATGTATTAAACACGTAAAGGTCATACCAAATTTGGTCAATATCGCAGGAATCCATCGCTTGCGTACGATATATATACCATCCTTATAATTGATTAAAAAAAAAAAAAAAAAAGTCAACGAAGGACAGAAAGCATAAACTTTTGTTTGAAAATAAATCGGTTCACTCATGAGTATAAAAGGTCACTAATAGAAACAATAGAAATACCACTACATGATAGTATATTGAATAGAGAGGAAATTTGGAGTATTTTATCGAATAATAATAATAATAATAATAAAGGAAACGATTATTATTATAAATTTGAATTAGACTTATATTGTAAAAATATTTGATTGTCACATATTGAGATATAAAATTATAACAATTTATCAATTAAAATTATACCACAATAAGCGTACAATTCCAAAAATTACTACAACTCTGATGATCAATACAGTGAGTCTGAAACGTCAGTTTAAATAAATATAACACACGGACGAAACATCAAAAGTTTAAATAATAAAAAAATTACAGCATATTGAAGTATTATTAGAAGTAATATGTGAGTAACTGTTAAAAGATCTGTGTCATTATGAGGAATATTTGTGTCACCGTTAGAACACATAACAATAGATACACCGTTATCTATTAACGGTATTTTTCGTTAAGACTTTTTTATTTACATATACAGTAAATAAATAAATAATATAAAAGTTAATTTTTCGATTTTCTCATAAACTACACCTGAGAATTTATTCTTAAACATTTTGTTCAGCTTGATGCCCTCTATCGATATATATAAGTGTCAACTTTGAACATTATTTTAGTTAAAAACAAAATAAAACTTAGGAGTAATTATAATTTTGGGCTATATCTCAAGAACTATACTATGTACAGTCATATTGCTATTGTCATAAGGAAGGACTTCATGAGAATATACTGCTGTATCAATGTCACCCTAAATACGCATGAGTCTCGCACAGCATCAATTTTTAGGTTGAAAAATAAATTCGGTTTTCTTGATTTTCTCAAAAACCACCCCTGAGCTTTTACTTACATATACCGTTTTGTTTAGCTTAATGAGATTATCAATTGGTATGTATCTTAATTTTGGACAATTTATTTTTTCGTTCAACGCTAAAAATATTGTAGAATACACGTATCATTTCAATGTTTTACTGATCCTTTGACATTTTCATACGGGTCACAATACCTTGAAGTTTCTAACCGAGTTGCTTGATTTTTACTATTTAATCTTATTTCTACACCAAATTAATAAACTGAATTTCTCCTAAAAACTGAAAACTTCCAGAACTGTCCAATCACTAAAATTCACTAATAGAAAAGTCTCTGAGAAAAATACACAACTGGTGTGTAAACTTACAAAAGACTATTATTCTTCAAAACCTAATTTGCATAATGGTTCACAGTTGGCAAATGACTATATCTATTTAATTCTAAAGAAGTATGAAAAATGGTGGGAAAAATTACCGGAAACTATCAATCATTATTGAAACTGGGTTTAGAAGAACAACAGTCTTTCATAAGTTTATACATACGCTTTGTATTTTTTTTTTTTTTTTTTTTTTTGTGACTTTTCTATTAGTGAATTTCAGTGACTGGACAGTTATGGGAGTTTCCAGGGGTTAAGTTTATTAATTTGGTGACGAAATTAGACAATTAAATAAGTGAAAAATTAATTAACTAGGTTAGAAACTTTACGGATCTGTGGCCCGGATTAAGATGTCAGAAAATAACTAAGACATCAAATGATAACTGTATAATAGAACTCCAATACGATAATGTGTAATACTGTAATATTCTTATTGTTTACGTAAATATGTATTACACAAATATCAAACCCTTAGCTTACTATTGAAGTTTAAATTATACATGCTTCCTTATTGTTTCTCCGAATAAATTCTTCACCGTAGAAGTGTAAAATTCCATTCAAAACTGGCAAACCTCTCTTTAGTAGCTATTTCTTTTCACAGTGCTACTAACAGAAGAAAAAGGAGAAATAGAAGTACATAGCAGGAACTTTATTTAAAACACATTGTTTTGCTTTGAACAAGATATTGTACAGGCACTTACAATGTAGTGTCCAATGTAGTGTTCCATTGTTAATCTATTTTACGACTCTCCTTAGGAATTTTCTTTTTCTCCTTGTTCTTTTTAAATCTACTTTCCAAATTTAATTCATAAACATGAATAATAGATACTTGATAAGGTTCGTTGATTTTAATCTTGTAAAATATAAATGAATAAAAATTTACCTGAATGTGTCTCTTGTTTCTGAATCGACTCCAGTTTACAATAGAATATTCGTCTTCGTGTTCTGTCCATCTCCGATCTAAAACATCGTTTGCATATTCTGTGCTCCATTGTTCCATTTCCTCAAGTCTCTTATCTATGGCTTCCTTTCTGTTTGTGTAGAACTCTTTTGTCGTCAAATCTAAAGGACAATTCTGGTAAGGATTTTGGAATACATCTGGAACGTTTTCGTCATAAATAATGTCCCAAAAGAACAGACCAAAAAGTGTAATAATTGTGCTTCCTTCGCCATGCATACCTGGAATAAATAATTAAAAATACATAATTAGGTATTTTATGATCTATAACTCCTCATTCTTACTTTTTACATTGGTTTCTATGCACACAACATACAATGTATATGCGGTTTTAGAATTCGTGAACAAGTGGCACAATGAGCAAAACAGTGACCCCCCCTCCATATTTACGCAGAATAAAAACTGCTTGCACGGTTTCATTCAGTCTTTTATATATTAATATAATTTTGTCAAATGGCATGACCAATGTATAACTTACTGCAAAAGCAAATCTATTTTTGCGTAATGTGGAACCTATTTTTGTTTACACGGAATTTCAATAATTTTAAAATTTCTTGATTTTCCGTTGATCCATTGATAGTTCATATAATACAATTTGCTCATGGATTTCTCTTCTAGTAGCTAATGTAATTACGAATTTTCTCTCAGTTTCATATGTAATATGTGTATTGTATGAAACTTTTTTAATAACAGTTAATAACACAGTATGATTAACATAAGAACATTTTTGAATTGATTTGTGTATACAGTACTATGAACAAGGATCCTTCTAATGAAACTACTAAGCCCTCTATTTTGCTAATTTTTTTTGTATTTCTATCATAAAATATACTGTACTATATGATACGAATTATTATATACAATATTTTTTCAAAATGTGTTCTAATAGACGACAGTCAACTTCTGATCGAAATGAAATGAAATGAAATCTTTCAGTTTAACGTCCTACGATTATGCCCTTTAGACTAAGGGAAACAAATGATCAAGGCAACTGAATGATGATGGAAGAACTGATGGAATGATAATGTAGGAGGAAACAGGAATATTCCGAGAGAACCCACGGACAAGACTTTGTTTACCACAAACTTACTTCGGCAGGAATCGAACTGGAGACCCTACACACCAGAAGTAAGCGCTTTAGCACTAAGTCACCGTATCCAATAATTTCTGATCGAGTATTGCTCCTAAGTCATTGACTCATGTCCTCCTTTCCAAACTATTACCATCCATTTTACATTGTAAGCAGGAAAAAAATTATATTTTTCTTGTGGCGCCGGTGTTGCAGTGAAATGTTTGTGAACTTAAAGATACCAAGGTTAACAGTTGAGTTTACAAATGATCCATATTTGAAAAATTACACAAAACACTGAACAAACAATTTATGTACGATTTTCACTGTTCTAGGCAATTTAATCCTTACATAAACTATTTCCACATATATAAGAAATTCAACGAAAACTGAAAAGCATTGAGTATATACTTTCCGTGATTACTTCTCCCAGACGGTAAGTTTTGATTTGATCAATACGATTAGCTTCATTTATCAAAAAGGCTTAAGCCTTACCTTCGGCATATCCCAGCTGACGGTAGTGAGAGATAGCCAATTCCTCTACTGAAGAGACTACTGACTCATTTCCTGAACCATCTGGATTCTCTTGAATATAGCACATTTTAAGACCAGGCAATTTTCTACGAAAGATAATCAAACACTAATGTACATCAGCAAATTAGTTTCATTTTTCTGTATGGCCTAAATAAAAAAAATGCTATAAATTCACACAAAGTACAATTTAATTTCAATGAGAATGTGATTGTGCAATATTACGTTATAACATTTTACTAAAACCACAAGAAAACATTTATAACTATATCATTACATGTCATAATCTTGGTTTAAACTTCGAATATAGAAGGATTCGTTGTCATATAAATGTCAAATTCCCCTAAAATCTACCAATGATCATCGTAGATAATATTTATTTATTCATAAATGAGAGAACGAAAAGGAGCAGTAAAATCATGTCCCCTTTCCTATTTCCATTTAACTGTTAAGAGTAACCTTTGATGTTTGATGAATCCCAGTGTACTGGGTAAGATACTGAATCTTAGAACAAATAAATATCTGTTTAATAAGCATTTACTCCTATACTAACAGTAAATGATTTGTATTATCACTAATAACAGCTGGTGGTCCATTATCCAAATCCTAGGGTACCATACAATAAGACGTCTATTGTTACGCGTTATGACAAAAATCAATAAGAAGCATAATTAATTTAAATACGTATTTTACGAATATTTCAATCCGAGACCTGCAGGGTGTTTGTCCTCTAATTTATGTCAGCTCATACTTGAAAAATACTTTTTATTATTTCGAAGTGGTATCAGCTGCAACTCGAACTCCAAATTGTCGGTTCTCAATCTACCTAAATCTTTGATTGGTTTCTCTCAGAATATTACACTAGAAAAACAAAGTAAAATAAAGAGAATATAAAACTGATATTGATTGGTAAAGAATTTTCAATTCCATTACCTGTTTTCACCTAACTAGTGTGAAAAAGAGAGCTTGAGATATGGAGCAAGGAATCTAAAACTGTTAGAAAAAGGCAGTTACATTGTGTTTCCCTCTTCGTTTGGCTCCCTCTTAAAAACATTCTCCGTGTGGCTCCCCTTGGTTCTTCAACTACTTGTACACAATTATTGTGTAACAAAGTAAAAGTATCTCTCGTGTTCGCTTTGTAAAAAATAAGTAGCAGAGGCACTCCCTCACTCCTCACTGTGCGCCCAATTTATAAAAAAATGTACAAAAATAAATGAAAAAGAGGCCAGTGGCCCAGTAAAAGAAATAACCATGTTGTCTATAGTATGTCGTAAAGAATCTGTGTTACGAAAATATGTAACAAAATATTTTCAAGTCAAGTAACATTATGTGTATTCACTGGGCCCGAGTCAAAAGTAAGTATAATCATATTAATGTAGTAAGTTTTTTTTTTTTGTACGTTTGTAATGCTAACGGATTAAAGATCTATATGTTATTCAATATTAAAAGCTTGTATTGGTATCGATGTTATTACTGGGGCAATTAAAATGAAATCGACCAATGATGGTTGCTGACAAAATTTAGTTTATTATTATTATTATTATTATTATCTAAGTTTGTGTCACATTTAGGGAGTTGGAAACGGGTATTCATTTATTTTTTAGCCGCGCAGGTTTTGTCGTAGCGGCCATTTTGTATAGGCGCCTAAACACACTTTGAACTTTTTAGTTCATTCCGTTAAACGCTGTAACTTTTTAGGTTTTAACGATAATGAGTTCAAACCAAAACCATATGAAAGATAATGGAATATTCTGTATTCTGTGCACATTAAGACGTGCTTCAGAACGTCGAGAAACGAAGCTTTGAACATTGAGGTTTCAAACCTTGAAATTGCAATTTTGGAGAGACTGACCTTCAATTCTTTGTTTACATAGAGACTAGATAATAGACAACGCCATGAACAAGTTTCAGATCTTAGAACTACATACTTGATTTTTTGGAAATGTTTAAACTTTGCGAATTTTCGAAAATCGTGTATTTTCACCATCAAATATCTCAGGAAGGACAGAAGTGAAGAATCCCAAATTTGCACAAAATAGACGATAGTTATACAGTAACAAGTGGGTAAAATTGCATCACCGAGACTCGAGTAGTTTCTGAGTTATGAGGGTTTTCTTCACTGGGACTTAATATCATGAAGCGCCATTGGAGAGAATATAAACTTTGTAGAAAAAGTCAAAATAACACGAAAGTAATGTTAAATGGGTAAAGTGTGCATAATTTATGAATCACATCTTGTACAAAAAACGAAAGTAGTCTGTTATTTCTTTTCTGCCTATAGCGCTGCTATTAAGTCATTAGTGAGGTAAATAATTGAGTAATTTGTGTACAGAGTTTGGCATTGATGTTGAAAGTACGACCTGCAGGAGTTATGAACTCTGTGAGTGTAAGTTTCCGTCGAATCTTAGTGATTAGCACCAACACTTTGTCATTCGTACATAATTTAAAAGAGGTTCTTGGGCCATGGGGATGGGAAAAGTGATCAAAAAGATTGTTATTTTCCTGACTGATGTCTTCAATTTCACAATCCACCATTTCTGTCATAAATACAGGCTACGGTATCATTAGGTGCAAATGACAACATGCTACGTTCTGGAAGTACTGATGTACTGCAATCAGTAAATTCATCTGATTGTGAGTATTCATAACATCTGATTTGTGTTTTCGACAGAGGTACAAATCTATGATATGATCTGGTATTAATAATTCTTTTACAAGTAGCAACTCTTGAATTCTTGCAGTTTGAAAATGAAATGAAATCTTTGAGTTTTACGTCCCACGGTTATGCCGGTTAGGCTAAAGGAGACGGTGATGATGAGAGATGAGTGAAATGGTGGAATGAAGAAAGTGGGAGGAAACGGGAGAACCCCGAGAAAACCCACGAGCACGGTGTTTGTCCACCACAAAGTTCACTTGGCGGAGGCTGGGATCGAACCCGGGACCTCAAGCACCAGAGGTGAACGCTCTACCACGGAGCCACCGCGCCCCCCTTTCTTGCTGTTTGACTGCACTTCTTCTGATGAAACATTGATAAATTGTATGCCTAAGATACTATATCAACACAAAGTGCATATCTGTTCAGTTTTTAAAATCGTGAATTTCACATCACTGCAACTTATCTCAAAGCTATTTAAGTCTCAGTTATGCAATTTTACTCACTTGATACTGCACAACTATCGTCTATTTTGCGTAAATTTGGTATTTTTCACTTCTGTCCTCCCTGAGATATTTGATGGTGAAAATACACGATTTTCAAAAATTCGCAAAGTTTAAAAATTTCAAAAAACTTAAGTGTAAAATCCTCAGATTTGAAACTTGTTTGAGACGTTGTTTACTATCTAGTCTCTATGTAAACAACGAATTGAAGGCGAATCTTATTTATTTCATTTCAAAATGTACATTCCAAAATTGCAATTTCTAGGTTTCCAAACTCAATGTTCAGAGCTTCTTTTTTCGACGTTCTAAAGTACGTCTCAATGTGCACAGAACACAGAATGTTGTCCACTCCATTATCTTTCATATGGTTTTGGCTTGAACTCATTATCTTTAAGACCTAAAGCGTTACAGCGTTTAACGGAATCCTCTGAAAAGTGCAAAATGTGCTCAGGCACCTATACAAAATGGTCGCCACAAATAAACCTGCGCGGCCAAAAAATAAATGAATACCCGTTTTCAACTCCTTAAATGTGGTACAATCTTAGGTGAAAAATACAAAAATAAATAAATTTTGTCAGCAACCTTTGACCTGAAAATTGGTCGATTTCATTTGGATTGACCCTACTGTACATCAAGTCGTGATGTATAACCGTTTTGACATCCAATGTTGAGTAAAGCACCAGTTTACCGAAAACTGAAATCACTAATGCAATAGACTAGATCCTACTAAACATTTATCAATTTTTAAATAATTTCAAAACAGTTAATCTTTAATTCCTTGGATGAAAATTCTACTATTCATTATTCTTTCTAGAAATATGCGCTAATTTCGATTCCCGGCGGGAGCTCATGTGGTTCGGATTCCACGTTAATCAGTAGGTCCACGTCTCATATAGCCTCGCTGCTGAAAAGGAACGTTAAACTCAACTCAACTCAAAATATGCGCTAATCGTGTCAACTAAATTCAATGGCCTTGTAAAAAAAAAAAAAAAAATCATAAAAGTGTAAAGTGTAAGTTTACAGAAAATCATAACAATTTATCTCGCATTTCTTCAATCTGTTAAACAAAACAAGCTTAAGATACTGCTCATTATTATGTTATCTACTGATTATCAATACTAAAATTAATAATAAATTTTCTTGATTTCTTTATATTGTCGTTAATATATACCTTTAGATTCTCTATCAGTTATAAATTACTACGATATAAAGTCACTTTAGTAATAAATATAAAATTTTTAGAACACCCTATATATATATATAGAATGTTCTAAAAATGGCGCGCCCACGGACCACAAAACACTATTCTACAGGCCAAAATAAAGCGAAAATCTTATATGATGGTTTGTTCTCCGGGGCCTCCTTCAGCCGCTATGGGGAATCAAAATTTCACACTGTCGCAGATTAACTTGGAACCATTAGCATCACTCTACAAATACATCAAGCAGTTAAATCGATTGCTACACTAATAAATGATGCTAGTATCAATCTATATAGACTTTAGCTGCCATCTGAAAGAATTGATGCAACTATTTGATAGATTAGTATATCTACTCTATGGTTCTTTATTTGCGACATTGCCACAAAGTGTAATTCGTGTCTCCAGACAAGGACTGAAAGGTATACAAATATATATAAATTTTGCTTTACTATGACTTGTAGAATAGTGCTCTGTGGTTCGTGGGCGCCATTTTTAGAACACCCGATATATATATATTCTGTCGAGCAACTTACAAAACATAACGTTTTCTTAGAAATGTGTAAATAAATAATAGTTTAAATTTTTAAATTCCGTCTTCTACTTCTGACTTCACCTCTTACTATCACGCTTCGTTTTCTTTCCTTTGCTTTTCTATCACCTTAGACTTCTTCGCCCTCTCATTCTCTCGCGTGGTCATGCTATTACATTAAAGAAAAAAATTACTTGTGCCCTTTGTAAAAGTTCTCTTTTATTTTTATTTATTTTTAAGTCATGATGAAACTAAGTTATTTGCTTCTAAGTTTGGTTCCACGTAACTAAAATGGATTCGGAGCCTAAAAAATTAGTTATGAAAATACTCATCCAAAAGAAAGAAAGAAAAAATAGTGTTATATAACAATTACGAAAGCCTTTCAGCCCGTTTGCAATACTTCAAGTGTCCTTGACGTCATGAATTAAAGCTATCTGTCCACAAGAACTTTTGAGCAAGGAATGGTTTCAACTACGAGGTGGGTGAAAACAAGTTTTGTGTGGATTATCGTAACAGAAAATAATTGTTTTGCTATCTATAGATAAGCAAGCAATGTCTAAGTTAAAAAGACATAATGATTACATGTAATGTACGCTGGGGAAACATTCTGATCGGGACAGAGATTTTTCAGAATTTCTCTACAGCATACCTTCTCTTGCAATTACTATATGAGAACATGTTCGATTACAAACAAAATGCAACACAATATATGTTCCTGGTGTAAATATAGTTAAAAAGGAGTCAACTAAAACATTACGTTCACTCACCGAGAATGACTACTGAAGAAAAGAAGATAAATGTGATTTTCTTCATGGGAGGTAATAAGGCATTCTCCTGAACGGAATTAGATACTATCATAAAACTTGCCGGTATTGTTATATACGTATTTCTTTTTTTTTTTAATAAATTAATGCAATGGGTAAAGGCTTGAGCTTCTTGATATATATATATATATTTTTACAGTATTACTGCATAAAGGAAATTCTCCCCAAAACTCCTACACAGAATGTCATTCGGACAAGTTGTCTGTTTGAAAGTCTGTTCCATGATCCGTTATTCTGTATTAATTACAGTAGACGTTAGGGACATCTATATAAGCCAGTAAGTCTTCAAAAATTCAGGAATGTAAATAAAAATAGCTCAAGTAATACTTGGAGCTGATGACATCTGGTTTTAACGTTCGAAGTTTACATGTTAGTTAATATGCTTAGTGTTCCGATACAACTGAGCTGTCGGGATAGAAATGAGAGGCACCTAAAAGGTGCGGGATAACAATACCAAATTTATAGCAATAAAGCACATACTAAATGGGGGCGTCTCCACCACTAGTCTTAGGCGACTAGAACCATGAGCAAAATTAGACAGATTAACGAATATGAATTTAGTGTTAAAATAATTTGAAAATAACCAATGCATTTTTCATTGAGAATTGGTAACAATAAGGGCGTTAAAAAATGGATGGTAGAGCAAAGATATAGCAACTAATTTTGAACAGTCTCCACCCTACTTCGAAGTCGTTCCATTCTTCTCCCTTTATTCGTAGGTGATCTTTAGGCGCTGTCCTCGAAGTTCCAGAGACTTGCAGGTTGGGCTGTCCTGATGAAGTCCATGTTGAATACTTGTCCGACAATCAACCATGGCATTGAATGCCGGACCCCAAAGGCTGGGAGACTCCGACGTGTCTCGTCTCGTGGTTGAGATCCAAAAGACCAAGATCGTGCTCTCTCAATTGCTTTTGACCTGACTGTCCCTCTGACGTCAGAATGAGATGATGATGACACCACAGTTTCCTGAGCGTGGTCGATTACCCAAAACTGACATTGGCCAAGTCCATGTTTCTACATGTCGTCGGCTAAACACAAAGTTCTCAAACTTGCTCCTGAGACTGCTAACGTTGTCAGGTAAACGAACCAAAAGGAGACTCACCTGAGTCAAAGTACTTACTTCTATATACATTACTTCCTTGTTGTGACATCGTGTTGTGGGTAAACGAACGAAATGGACAATGTCTTGCAGTAGCTTGACTATGAAGGGCCAATGAGGTCGAACCAATTGAGAGAAGCAATTGATCTAACAAAGCAATTAAAAGCGTCGCGTGTGAGACTGTTAAAGGGTGAAGGTTCTGAAGGTCGCTACCACTGTTTATTACAAATTACAAGTACAAAGACTTCCTCAATAACAGCAAAGCAATAGTTAATTTATCTTTCGATGTAAAGACATCTAGCAACGTACAACAGAATATTGGTGTTAATAACATCAGGCAGTGAACTCTTGAAGGCTGCTTGGCTTCCATTGTTGGCTGGTTGAATTTCCACACGAAATAAAGATGTCCTAGCTTGTCCTTACTTCATATCCCGTAACATTAGTATCAACTTTTTTTAAAAGAGAGAGAGAGTGGTAGGAAACTTCTACAGGGTGTTCAGAAAGTAACTATACATTTCGAAACTTACGAGTCACGGCGCAACAAACACCAACCTTTTGATCATGTAGTGGGGACATGAAATTCATACGGATTCTCCGTACTCCACACAGGACTATTCTGGCTATTCACGTAACCGGAGAGGCGAAACCATGCCTCATCCGTGAAAAACGTTTTGTCAAGATCAGAGATGCAAAAAAGCCTGCTTTTTTGAATCGATGTTTTTTTTCACATAAAAAGCCGGCTTTTTTGAGAAAAAACGAGAATTTTGGAAATTTTGGCTTTTATCATTTTCATGATTTTTCTATCTAAATAGCTTTCTTATAGTATATTCTATAGTTAGATAAGAATTCCATGACCTAAATGCCATATTTCGCTCTAAAATTCACCATCAAGATGGATGGAGCACATGTTTTACGAATTAAAGCTAACATGAAGAGTGTAGTATTTGAGGGCAATTTTAGAGGCTGTTTAACTTTATTTTAACTTTTGAGTTATCGACATTTTTTTCTTCTCCGGATCATTTCAGTTTGTCATCTGTGTTTCATTTCTAAGAGCTTAGTACTCTAGCTTCTAGCGCAAAAGTTAAACTTACGTTTTTCCATATATCCGTCAAAGCGTACGTTTTTCAATATATCCGTCTAACTGTACTTCCACATTTCTGTTATACTGTAGCTGTGCAACGATTTAGCAATAATTTTCCGGATACAACCTTGAATACTAATTTATACAAATAATCAGTAGCGGATTTAGAAACGTACTTTGGGGTGGGTTTCTCTGATTGTTTCGTTTTCTAAAATGTCCTAATTTTATTTGGGAGGAGCTTGAAGTTTATGAGTACAGGCATAACTAATACTGTATTTCGTTTCATTTATATATTTATAGAGATAGTCTTCCGGATACAACCTTGAAGATCATTTTATACTGAGAATCAGTGGCGGATTTAGAAAAGTATTTTGGGAGGGTTTCTTTTCTTACTAATGTTTAGTTTTTTTAAACACTCGTAATTTTTATTTGACGGGAGCTTAAAGTTTATGAGTAAAGGCATAACTAATAGATATTTCGTTTGTTTTAGACATTCCGTAATTTTGGGGAACAGGCTTCAGTCCGAAAGACCGTCCCTCTAACCTTCGCAAAACCGTCACTGCTGGTAATTAGTAATAATAACGATTTAAAAACAATCAGAAATGAAGTTGGCCAACTCACAATACACGCACTATTTCAACTTCATAGATGGAATGAAGAAAAGTTTTGTCAGAATGGTCGAATGCTGAGTTGAATCCCGGACTTCCCGATAGAAGCGCAAAAGCTCCACTCAGTCATGTTTGTTGTGCAGTTGTATTTATCTTAACTTAAATATATTCCGTAGTCCTTTTTTTTTTTTTGGTGGTGACGGGGTGGGGAGAGTTCCATAAAGATATGAAGGGTGTGAGCCAAGAACATGATAACTAACAAATTTTCAATTGCTGAGTTATACAGCACCAGATAGACAGCAACCCATACCGCTTCGTTTAATCCTTCATGTATAGTCTTATCTGAAAAATCAGCTTTACGACTTTCAAAATGGATTGTGCAGCAGAAAATTTCTAATTTCTTAAAATAGTAAAATACTGGGTTACCATGTTCTTACCTCACACCCTTCATATGTTGAATCCCTCTTGTTAAAAATACAGAAAACTTGAGGACTGAGTAAACCGTGATGGTGCTTAAATAAAACTGTACAATTTCAGGAATATACAAAACCAAAAGCTCTAGATGTGCAGCCTTTAAGTGTACCATATAAATCAAGTATTTTTCTTATGTTTTATTTTAATTTTATTTTGTTCCAAAAAGAGGGTATGGAATATTTTGAAGTAAAAATACTACATAGAATTTTGCTACTTATTTGAGTATTTTTTAAAGAAGTATTTACTTTTAGGGTTGGCTGGTTTACACCAGCTGTTTTTTCTTTTTATAAATAAACAACTGGTTTAAACCAAAAAATAAAAAAAAAATAAAAAATAAAAAGAACGAAAAATGCGAATCGTGTGAACTTCATGGTGACGTTTCCACACCAAACCATCTGCATTAGTTTTATTTCCTTTTCACCTTTTAATCAAGGTGTCCCATGTTCAATTCTCGGTCGAACCACAACCCTTCTTTCATGCTTAAACAAAGTAGCGGTTCGGATGTAATTTTAAGCGAAAGTCTTCTCCTTGATTACCTCGGTATTACGTAAGGATGTTAAGCCTGAACATACGAAACGAAACTAAATTGTATAATTCCGCATGTCTGAATGCCTGTTGTTTTATAAAGAAGCCAAGGTTGCTTAAATATATTGATATAAATTGACAAAATTTCTCGATTGCCTACGTAGCTTCCAACATTAGCTTGGATTGGACTTTCAATGATATGTACGTACTAAATTTGTAATTTAATACCTCAGTTTTAGCGTACTGATTATGATACGTTGACCTTTAAATTTTACATGCAAAGCAATAACAGGATTTTTCCGTTATTGTTTTACATTTAGAGTAATGACTGGATTTTCCCGATGGCTAGGGCGGGAGTTTCTCAATTTAAGAAATTTACTGACCGGACTTCTTTAAGCTTATGTGACCTCTTCCAGCATAACCCCGTTGTTGCATAACACCAAGGCGAAACAAACTTATTTCTGTCAACATGTAATATAAATACATAAAGCAAAATATCTCAACCCAAAAAACCTGGTTTAAACAAAACAAAACAAAACAAAAAAAAAACTAGTTTAACCCCCCCCCCAAAAAAAAACGGGTTTTTGGCATTTTCAAAAACAACCATGGTTCTTGCCAACCCTGCTTACTTTTGTATGTAGGAGGTTAAAAAAATCTTATTATATACATTGGTTAATCCTTTGGAATTCATAATGTAAATGTTGAGAAGTAAAACTGTTTGAAATATCTTTTCGAAATTCATGGTTTATTTTCGAGGTTTTATATTATTATCGGCATCAACCACTAATTAAATGACTTTTTGTGTTATAGAGAAGCGAAACAAAATCTGTTTTATCAATTTAAAGCAGAAGTTTCAAAAAAGTCCAAAATTTCCCAAGCAAAAAAGCGAAGCAGAAAAAACCGAGTTTTTTCCAAAAAAGCCTGTTCTTTTTCCGAGCCCTTGCATCTCTAGTCAAAATCATATCAGTCATCACTTAGCATACCACAACATGGCACTGCACAGTTACTTTCTGAACACCCGGTACTTTCGACCGCAGCGACAACGCACCCTATCGTGATTTAATTTTATTAATATTTTAAAAACTGATTAAAGTGTGTGCGTCTTATCAAACGTATATGAGTATAAAGCAGCTCAAAAATGGCTATCATAAGTTTATGTATACCTAACAGTAGTTTTAGTTTGGTTTGATTGCAGTTTGCCTTACATTTTTCAATGATGACACTATACGCCCTCACGGTTGATATTATTATGCAAGATGGGCCTAATGTGGGAGAATGGATCCGAACATATGCTCCCAGCGGAAATTAAACCAGAGACCCCCCACACCACCAGCACAAAAACGCATGCAAACCATTTATCTACTCATCAATACACAACACCACAAATTGAACTTCATTCAAGCATATATGGAGTTATTTACATAGTGCTACTGTATTAATACAATTAGTTTAGAAGATATGTATATATAACTTTTAAATGTATGAAATTTTGTGAACAACACAAAAGACCGAACATATTTAGCTGGGACCTGTTGCACGGTCCTATAATTCAGTTCTCTTGATGGCGAGATAAATGTGGTGGAAAAAGGCTTTTTCTGCGTGAAGTGATTTTGCATATCGTTCTTCATAATCTGTATTGCAAGAGGACGTAAAGAAAAAAAAAATGAAAATGAAATCTTTGAGTTTTACGTCCCACGTTTATGCCGGTTAAGCTAAAAGAGACGGTGATGATGAGTAATGAATGAAATGGTGGAATAAAGAAAGTGGGAGGAAACGGGGGAACCCCGAGGAAACCCACGCACACGGTGTTTGTCTACCACAAAGTTCACTTGGCAAGGGCTGGGATCGAACCCGGGACCCCAAGCATCAGAGGAGAAAGAAAAAATCAAACAACTACTACACTACATTTAATATGGCTATCTTTATAATGTACGTTTAAACAATTCCCTACCTTTGCAATGATTTTCCTTCAATAACACAATGAGGATGTTCTTTCAATGAAGGAAGGTTCTGCTGTAATTGAGTCAACACAAGTTTCTTTTCTTCAGAGAGATTTGATTTCTTCCTTTTAAGAATCAGTTGTATTCTATCTGCAAGTGCTACTTTTGTAACTACATCTAGATAAGGATCTTGCAAAGCTTCTGCAATTACATCTGCCGCCTTAAAGTAAAATTGATAGTGTATAATTAATACAAATATTTTCAATGTGTGGAATCAATTTACTATTACCTGATACACTGCTGTATTAAAACTACAACAATGCAAAATAACATAAATACCATAAAAATTATCTGCAAATCACTGAACCAAAACAGGCAGAGTACAATATAAATCTACGATAACCTATGTTGCAAAAATGCTTAGAAAAAAAAAGTTGATCAGAAATTTCAAGCTAGTACTTCTCAGACGTGTTACATTAAAAGCGGAACTAAATGTACGACAAGCAATCAGGCATTTCTCATTATCATTCCTGTCAAGAAAATACAAATTGAGATCTATTAATCAAAATTTGATTTCAAATATGATGTTTCGCAATCGTGAACTCACTCACTCGGAAATTCAGCGTCAAGAATTTGTTACTTCGTAAAGTAGGTTGCAATACAGACATATTATTAGAAATCACAATCCTTAGGAGGGCAACACTCATTCAGGCTCACACTAGTCAGGCACGTAGCCAGGATTTCGTGAAGGGGGGGGAGGTCCGTGACATGAAATACTGTGGTCATCACAACAGGGGCTCGATCATTCTAAACTATTTTACTGGAACATATATTGGTTCGTTCAGCCAGGATTTCGTAACGGGGGGGGGGGGGGGGGGCATGAAATTTTGAATGTCCAGGAGCTCATCAATCTAAACTACTTTACTATCAACATATATTAGTTTGTTAGGACAATAAAATGAGCATATGTTGGTAAGTATTTTAATAACAAACTATGAGAAATCTCGAGTAAAATAATACATGTAATAATAAAATAACGTGCTGAAAAAGATTTTACAATATTTACATCCTTTCTCTCTTCATTCATATATAACAATGTCCTTTCATTATGACCCCAACTATTATAAAAAGTACATACTCGATAATGTCTTGTAAAATATTTTACAATATCTGCGTTCCTTTCTCTGTTGAATCAAATGTTAACAGAACTTTCTTTCCATATAAATTTTTGTTTTTATTATTCCGTCAACTACTGTCTGTGCCAATGGCAGGTTAAAGGAGCAGTAGAAAATTGTTTTTGAAATAACATGTTTGATACTGCAAGGATGCAATGACGAAAATTTATGATAAAAAATGTCCACGTTGTTAAACAACGGTACTATACTTTCGGAAGCTTGAAATCCCCCTTGAATTTTCCCTGACTAGTAGCAGAAATTCTGAGAATTCTGCAACTCTTCTAGAAATTCTGAGAATTCCGTAACTTTTCTAGAATTTTCAAATTCTCTGACTCTTCCAGGATATCTCGCTCACCTCGCCACCATGTATTTCAAGTAATACAAATCTCATCATAAGAAAGAGTAACCTAAAGCTTCCTGATTTAAATTTTTTTTTTTAACGCGATCCTTCTTTTTCTCATTTCATTTTTTCATCCTGCCTTATTTTTTTCATTTCTGGTCTCGAAGGGGGGGGGGGTCAGAACCCCCCTTCCCCTTGGCTACGTGCCTGCACTAGTGAGTATGAGAGCACAACATATATCTGTCAGTATAGATAGGAAAAAACATTCACATACTCGAGAAAGGCAGTATGTTTACCACTACACTAGAAGGAATTATTGTCATATTCTTTTTTTGTCTATTTGATAACTATACGCATGTTAGTAATTCACTTCAAACCATTGGAAATTACATATTGAAGACGAGCGCCTATAATTATTGCTCTATTCCTGTAACTAAAAATTATAAACATTAATTAAAAATTCCAGCTCTTTATTCTTTTTATTTCTTTTCTTACATGGAATTGTTGAGGTGTGTTTGTAGTCCCTCGTCAAGGACAGAAAATAGCTACTATTCTACAACCCCAATTATACCATGCATTCCTACAACAGAATAAAATCCACCTAAAAATATCAAATGCTCACCGAAGAACCACCAAAGAAATTTTCGCAATACCAAATAGGTAAAGAAACTGGGAAGAAGGAATCCCGAAACAGGCATAGAAAACGAATTACTCTGCTCCTCCCTTATTAGGAGGAAGAAAAGAAGAAAATAGAATAGGAAGACTGGAAGGAGAAAGGAGGAAACGAAAATGTGGTGGAGGATAGAGAGTATGGGGGAAGAGACAGAGGTTATCAAAAGAATGCTGAAGACGATTGGAGGTATTTCCATATTCCAAGAGGTTACCATATACAGAAAAGGATGCAAGAGGTTATTGCACGTTATACGGGAGAAGTGAAGAAAAAGGGGAGAAGAGGAGGAGGAAATGATGGAGAAAGGAGTAATATATAAGATCCAGTGCAGTAAATGTGATACGCGTTATATTGGGGAAACGGGAAAGAGATTAAAAGAGCGAATAAAACAATATAAGGACGACATTAGACTGAAGAGAGAGAAATGCAGTCTACAAACACATAAGGGACACGGGCCATTCAATCAATTGGAGTGAAGTGAAAAAGCTGGGCCAAGAGGAGAGAAAGTTAGTCAGGAAATGGCAAGAAGCAAGATTTATTGAAATAGAAGGCGGCAGAGTCATGAACTGGAATCCAGGATTTAAAATTGATGAGCAGTGAGGTAAATTATTAAGGAGCCTTAAAGATTAAATAAGTTAATTGTGTAAGTTTATTTTTGTATATTCAGTATTTATCTATTTAGTATTATTGTGTAGTATTTATGTAGTACTGTTTATATATATATTATTTATTTATTTAGTATTCATATTTAAGAGTTATTTGTAAGATTAATTTGTAAATTACATTAGGCCTAGTTATAAGATATGAATGATATAATAAAAACAGGGGGAGGAAGAAGGAAATTAGCGAGTTTTGTTGCTGTTTTATATTTTGGTTTCTGGTGAAAGGGGATTGGCTGTTGTAGCCTATGGTAGCCAATCAGAAATCAGGATTTTTTTTCGCTGTCTCTTATATTAAATCTGTCTACCTGTGTATTCATAGTGTCTGGTGAAGCCCAGTGGATAGTTGACGAAACTATCACACTTTTTTTTTTAAACAATAAACGTATTGTTTTGCTCAGCAAGTAGTTTAAATCAGATCTGAGATATTAGCGTATACTAAGTTAAGATCACAGGAGATAAGATGGTATTACAAGATACAGGCTCGGTGATGGCCCGATAAATGGGTAAGAAAGGAATTCTATCTCTTAGATATGATGGAAAAGCATAGTAGGTTGGAAGCATTGGTAGAGAAAAGCAGAGGTGCGTTCAATGTGGGCAACGACGAGTCTTTTCGTGAGTTTTAGGGAGAAATTATAATTGAGGGTTTTTGAGCGTTTTCGGTGCAAGTGAAATCTGGTGACTCAGGACAGAACCACAGTTAACTAGGTAAAATTGGAGGAAATCATTGATTGTGTCCTTCAGAGGTCTGAATGGATGTTGCAGAAGTGATTTTGAATATGAATGCGACTGTATGTTTTTTGTGATAGGCATACGAAAATAAGGGTGACATTAAAAGAAAATATCTATCTACACTTTGCATATACACTCTAAAGAACAAAAGCAAGGCCTTCTAGCACAAATATTGTCGTATTCCCTTTTTAAGTTTGATATATCTTTTTTTTTAAATTCATTTTCTAAGTTGCTGAGGTCAAATGTCGTAACTGCAACACATTATAAAATATTTAACGTAAAAATCATAATTATTTCTTAAATTTACTTAACTATGCCTTGCAATTTAAATTGTTAACATACAGAATACACAAACATGAGGCTATTCCAAAATATAATGCGTGGCAATGTATAAAAATATACAATATGAGTCATTTCATTAAAAATACCTAAGTAATCATAATGTACACTCATGTCCAAAATGATTGTCGCATTATCTATAACTGTCTTCTTGTAAGAATATAATTTGATAATGATTTTGCAGGGTATTTTTAATACTGATATTATGTGTATAATCGGGAAATGTATATTTGTTATAAATTTTATATTAAAAGAATTATAATTATGAAAATTAGAATGAGTAAAACAAAATGTTGTTAAAGACAAGAAAGTTCTATTTTCGTTTTATTGTTCTTGTTCACTTCTCTTTTGACATGAAATCTGCCACATACATGTCTTTGCCGATTATGCACATACTAACA
Source organism: Thermobia domestica (assembly GCF_964235325.1). Classification (NCBI taxonomy): domain Eukaryota; kingdom Metazoa; phylum Arthropoda; class Insecta; order Zygentoma; family Lepismatidae; genus Thermobia; species Thermobia domestica. The sequence continues at coordinate 128,196,105 of NC_137455.1, read as the reverse complement.
TTATAAGAAATACCGGGTGAATTCGTTACTAAATTATATTCCTACAATAACATATTTATAGACATGTGACAATAATTTTGGACATGAGTGTACATACACAAAAATCAACTATCTCGAAAAAGGAAGTAACTTAAAATCCTCAAAAGTGACCCTGGGAGTTCAAAGCTCAATACCAATTCAAAAATTGAGTAGCACGCGCTAATACGATCTAAACAACAAAACTTATTCTGCTTTCACTTACTAAAAAATCGTATTATGCAATTAATATAGATAAGAAAACTTGACATTACCTTATTGACTCGTTTGAGATGAACATCAAGAGTCAACGCAAGTCTATCATACCACTTTCCTCTACGATGCTGCAGATATATATTTTGAGAAAGGAGATCTCGCAATAATTTGACTACTTCATCGTACATGTGTGCTCTTCCAAGAACTTCCACACCTTCACTCAGCATTAGTCCTATTGTATATCCTGCTGTAAATCTCCGAAGGAAAGCCGGTAAATCTGCATCATGTTTCCTGAAAAAAAATTATAGAAGTAGTTTTAAAAATGCTGTACCATATGTAGATCGGATAAAATATTAATTACTCCCTTATGTTGTCTTTCCAAATATTGTGTAACACCGCCTCTGACCTTGATTATTGCCTGGATTATGCTAAAAAGTTACTCCAGGATATGTTGCAAGTATACCAGTCAAAATCCACTCCAATATTATTTAACTTTAAAAAAGTTGAATTTACGAAAAAGCTCTGCGAGTTATTTGATCCAGAAACTTTTTCACTTCCTGAAAATGTAGACATAAACAAAACTGAACTGTTGTTTAAATGCTTGACTATGTTTTGTGGTGAAAATGTTCACGATCCGTTGGTTGCTTACCGTGAATTTAAAAGTAAAGTTGGTTATTAAAAATTTCAACAGTGAGGATAGGGAAGCTGATATTGTATCACTGTTAAACACTTTAAAAAATTAACCACAGGTCTTTTGCTGTCAGCTTGTTACGTTCAATATGGTTGCCAGTCTTGAGTGTTGATGCCAAGATATTTTTTTCCAAGTATAATATGATTGTTACTGACAGGAGAACAAACTTGAAAGCAGCATTGGTAATGTTTTGCTGCATGTTACCCTTTAACTAAGGATGAAGTTAGAGGAAGTGTTTAAATTTTTGCATTAATTTCTACATTTCTGTGAATACATTAGTTAGAATGTGCATCTAATCAAGGTATATTTTCATTTTTGTATTAAATATACACCTTACTACCAAAAATATACTGTTTACAAATTCCATAATTTTTTTAAAAAAAGAACGTGCTACATTTAAAAGAATAAATGCGAAAATTACGATAATTAATGCTACAAAATAACAAAATTGCTGCGAAAAAATTTCGTCTCTAGTTATGAACTATTTCTTTACAATTTCTGCGAGTGATAAACGTAAAATAAACAAAAATAATGTAAGCTTATTATTGGTTATGGATTATTTTTGACTATATTCAGGAGCACTGTTATCTGCCAGTTCGCGAATATATCGCAGAAAGTTAATTTATGGAGTTATTTATTTGTAGGGGGAGGGAAAAGACAGGAAAATTCATCCTCTCTAGCTTTATCTTTCCTGTCCTTCTAAAAATTTTCCTAATGAATTTCAAATGCTTTTAGCAACAAATTTCTCAAGGGCTGCAATACTGGGGACGTCAGGACGTCATCAGTTACGAAACACTCACACTTATTACGTTTATTAAATATTTGGATACTGTCTGTGGCCGCTGCGCTGTCTCTCGGAAGTTTTCATGAATCGACAGGTGTTAGGCTTTGCTGATTCGATAGCTAAACTTTCATGCAGAGAAACGAGTAGATGTCGAATTGAATGGGTTAATGCGGTTACTCCAAAGACTTCAAAGAAATTTCTTGACCAGATATATGAACAAGCACTTGCGGTTTCAGGATTCGTAAATAAGAGATACGATAAGACAAATAGCGCCATCTCTTTACACAATGAAAATTGATTATACAGTTTCAAATCCTCTATTATATAGTATACCTTTATTAAATGGCGTGATCACTGTACAATTTACTTCAAAAGCAAAGCAAGTGTGTAGCCAATTTTTGTTCATATTGAACTTCAAATAATTTTAAAACTCTCTGCTTTTCCATTTGATCAGAAAGACTTGTTCGTGGATTTCTCTTCTAGTAGGTAATGTATTTTACTAAATCTTTTTTCAAGCTATTTTATATGTAGTATTTGTAATCTTATATGACATTTTTTTAAAAGTTTAAAATACAGTAGAATTAATATAAAAACTTTCTTGAATTGCAGTTTGTGTATAGAGTACTAGCAAAAACAATCCCTTTAACGAAAATATTAATGCTTCTACATTATTCATTTGTTTCGAATGTGTTGTAATAAAACACAATATACGATAGTGTTAACATATACAATATTTTTTCAGTACATGTTCCAAAAGAAGACAGTTCATTTATGATCAACTAATACCCTAGGTATTATGATCATATTACTTGATCAAGTAATCATTGGTTTATGTTCTCCTTTCCAAGATTTAATCATCCATCGTACACTCTAAGCAAAAGAAATCTTCTTTCTCTTGTGGCGCTGGTGCCGTAAGGTTTATTTAATTTTCCTCTATGTGTATTGAAATGTTGTGCATGTTAAAAATACCAAGGTTAACGCTGAGTTTACAAACGAAGCTTATGAGCGCCGTATCTGTATCTATCAATGCAATTCGAAATGTTAATATTTCTGCACATATTGACATATCTGCCTATGTTTTGCCTTCATGTCGACCCGGTGTTCGTGAAACATTAGAGAGTACAGTACAGCCGTACCATCGTGTCCCTTTTCCCCTCTTGGACACGAGAAGTCTGAGCACACCAGAAATGCGCGAAAAAGAAGAAATAAAAGTTTATCTTTCAAAAGCCGAAGACAGGTGGAAGTATGTTTATGATATTCATATCAAAATGACTGCGTGCATATTTTGAACAGCCTATGTGATTGCCCAGAACCAGCTTTCACTTTCTGTGAATCTTCATTTTGTTCAACAGTTCTTTTCTCATGCGTATAGTATGCGAATATGATTGATTTTGTAGTTGAAGAAATGAAGAAAAAATTGAGTTACTTTCTTTCAAGTTTTGATGAACCATTTGCACTACTGATGGATGAATCATCAACAGTATCCCAAAAATCTGTTTTATTGGTGTATTTTCGAGTAATCAGGAGTACTGTAACATATTTTTAGGGTTAATGAACTATAAGAAACAACAGGAAAACATACCTGTGACACGATGAGAATTGTAAGTTCAGAACTACAAAAACAACTTGTTTCTATTTGTACAGATGGGGCAAGTAATATACAAGGGAAAATAAATGGTGCTACCGTGGCTGCAAAAGTAATAAGGCGTTCATGTATTTACCATTCCATGGGTCACAAACTTGAGTTTGTTATATATAAAGCAGTCAACATTACAACAGACATGATTAATTTTCAGGAACTCATAGAAAAGTTGTATAGTGTGTACTCAATACCATCAAAAAATTAAACTGAAACTACCTTAGAAAAACCTACAAAATACCTTTCATACTAAAAGCAAAATATTTGGTATAAGATGCATGTTATCTTCATACCGTTCAATGTAATCCGTATGGAAGTGCTATCCTGCTTTAGTTGCACACTGTAAAAATGCCTCTACACATTTCCATGAAATGCTCGGGATTGTGCACCATTTTTGAGACTGTATGATAAACTCAAATGGCCTTATTTATGAAATGGCCTTGTTTTGGAATGCTTTGAAACCTTCTTCAAAAACAGCTTATATTCCCAAGAAAGGTTAGCATACATCATAACAGTAGTGTCCAAGATTTAAAAAACTGTGAATGTATGCAAGGCCTCAAAACTGAAGATGGTAGATCCCTGAAGACTTCCGTTACCAGTTGGAGGGGAATGATAGTTTTCGTGGTGTTCCAGTAACGAAACCATCAGAACAGTCTCTTTATAAATACGGACAGAGAAGACTACATTTTTTTTTCCACATCTTAGTGGACAACATCAAGTCTTACTTTCTCCATAAAAGTTTCAATAGATCCGCAGTGCTGATATAATGGAATTGGCCCAAGGAATCACCTAAGAAAATGTTGTATGGTCGCCAGGAAGTATTTGAAATTTCAGAAAAATTAAGTTTCCTTCAGAAAAGTTATCTAAAATATCACAGGAATTTCGGAAGCACACACTGCAACTTGGCTAACTGGAAGGGACAAAACCTGTCTTAACTCTACGATTCGTTGTTGTTTCAATTTCATTTGCGGAATGTGAAGAATGTTTTACGACTGAACTTTCATCACGTTGCATCTAGGAGCAATTAAGTGGTAAAATATCAGAATCTCACTTTTCATGAATTAATGGGCCGCATGTTTCTTTATTCAATTATGAAGATTGTGCTGCTAAACGGATTAAATGTGGTCTACATTCTGCGACTAATAAGTTCTCTGGTCAAGAGTCACTATTGGATGTTTACCTATTTCCAATATTTTCACTATTCTGAGCTAAGAACTGATATTTATAGAACGTTACATAATGAACATAAAATAAAAGTTTATGTTCATTATATAAGGTTGAGATAGCATGCATTCAATACATTGAATTGTTTTCTACTACATTTACTATATGAAAATGACACAGAACATATATGTCGTCCTTCCTGATTCTTTATTTAATACTACTCTTGTTTTGTGTTGGTTTTCAGCACACTAGTATTTATACAAAAACAATTACTCGCTAATTCTACGAATTCTAGTACCAAGTAAATAGAAAATACTGTAAATGAAATTCCATGTACTTTTAAAGACAGTTGTAGTAATGTCTGTCGAATAGTCTAGCAGAATATAGCAATATTTCATTTTTCTGTTTGGCGCAGGATGGAGAACTGCAACTGTTAAATTATTAACTCCTTCCCTCAAGAAAATTCGTATATAAAACACCGAAAATTCGATGCTGCCAAGACTTACTGACATCACAGTTAAGTTTTTGATAGTATGCGTATGAAGCCATGTTTCAGAGGTAGCTTACCAAATGAGTATAGTAGTGGGTCTATTCGAAATTTAAATATAACGGACTAAGCACAAGATGTTATTTAATGAAAACATTCTACTAGCAACGTAATCTAAACCCGGAACAGTTTGTTACAGACGTCTATGTTTTACCACTGATCTACCATTATTCGTTATTTGTATCTTGTCTAGGGCAAGAGAATACGTAGCAAACTCTCAAAGCGAACACTTTAAAGTATTAATGAGATCCTCTATTTCTGATTTGCTTAAGATGTTTATACGAGTGTGTGTTTTTACTCTATTATTGGTTCTTCAGTAGATCTAAGATTGTGAAATTGAAATGTGTTGAGTTTCCTTATGTACTACGAATCGGGATTTTTTTTAGTTTAACGTCCCACATTATGCAGCAAGATTATGGAGTAGATGATGGTAATAACGAATTAAATAATGGAAGGGGAAAAAGTGGGAGCAAAGTGAAGGACTTCGAGAAAATTCTTGCACACAGTGTTTGTCTACCACAAAGCTCAATCGGCGCGAACTAGGGTCGCACTGGGTACTAGGGACCCCACGAACCAGAAATGAGCTCTACCACCGAGCCACCGCAGCTCCTAAACGCTGAGATGTAGCACAGACTCGGTAGTTGAACCGGTGAAATAGCTAAACTCATGGTTCAAAGAAAACTGAGCACTAAGTATTTCAAATAATAATGATTCATTTGTGTTTTTTAGAGACGGTACAGAGTAATAGGTGGGTAATTGTACTGGAAATGGTAGTTACAAGTGCTGGGAACAGAATTAATTCCTCGAAGACAAGTAGCATCATACATACATATATACATACATACCTACATATATACATACATACATACATGGGACATACTGTAGTCGGATCAAGACTTCACTTAGGAACTAGTATGTGCCCTATCCAAATATTCGTTTCAGAATCTGCGGCACTTCCGCAACAATTTTTATAGAGATAATTGGTGAGTACTTCAAATTATATGCCCGAAGCCAAACTCCCTTTGTAAAAAAATTGTTGCGGGAGTACTGCAGGACTCTGAAACATGTATTTTTGGATAACGCACATATTAGTTCCTAAGTAAAGTCTTGACCCGACTAGGGCAGGTCCCATAGTATTGGAGCTATGGACCTTTAAAGTTCATTATTTCATGTTTTTGGCAGCTTATAACTCCGAAAGGAAGCATTTGTGCACCCAGGTTGGTCTATACTTTCTGTTTTATCTTGGTGTCAGGAATAACTTCCTAAACGTTGTTGGTGTTGTTTTGAAAGACCTTGTATAGTTTAAAAAAACTTACTATTCTATCTATACATAACACGATAAAGTGTTTAACATAATTAGTGCAATTTAGTGTTTAACATAATGTCGGTAAGAGCAGCAATGTTGATATTTGAATATCCTACTCTATCCTAAAGAAAAGAAAGAAAAAAAATTAAGTGCTTAACGTATCCAGTACGAAAACCTATTATTTACTACTAATTATCTTTCTATGACTCATTTTTTTGTGAATTACGCATACGCCATTCATTGCTATTCACGGGAATCTAAATAATGAAATAAGGTACGGTAAATATTTATTACCTTATATAATCAGTCTGGATAATCTCTAAGAACTTAGGCCATGTTTTCATTACATAAGCGTATGCCTCTTGCCATTTCTTATTTTGAATTAAGTCTGCAAATTCTGCTTGTTCCTCATGAGCTTGAACAAATCTAAAAAATAAAATAAAAACAAAATAAGAAACATTCAGTTAAGTTATTTCTCATACACGAATATAGTTCACATTGTAACAGTAACAGTTTAGTCCTTGTGAAGGACAATCTATTTAATAGAGCAGTTGGTCGGGTCGCGAGCGTGTCTTTTCCCAATACCGTTTACCGAGTTTATACGAGACAATTATCGATTGGAGAAAACTGTTTATTTATCCCGTTTCCAAAGAGAGCTCTTACTACAGTTTTATTTATTTATGTTCAGAAGGGCATGAATTAGAGCCTAGCATTCAATGTTGACCTTAATAGGTCCCTCTAGATTCTGTTTATCTGTTCCCACCAACTATACAACAAGTGTTGTATTCCTTGTCTGGAACGGCAAGAAGTTACTCCTACCAGAGGACGGGAGGGTATTGTCTCCTATGTAAGTCTATACTATAAATGTAATTCAACGATTATCATGGATTTGATTAACCATTTCATCAGATGTGAACGATGCTCCAAATGCTCAACATCGTTCATGCTCGTACAACTATGATGATTCACTATTGCACTATTCCATGAGAAGGAGTAGTCTCCATAATACTTTTCATGATTTTTTTTGTTTCTTTAATAGTTTTCCTCCCTAGCGCTTAATTAATATAAAAAATTAATCCTTTTCCGTTTCAGATACTAAACATGCATTTATTTGGTTTAGAACGCTATCAACAACAAAATATCAAACAAAGCAGAACCAAAATTCTCAGTTTATAACATATGAAGATGTTACACTATAAAATGAAGCTTGCGATCGGAGTGCCATCTCGTGAAATGTCAGGGATTTATCAAACGCTCCTGGTACAGGATGTAATACAGTTAGCATCAATTTCTGCCCAACTTTGCCTATGGTTGCCCCAGTTATCCATTTTACAGATCTTGATAAACCTCTGAGCTACACGGAAAGGAGAGTAGAACGACAAGAAAATCGAGCCCCCACCGAGAATCAAATACGAGCTGTTCGGCTGGTAAGTAGACGCCCTGTCAACTAAACCACCGCGACTCTACTAACACTATTTGGCACTTCACTTTTAAGTGAAACAGGAAGATTTATATAGTGTTTATGACGACTCACGTGATTTCCTCCTGTTTGTGACTGTTCTCTTTAATCTCTGTGAGGAACGATCGGAAATAGTCAATAATTTGGAAATATCAAATTTTTCAGTATTTTTAAAAAGTAAACTAGCGTATAACGTATTAGTATTCCCAAAAAATCTTAATGTATGGTGATACCTCAATAATTCCCTGATACACAAATTAAAGACCTTAGGCTGACAAGTCGGTGATTTTGCTACTAAGTACGTATGACTTGATCTAGCATATCTGAACAACTACTTCACTTTCTATCAAAGGCAAGTACACACCGGGAATCACACCCAGGATCACGCAAACAGAACGAACACAGCTTTGGCATTGAGCCACATCTTAAAACATTAACAATGTAACGATGATTATATATCACCAAATGCAAATAACATACACAGTCTTGCAATTATATAAGACTGATTTTACTGAATGAAATAAAAACAGGATAATTCAATGGTACTCGTTTTATTATTATTATTATTATTCAAAGTACATTCCTCCTGAACCGGTACAGTGGGTGTACGACCGAGCAACGACTGGAAAAACCTCTGCATATCGATTTACGGTATGTCCCTAATAGTTGATGTCTTCAGCATCGTCAAAGAGTCGCCCTTTTAACAGTAACTTCAGTTTCGGAAATAGAAAATAATTACAAGGGGATAGATCTGGCGAATAGGTAGGGTGATTGAACACACACACTTGCTTTCGGATCAAAAACTCTTGTGCGGCTATTGTCCTATGAACGAGCGCACTGTCATGACAAATGACCAACTGCCTGGTGTTTATTACTCAGCTTACACACGTCGAATCCTTTTCCATAAGAGCTCCTGAACACTCATATAATAATTAGCAGTGACGGTCTGTCTCTCTAGAAGATATTCATAGTGAATAATTTCTTTGCTGTCGCAAAGACAAAACAGCATTATCCTCACCTTCGACTTCTGCAAATAAACTATTTTCCTTCTTTTCGGAGATGTAGTGACTTTCATTCAACACTTTGAGGTTTTGTTATTGAATCATAGCGAAAACACAAACAATATTTCATCCTCCGCAACAATGGAATTTACAAAATTTCCAATCCTTTTGAGCAGTTTCAAAGATGTCTTTTGCATAATGAACAGAGATATATTTTTGTTAGTCAGACAAAGATGGGGCACAAACTGAGATGCGATCTTTCTCTTGCTTAAATCTTGCACTGAGATGTGACGAATCGTTTTCCAGCTTACACCAAACTTCTCTGCCGGCACACAATGATCTTCTGTAAGGCGTTCTCTCAGTTTAGTGATGAGATTGTCCGCACGCACTAAAATTGGACGACCAGGTCTTGCTTCATTTTCAATTGATTTTACACCACTCTTAAATCGCTGATACCACCTGAATAACTACACAGGAGGCACAAGTACTTCCATATACCTGTCGCGTCATTTCCACGGACTCGGTTGCACTTTTGCCAAGTTTAAAATGTTCGCTCGCCAAGAATTTAATGTTCGCTCGCTGCTCCATAGCGCTACCATGAGAACAGTCTCCCCCACTTAACTGAATATGACATCATAGTTTTCATCATGCTTAGCGTGCAGCGATGCATGTTGCCAGATCGTAGACAAAGGTTACGTCTTTTGTTAACATGCAATCATTTCTTTCTAACATTTTTCTTTTCTCCACAATAAAATCAGTATCATTATATAACTGTCGCACTGTGTATAGTACCAGGTAACCTTCAATTACTTATTAAATAAATAAATACTTACTGTAAAAATAGCTCACGTCTTGAAAATAATGGTCTGGTTATTTTTCCAATTCGTTTCGGATAATTCATATCTTCTAACTGAAGCATCGTGTACCTGTACATATCATCATCTTGACACAAAGGCAATGAGAACAGAAGGACCATACGTTTAAAAGCAGTTCGCAATTCTCCGTTTAGTTTAATGCAGTCTCCCAGGAGAGCCAGAGCCCTATTTAGCATGAGAAAAATAGTAATTAGCAATACCTGCTTTATGATACATTGAGAAATCGATTATTTAAATTATTTAATATGTATTAATTCAATACACGGAACAATGATAACATAATGGAAAAATTGGCTACCGGTATTGGACTGAAAGGAACTCGGGCTTCAATCTTCTAGTCGCATAATAATTAAGCTATGACTGATATGAACGACTTTTCTGTTTTCAAGCTTAATATCTAGTAACTACCCACTGCTGGGACCTAATCCAACAACGTTTACCTGAAAAAGTCCTGTTTCATTCGTAAAATTATTCAATTACTTCACATGTACCATGCACATTCATGGGAGTAAATGTCTTCGCTTCAATAATAGCACGCAATTCAACTTAAGGACATCCAAGTACTAACACCGAAAGGGAAATCATTCTACCTTATAACACTGACAATATTCGTAAGTGCTTTCACACAAGCACATGACTTTTGTCTGCCTGGCTTAATTTCACTACGAGTGTTGCTGCATTATATCTGTCTTCACATGGTTTGTATGGCATCAGGTGATCACCCACAATTTTTTGTTGGGTGTCGACCATTGTTGCCGTAAAAGAACAAGATCTGTTCAGAATATCTAGGAAATTGACAAAGCATTTTTCAGAGTTTTATTTTTTAAATATATCATTTCATACTTCATAGAAATAAAGTTGACCAATAACAATATCAGGACAAAAAAATTCTCAAGAGGAATCTTACTGAAAATGCGAGTTATGCAACTAGAAGATTTACAATTAGACTATTTTTAAAAGCGTACAAAAGTTGTTGTTGTTGTTGATTTTAGTTTAGCGTCCCTTTCAGCAGCGAGGCTATATGAGACGTGGACCTACTGATTAACGTGGAATCCGAACCACATGAGCTCCCGCCGGGAATCGAACCCGGGTCTCCCACGCCAAAGACGCGTATGCTAACCGCTTAGCCACGGAGGAGCTCAGCGTACAAAAGTGTACAAAAGTGAAAAGAGAAATCTAACATTAAAAAAGAAAAACCTAAGTGATGACAAATCAAGGATGCACCAATAGAATCTAAAAAAGTGCAAAATAAATTTAAAATATCTAAGGGTAGAAACAGCAGATAGAAAAATATGCTCTAGTATTTGCTAGTTACTTCCAGTTATGTGTAGATAACAAAAACCAGTTCCAAATGTCGAAAACAAATTTTACTTTTTATATCAGAAAAATTGAAATGGTCTTCTTAACTTATTTCGCCGCTCTATACAATTACTTCATGGTAGGTAAATTACTCTTGAAGAGATGAATTCACTGCAATGAAGAAAAATTTTCCTTCAAAATTAGACGGCTCTATGTGCAATGTTTGAGGAGTATTCCTTATTGTTAATGTGGTCCACCTAAAGATGTAAATGAGGTTGAAAGAATTTCAACTACCATAGTGGTGGAATGTATGTGTCATTACTATTATTGCATGTTAGAATGAAACCTGTGTCGAAAAATTGATTCAGAACGTGATAGTAGATCTCCAATTACGAGGATGTTGAATGCAGGATTTCATGAGAACTTGTTGCGTAGAAATTAAGACCCCCCCCCTTAAGTATAATAGTCTCGTAAAAATTCTTAAGTATAATAGTAGATTTCACTTTCACAATTTATAGCGTTTGTCTTCCCTAAACATTCTTCATGATATTCTCAAAATACATAAAAATATTTGAAAATAAACATTTCCCTTTACAACGTTTATTGACACATAATTGTTATGTACACCTACCTGTTCTTAATAATTGCTGTTAGCGGCTTCATATCTCCTAAAGCAACAATTCGCTGCTGCTTCGAGCCGTGTTCTACAATACTTTGGATCACAGTCTTCTTTTTGCCCAATACAGGTAAATGGAATTCCATACACAAAGCATGTAACTCTTTAACACTCAATAACTCCAAAAGGTTAACAAGACATTCACTTTGTAAGTCTAATTAAGGGAGAAAAAAGGAAGAAAAAATACGGCACTGATATTAATAATGACTCAGCATTGAAACAAATAAACGAAATAATAGCAAAAAATGCAATACACTATAAAAGTATATAAGTAAAAGTATGCATAAAACAGTACATATATTTTACTTATTTGTTTGTGTATGAATTTACGTAATGTTTTCCTCCCAAATTTTCGGGTAAAGTGAAATCCATGAACTTCGTGCTTTTGGAACGGACTAAACTAATAAGGGTCAAGATATAAAAATGACCTGTATACGTAAGAAGTTAAATAAAAATCTAAGGACGTATATTTTCATTGATAATAGACAATTGTTACACTCATAATGCCATATGATAAACCAGCAAGAACAAAAAATTTAATATATATATATATATATATATATATATATATATATATATATATATACGAGGGCAATCCCAAAAAAAAGGTCTCCTATATTTTTAGATATACAAAGAACCGTTTATTCTCTATAATTGTTACATCAGTTTAAAGGTTGAAGAAAGCTTTATTTTTCTACATAATCGCCATTTCGGTCGATGCATTTTTGTAGACGCTGTGGCAGTTTTACAATGCCCATGTCATACCAGCTTGCCGCCATGCCCTTATCTTTCACCTCATCATCGGAGCAGAACCGTCGTCCAGACAAATGTTCCTTCAACTTAGGGAACAGGCAGTAATCGCTGGGTGCAAGTCCGGACTGTATGGTGGGTGGGTGATGACGTTCCAACCAAAATATTGATGGCCTCCCGCTCCTTCCCTCGTCATGAATTTCAGTACGACTGGCTGTAAACTCTCTACACCTCTTGCGAACGTTTTTGACATCCATGCACGACTGTCCATACACTTCCGTCAATTGGCGATGAATGTCAACCGGTTTAACACCTTTTGCGTTCAAAAATAACTGCACGAACTTCGCACTTGGCGGTAACGTTAATCGGGAGCTCCATTTCGAATGGCTGCCAAGCCAAGACTGAGCATCCGAGCGAAGCGCCTGCGTGCTTATGTGGTAGCGGAGAAGGCACCACCCACAACAGTGTTGCCAATAACCGTATTAAAAGTTTCTCTACGTCCCCAAAAAATAGGAGACCTTTTTTGGGATTGCCCTCGTATATATATATATATATATATATATATATATATATATATATATATAGATAGATAGATAGATAGATAGATAGATATAGATAGATAGATAGATATAGATATATAATGTTATTGTTATCTTTACTAGAGTTATTTGTAATGTTAAATCAACTTTCATGTAAATTACCTTTAATTATAACGTTTAAAATTTATTTTAAAGTTTTGAAGAAAAAACTTTTCTTTTTATCTGCAATTTTGATTTACGAGGGCTTCTTACTTTAAAGATTTGATTTGATTTATATTCTTGGCTTATAAATATGTTTATTTAAAGGCTAATATAATATCAACGAAACATTCTACACAAATCAAGATGGCAAATAGGAAGAAACACAACAAGCTTGTCACATTGCGCAAGGGAAACATTTTAATTATCAAGATTAATTACCCTATTTTCTTGTAAGGGATAGTTATAAACCCTTAAGGGGTCACACTACTAAAAATGATACGAAAGTTAACCATTTTTCTTTTGCCCATTTTTCGTAAGTGAAAAGAGATAATCAAATGTAACTTACCACAATAATAGATAATGTTATTCTACACCCGAAAATAAGAATCAAAAGAATTTTCAGAGTTGCCACCCATAGAAATTACAATGTGGCCAGAATATGAATTACCCAAAAATCTAGGATAAGACAGCGACTAGAAAAATTAACTCACCGGAAATTGATGTCTTATTATGTTGTCTTGGCTCCTTGTTAACTACTTTTTAAATAATACAGCGTGAGCACAGAAACAGTACCTGATTTTAAAGTGCCATATAATTAACATTTAATTGAATATTTACATGAAATTTTGTACAGAGCTCAGTAAACTCAAAGTATTTTCCCATCTATCTTTTCAGAATCCTAGTTCTGACCAGGGCAGCTAGAGGGCAGTAACATCAAAAGTGACGTTCACCCCACAGCAACGTAGCTGGTACGTTTTACAATTTGCAAAAACAAGCTGTTATGTAAGAATGCAGCGTGATTTCAAACGACAATTTAATGCTGATCCACCCACACAAATCTATTGTGAAGTGGCATAGAACGTTTATTGAGACGGGGTGCATTTGTGATCAAAGAAAAGGACATTCAGGGCGACGTCCAGTCTCCGAGGAAACTGTGGAGCGCATAAGAGCAGCCTATGTACACAGCCCACAGAAGTCTACACGTAAAGCTAGCAGAGAGTTGCAGATGCCACAAACAACAGTAAAGCCTGTCTCAGACGAGACTGAAGTAAGGTTGCAAGTCACGATCTAAAATTCACGACCTTACTTAACGATCGTGTGAGAAGTAACTTGCTTCTAGTTCAGGTTGAAATTTTCTGCTGTCCTTATTTGGATCCTGACTTTGAAGAAATAGAAGCAGTTTCTATTTTCTTCTGGACTTCCATACAACTACCAATCAGAAAAGAGTAGCGCCTGACGATATTCAACTTTATTTCTCGCTGTAATTTCAAAACAATGCTGCCTGGACAAGAGAAGCATTAATAGTATTATTAATAGAGTCATACGAATTTTTTTGTGAAGCACGATTTATATTATATATATATATATATATATAAAAAATGCAAGAATAAAGAATTCAGGGAAGGCATCCGCCCGAACACTACAGGTGTGAACAAATGTAATTACATCTTTTTAAAAAATAAAAATAGGCGTTTTAAGTATACTGTGCAATTTGTATACCAAAAAATGTAACATGTTAAAAAAAAAAAGCGTGTAGGTTTACTTTTCGCGGACCACTCGAAATAATTGTTCAAAAATTAGAATTTTTTCACTAATTACCTCCTTATTGTTTTCTAAATGGTTTAGGCTGGGCGATATGAAAATATCCACATGGCATAGTTAAAATTCAAGGGGGTATCATAAGCAATTTTGAAAAATTATAATTATTTTACGATTTGCGTATAAATAGAGCGTCCGGATGCATGCATAAAAACTACAGCCCAAAAAACACAAAACAACCTGCGCTAGGTCGCCACTAAAAAGCACGAATGCTATCTAATTGAGTCATAGCAGAGCGAATCTGTAGGGCCCGAGCGTTAGCGAGGAGTTGCGTCTGAAGGGAACAGGCGCGTCAGCGAATGTGGGTATCCGCATAAGCGAGGGTAGTGAAAACGAGTGGGTTTTGACAATGATACGAGTTTCGATAGCATTTGCCATGGTTCCATACTAGTAGAGTTCCACTTGTAAACAAAATACAACTTCTGTAAACTGTGCAGAAATTCACCGCCGGTGGAAAATAGTTTCTATACAGGCATTTTTCATATCACCTCACTTATTTTATCCGTCGTAAAGCACTTGTAATAATTTATGATTAGTAATCCTACACTTGTAAACATAAAATTCAGATGTGATGCGCCAAAAGTAAACCAGCGTCAAAAACAGAAACAATGAGAGTAAAGTATCATCAGTGTTATGTGGCTTTCGTGAAATTTTAGGGAACAGTTCTACAATGCTCGCACAATACAAAAATTTCGGGTGTAGTGCATGAGAAAGGTTCACGGCGCGGTATAAGTTTACTTTATGGGCTATGTGGGCATTTTTGTGGGTACTGAGCTGAGCGGATGCACTCAGTACCTATACTAGAAAATTGCTCTTTCTTCATTTTAGCCTTCCGCCCCTGATAACTGCCCTCACTTACATATTTGGACAAGCCATTTGATTTTCAGTTCTACATCCAAGGATCTACAGACCATTATTCAGGTGACACAGACTTCCCCATGTTCGTATCTCGCTGCTGAATTTTCGGAGTTACTAATTTCAATAGCGTATGTAATTCTGAATAATCTATGTATTCTGTAGATTTTTTTTTTTTTTTTTGTAGGAACGAGGATCTTTAAGTAGTTCATTATTCACCATTGAAAATACGGTGCTTTCCTGTGCATTATTGCGGCGAAGAATTCACTCCCTGGTCTACCAGCTCCTCTTTACTTTCTCTCTCTCTCTCTCGTTTTTTTATGGGGGGGGGGATTTTGTGTTAGCAACAGAGCAGATATCGCTGCTATGGCTATTTCATCCTCTTCGGATGAACTCATATTGTGAAATAGAAAACAATAATATTTACGATTACGACAGTTGATTGCCCTGTGCGTAACACGTGTTTCGTCTGTCGTCGGCCTCTAATACAGTGACCACAAGAGGCTCTGTTGGTTAAACCTACCTAGTTTTAAGGATTGTCTGAGACCCCTACATCACCTAAGGATAAAAGAAATTGCATGGAAGTTTGAGTTAAGCAACACTGTTAAGTTGTAGCCTGGGTTGAGGCCTTAGTTCAGATCCGTGTGAGACGGGCTTAAGCAAGATCTTACGCAAGCGTTTGCGGTGTTACCCGTACCGACTGCAGTTGGTTCAGAAGTTATACCCACAAGACTAGGTAAAGCGCCGTGAGTTCTGTGAGACTATGCAAAATTTCATGGAGGACGACGAAAACTTTCTGACGAAGATCATTTTCAGCGATGAGGCGACATTTCACTTAAGTGGAAAGGTGAATAGACACAATGTAAGGATATGGGGAACCCAGAATCCTCATGTAACTGTAAATGTGGAACGTGACTCACCGAAAATCAATGTTTTTTGTGCAGTATCAGAGCGTCGGGTGCACGGTCCGTTCTTCTTACAGGAACAAACAATTACAGGTGAAAGTTGCTTAGCATCGCTACGTAACTGGTTGATTCCGCAACTTAGTAATGACAGAGATAGACGACTTCGTTCTACAACAAGATGGAGCGCCGCCACACTGACATCGTGCTGTACGCAGGTTTCTAAACGAGAACCTCCCAAACCGATGGGTAGGGCGCTCTGGAGTCAATGATCAAGTTCTTTGCAAGTGGCCTCCAAGATCACCTGACCTCACTATTTGTGACTTCTTTCTGTGGGGATTTGTGAAGAACAAAGTGTAAGCACCTCCACTACCCGCAACTCTGAACGATCTCCAAGAACGCATCAGTGTTTGCTGTCAACTCCATCACAACGGATATGCTTCACAACATGTGGTTGGAGCTAGATTACCGCCTCGATATTTCCCGCGTTACAGGTGGCGCGCACATCGAGTGTTTGTGATTTCAATTATTGCTACAAAAACTTTTTGAGTTTATGTATCACTGTTCAAAATTTCAGCAAAATATTCCTTCGCATATTAAATTTACACTAATTTGAAACCTGGGACTGTTTCTGTGCTCACCCTGTATTTGTATTTATTTTGTAATAAACAGAAAGTTATTAAAATCATCTTTTTGTTTATTACAAGAAGCATGACGAGACAAAATTTGAGCAGTTATATTTTTCTCTTTTTCTGCATTTTGCAATATAAATGCAATTGTCATTTGTTAATGTAATCATACTGTGTGGTCTCCAGAAGGAAAATGCTACGACTACGTAAAGAAAAAGGACATACACAATAACTCCATCCGGAATAAACCACCGAATGTCTTGAAAATGTATACCATGAATGGTACCGATCTGTTCATACTCTTCAAGAAAGACAAAAATAAATAAACCGTACCAACGTCTTGGGGCAAAAGTCACTATTTATAGGTATCAAAAAGTTTCGAGCCTAGTTCTGTAACACGCGAACAGATGGCACCACAAGGCCGCACACAGAATTACAGGCGAATGTGCCAGAGACATCATACTGTGTGCATCGATAGCTATGCAGCTCGTGATACTGTGACTATATGGATTACCACTTTTGCTATTCCGACATGAACACCAAGCTTTAACAAAGAGTGAACTTGAAATTTTGAGGAAAACTTGACAAGTCTGCCACCAAGACATTGCATATAACGAAGCAAGTTTAGGATGATGCTGCTATGAGTCGTTCAAGGCGTTTCTAAGTGGCACGCACAATTTAAGAGTGGAATAATATCACTGGGAGACGATGAGAGACCAAAATGACCTTCATCGAGCTCAACACCGAAAAATGTCGAAATATTCAGCAACTTATGCATGAAGGTCGCCGGAGAGCAATCTACAACACTGCTTCCATTGTCAATGTGCCACATGAAACACTCCAGCCAATCCTTACGTGAGATTTGAACATACGCTGTGTGGCTCCCAAATTCGTCCCCAAGCTGTTGTTCTAGAAGAAGAAACGTCATGCTGAAGTCTACCAAGAATTCCGTCAGTGTAGATGACTCGCCACTCTTTTTTCACGCTTGCTATTCGTGTTGGACGCACATATATGATCACTGATCACAACAATACGAGCTGCACATCTATCAATGCACACAATATGATGTTTCTTGGCACACTGACTTATGAAGGTCGGTGCTCCCTGCAACATAAGCGTGGGGATTGTGTTGTTTATTTATTGGCGTGCTATTATATTACAGGACTACAATAATAGTTAGAAATTATTTTAAAACATTAACAATCAGTATTAACCAAAATTCTCTTCTTTTTCCTTTCCTCTGTCACTGACCTTTCGAAACAAGATGATCAATGAGAACTGAGAGATTAACGTATTCTGTTAAATGTACAGCTTAACATATACAGATGTATAACATATAGAGGTGAATTTAAAACTAGCAGCAGAGAAATAGAATTGCTGCAGTGAAGTTAACTCACAGAGTAATAAGTAATTCAAATCTTATGGATATATATACATATACATAGGGATTGGACAAAAAAAATCTAAAACGTTTGCAAAAGTGTGAAAATCATACCCAGTATGGTGTGGGGCCTCCTTTTGCGTTCAAAACAGCTTGGATCCAACGTGGAATGGACGTATCAGTTCCTGAATCGTGGTGTGTGAAATTTTGTACCATTGTTCTCCAAAACATGCTCCAGTTCCTTGAAGGATGCTGGTGGAGGGTAATGAGACCGAACACGCCTTTCTAACTCGGGCAACAATGGCTCAATGATGTTCAGGTCTGGTGATTGTGGGACCCAGGGGAGGTGTGATAGCTCCTGGTCATGCTCCTCAAACCACGATTTCACCGTTTTTGCAGCGTAACAGGGTGCCAAATCATCTTGGTAGATACCACCAGGGAACAATATTTGGGCCATGGGTAGAACCTGGCCCCAAAATGGCCTCATATGCCTTAGCATTCATCATTCCATGAAGGACTATGATGGGACCTGCAGAAAACGACGATATCACTGCCCATACTGTAACAGAACCACCCCCATGCATTACAGTTGGGAGCAGACAGTCTGTATCATAGGCCTGCGACGGTGTTCTCCATACATAAACACGACCGGTTGTTGGAAACAAGGTGAAGGTCGATTCATCGGACCACATTACGTGTTTCCACTGCTCATAAGTCCACACCTTGTGGTCCTTGCACCACTGGATACGCTTCTTCGCATTTACCGCTGTGACCAGGGGTTTGGCAATAGTGGCCCTGCCATGAATTTTCATTTTATGAAGTTCCCGTCGCACTGTTTTCGATGAAACCGGGTTCTAGGCCGGAATAAAGTTCAGAGGTAATTTTCATTGCAGTGGTCTTCTTTTTAGCTGCTACAATCCGTTTTAATGCCCTCCGGTCCCTATCTGACAGGATTGCCTTTCGACCACTGTTGTGCTTTGCAAACGTCGTTTCCCCATGAATTGTGTATGCCCTCGTGACATTGGACACAGTGCCTTTCGATACCCGCACAATGTTCGCCACTGTTGCTACTGAAGCTCCAACCAGACGGGCACCAAAGATCATACCTCTTTGGAAGTCTGTCAGGTCAACCATTTTACCGCACCACTTTCACACCACGACATTCACAGGTGAACTGGTTACTGCTGACGGAAGAGGAAGGTCCACATGACAGATTGAAAACAAAAGTCGATTGGCAACCGCAACACGTGTTGTACAGTGGAGAGGCAAACTTAAGTGCCCTGTATGAAGTGTTTCTAGATATCCCCCCCCCCCTGTATATATATAAGTAATGGAGATTTGTATTTTTAAAATATATAGGAATTTCTCTAAACAAGTTTACGAAAATATTCCATCCGGTAGGTAATAATAAAACCATGAAGCGTACTAATTCTATTGTGCACTTATACCTTTAACAAACCCTTTCAGAAATGTGTATGCTCGTACACTTGATGTTAATGTATTAAGACATGCTTGGATCTACATAAACTAATAATTAAAATTTGTATCATAGCACTCATTAGCAGAACTCTAAACAGTCTTATCATTATGTGCATACACTCGACTATTGGATTATAGTAAATTATTTTAACGAATTAATTTACTTAAATAAGAAGGCTTATCTTGCGAGTTTGTAACACGTAACTTTATTAGGCCTATTAATAATAAAGAGAGAACACTACTTACCAGTAATGCAGAATTTGTTAGCAATAAGCAAGTCGAATGTTGTTGTTAAATCTTCTGCGATGTCTGCATACTTAATAGAAGAGCGTCGGAACCATACAAAGTTCCTATCAAAAAGTCTAACGTACAATTTCTGTGCTGGTACAGGCATGGCCAAAAACGACTTTAGTGCGTCCATATCTTCTTGACCTAAGCAATACCAGTTTAATTCATTCTGAGTAACATGCATTAACACATTCAAAAATATTCGTAAGTAATACGGATGATTGTTCACATTGTCAGTGTTCACACTGTTTTCATTTTTGGTAGATTTCACTTGATTAGTAGTACACGACTCAGTCTTAGTTTGAGCATTAACGTTTTTCAGGAAACATGATGTTTTTGGCACAAAAGATGATTCTAATGGTATAACATCATCATCATCATCACCTATAATGCTGACATGATTTACTGCAGATGCACCCGGTATTTCAGTCGGTACTTCCTGATTACTTGATATAGGATCAAGCGAGGTACTTAACCTGTCACTTTTATCACTTTGAAATAAGGACTTTCTAGCTCCTGTCCTTATAAAATGTCCGTTATTACTGTCATCAGTGGAATGTACACCATGTCCTTGATTAGGATCATAAGATGTACTTGCACTTTGAACATCAGAAAATTCATTATGAGGTACAGACATATTTTTATTTTCACTTGAATTATTTAGCTTGATACAGGAACCTGATTTATGAATACCTCCATTGTCTGTTCTATCTGAGCTACTTGTAGGAGAATAAGATTTCCACTGTCTATTTACACGTTTTTTACGCCTTGGCGACCAATTAATAATATTATTAGCACTATGTTCTTTTATTTTCTTTTTTGATGATTTGGATCGATTAGGACTTAACAATAACTCCCGGACATTATTTAAGGACGATCTAGATCCAAAAAATTTGCCAGGGCTCTTTGTTAATTGTGGTGAGAGTTTCAAATCCCCTTTTAAATTCAAAGTTTCTTCTGAACCAGATACGTTCTTTGATTGTGTTTCTGGATTGTGCAACTTACGTTTACTATGACTTTTGAAACGCTTTGTCACGTTCTTGTTACTAACACGTACATCGAATGCCTCTTTCGGAACGTCTCTACTCACAGAATACCTACCGTTATGTTTTTGTACTACATCAATGTTTATCTCCTTCTTTTCCAACGATGTGCGAACTGTAGAGGAGGCTGCGATTTTATTTTGCAATAACAAATTACTTTCGTTATATTTTACGGCAATTTTTTCATTGGTTTTTCTCTTAATTTCATTAGCCATTTCAGGTGTCAAACTGACCAAATTTAAGAGTCGCTCCTTATTCTCCGGTGTTCTTGCTTGAGAGCAAAATTGACTGCTCCTTTCAAGTGCTTCTGTCTTATTTTGCAATGACAAATTACTTTTATTATTCTTAAACCTCATGGCAATTTTTTCATTGGTTTTCCTTTTAATTTCATTAGCCATTTCAGGTGTCAAACTGCCCGAATTTAAGGATCGCTCTTTGTTTTCCGGTGTTTTTGGTGGAGAACAAAACTGACTACTACTTCCAAATCCTTCTATCTTATTTTGCAATGACAATTTACGCTTACTATTTCCAAATTTCAAGGCAAGTTTTTCATTAATTTTTTTCTTAATTTGACTAGCCATTTCAGGTGTTATGTTGCGCACTTTCGATATTCCCTCCTCATTTTTCGAGGTTTCTGCTTGACAGCAAAATTGATTACTGCATTCAGCCTTGATCTTATTGTTAAATTGGAGATTTTCATCTTTGCGATCACATTCATCATCATCAATAACGATAACATCCAACTCCGGAATTTGCTTATTTTCTGCAATACTGAATGCAATTTTCGTATCATTCTTAATGGATTTGACCAATGACGACTCTATGTGATTATTTGGCTCTATTTTTACCGAGTTGTTTTCTGATTTTATGATAATTTCGTTGGCTGAATTTAGCGATTGTTTGGTATTTACGTGTTTTATAAGGTCCAAGAACTGAGTCAACGGAACATTAGAACTGCACGGAACTGCTTCTGAAGGAATTGACAATAATTTATGATTATCTAATGCCACAGTAGTACTACCTATGGATGTTTTTTCTCTTTTCATAACGT
The DNA here is from genome assembly GCF_964235325.1 of Thermobia domestica. NCBI lineage: Eukaryota > Metazoa > Arthropoda > Insecta > Zygentoma > Lepismatidae > Thermobia > Thermobia domestica. Next base: position 128,173,716 of record NC_137455.1, on the reverse strand, counting down.
CTGAAGGGTGCTCTTCGTTATACATACGATCATCAATGTTTTTACTAATCTGTGGTGTCTTATTAATATTTGAAATAGATACATCGGTGTTGACAGAATGAGTAACTAAGCCATGTTGCATTGGGACATTTTTCTCGTCTTTCGTAGGTTCATCTTTTATGTCTGCCATTTCCGTTTTCACTCGTGAAGCCTGAAAGTTACTACTATGATCACTTTGAAAACAAAGAGGGTCTTGTAAGAGATGAATAGTTACTCCAGGCAGGTTTGACAAATATTTCAACGCAGGATTTCTTTCATTATTGGGCATTACTTTATTTTCTACTGACGAAGATTTTATTTTAGTGGAATCGTTAGCAACATTGTTGTCCTGGTTTGACTTGCCATCTGCCTTTAATTTGTCTATTTTATTTTTAACTTCTGTTGTAGATGGCAAATTTTTGGTTTTAGTACTGAATTTTTCTGAAGAACCTGTGATGTCGATAATGGATGGCTTGGAATTTTGATCTACCGATACACATTGTCTTGCCGGCTCAGATGTAACTGTATTTCGAGCAGCTTCAGCTCTATTAGTTTCTTCTACATTGTTATTTGCTTTATTGAGTAAAATATTCGTCAAACGCTCAATTTCTTTAAATTTTTCTAAAAAATCATCAGTACATTTATTTTCAGTATTGCTTGGGCTTGTACTACTCGTCAGCCGTGACATTTCGGTTATACTGCGTTTGGGTATTTCCTCTATGAATGTTACACTTGAGTCGCGGGTACTATTAACAGGTTTATCACGTATTACATCACTACAATCATCTATTTTAAAATTGGTTTGATTACTCTCATCTAAATTTGTCAAAGGAATCTTGACTAAGGGCGCATGTGATACAACACAATTAGCTTCTTTTGATAAAGATAGGGACTTTCTTTTCGAAGATTTCAATGGAGATTCAATGTGAAAGTTACCACCATTCTGCGTACCATTAATAATGGAAGAAGCATGTGACTTTGTTGACTGAGCATGATTCAGCTGCTCAAAACTGTCCTTTCTTGGTGGATTCACTGTCAGGTCTCTATTGAAGATGCCATTTTCACAATCCGATTTGTTAGTAACGGTCCGTAAACCAATCTTTTGAACTCTTACCAGACGCTCACCACTTGCTTTCTGCTTTTCCTTGTCAAGTTTCGAATTTATAGTACAAGCGGAACTGGTTACATTACTAGCTTTCTTCACTCTCTTAACTGTCTCATCTTCTGACCTAGTTAAATTATTTTTCTTCGGTGTACGGTACGTGCTTGTATCTTCAAAATCGTCATCACTATCAGGAGTCTGAACTCGTTCCTGACTACATTGAATGGTATTATTCTTGGATAAAGATTTTACTCTTACCGAAAATGTTCTTCTGTCTGCGTGTGCACCACTTTGAACAGTAACATTATTTTTAAGGTTACCACTACCAACATAATTTTTGTTGTTGATCAAAGTGTTCTTTTGCGAATTGATCTTACTATCATCATCCTCTTCATCATCATCGCACAAATCAATTACTGCTACGGATTTTCCTTGACGCACTACACTATTATCACTTGTCAACACTTTGGAAGACACACAAGGTTTCTTTTCACTCCTATTCAAAACTTTGAAGTATTTAAGTATGGATGGTATGCTATGTACAGTGGGAGACACATTCTTCCTCTTATCCATCCGATGCATTTGGCCACTACAACAAAACAAAACAAAACAAAAAGGTGAGCAAAAACGAAAGATAAAATTTAAAATGTAAATTTGTAATACCTTATTGAAATTTTTAACATCAAACGGTAAAAATACTATCCTATCCTTTATGTCATCAACAGAAAATTTAAAAAATCGAGGAAGTTAATAAACGGAACTCCACACTAGTATTCATCACAAATATATTGCAGATAATTAAATCGAGACGTTAGATAGTCGCGGTATGGGAATCTCGAAGTTACTTTCAAATTTTACCCTATTTGAGCATGCAACAGATTCTCTGAGAGAAGCTTGGCTACGCAACCTAACAAAAGTGCTCAAAACTAGTAATTTTTGAAGTTATTCGCAGAGCGTTGGAATATATGAAGCATACAGCTAGTGCGATTTTGTGCAGAAAACTCGAAGTCTGATAAGGAACTGGTCTGTCAGGTACCAGGGGAAGACCCAAGGAGGAATTGAATAAATTCGAAAAGTTAAGACTGCACAATTCATCATGATTGCACTCACCACATCCCTCATTTGCGTGGGCATGCACCTAAGGCATTAAAAGAACTAGGTTATAGTCTGTTTTTGCTTCGTCAAATCCAAATCTATGTTTTTCCATGGAGAAATAGAAATTCAAGCATAGGAGAAATCTGGTGATCTGTTGGAGATGGCGCGAAAGATAGTTTGATGAACTTCTTGCAGCAAGAATAAAACACAGTTATACTTGATATAGACTTTGATTTTCAGGGGTTACTCACATGAACTAAGCATCCCAAACTTTCAAGCAAGAAATAGATAGATGAAGAATTCACGCAACAATGCAACGTAATAGTAATATTACTTTTTTTCCCACCCTAAATCATGGTAATAAACGAGAGATCATAACAGATGCTGAATAAAAAGTTTGAAAATGAGATGAAGAATAAAATTGAGGTGTCCCTAGTGCATCAACTTACTTCAGATCAATCATGTTTCAGAAAGGAATATGTTCTACGCACACTTGGTATTCAGAGTTGTGAAGATTAACCCTTCTAGGGTTTATAGTATATTCTTATACCATGGCGCAGCATCGTCTTTCACCGCTTATTTAGGTTCTATAACAGGTATTTAAGCTGTTTTTTTTTAATATATTTTTTTACTGGTCAAGCCAAAAATGGATCAAAGAACACCCTAGATGCGTTTTGGAACCGGATGTCCAACTTGGCGGCGCCAAGTGGGGGCGAGAGGCGTACTTTTTTTTTTTTTTTCCTAAGACAAATTTCAAAAAAATTTCACGTCTTTATTTTTCAAGATATCACTTTGAAACTGTGCATACGGATTGTGTATACCCTTGAGCAGGGTTGGCAAAAACCATGGTTTTTATTAAAAAAACCAAAAAAACCGGTTTTTTTGGTTTAAACCAGGTTTTTTTGGTTTAAACCAGGTTTTTATGGTTTAAATGATTTGCTCTATATATTCATATCATATATGGACAGAAATAAGTTTGTTTCGCCTTGATGTTATTATGCAACAACCGGGTTATGCTGGAAGGGGTCACATAAGCTTAAAGCGGAATAAAAACCGCTTCTCGAGTTACATCCCAGAGAAATTGTCCTCCATTTGAACTCGGAACCAGGACTAATTGGACACAAATGCGATACGTCTGCCGACTCACTCACGAAGGAATCCTGATAAAAAAAATAGGTTGTACTGATCTTTACATGCTTCTTAATATAATTGTCAAGAGTCATTTCAGAAGGACAAAAAGATAAATAGTTGCACAAGTGAAACCATTACACAGAATTACATATGAACAATTTCAAAGTACGACGGAGTACAGAAGAACTAATTTAGTTCAAGTTATTTAACAACGACTTTTATTGGTCCAAATTAAAGAAATACACCGACTTAATCTGCATATCAATAAGAAAAGTGAATAAAGATACGAATTATTTGAGTCCACTTTGGCTCAGACTCATTTATACATAAATAGATACCAAAGATACTTATTTCACTAAATGCCTCTCGTGGGGTCTGTCTGACCCCCCCCCCCACACACACACACACAAAAGTACGGCATTTTCGATGTATTTTATCAATAGTAAACATTGAAACGAAACAATATTTAGAATTTTTCATCGATTGCAATTATATAACAATAATAACAACTACAAAAAAATCACAAAATAAACATTTATAAACTTGTAAAAAAAAGTTGCTTTTATAGTATAATCTTTTTGAGTAATGAATGGGGAATTTAGGTCTGAATATAATACGAATAATATACGGGAGTGAAACGTGATAACCCACAAATGTGTGTTCATTAAGATTTTACAAACACTTAAGCTTTTACGAACATTTTTTTGTTTTTTGGTTTAAACCAGTTGGTTTTTTTGAAAAAACCAGCTGGTTTAAACCTTGGTTTAAACCATGGTTTAAACCACCTTGGTTTAAACCAGCCAACCCTGCCCTTGAGTAAAATTATTTTGAGGTTCCTACATGAAACCGGGGCTGGACTGTAGGGACGCAAATGTTCCGAGGGGATGATTGTTTCATAAAAATTTCCGTTTTTTTTATTTTTTTTTTATTTTGCCGGCTCAGGTGTATGATATGGACATGTGATACCGTTGGAAAGGGCCTATTATACTGAAGAAAATGGCGGTTGAACCATGACTCTAGGCCAAATAGTAATGACGCAGTAAATTTTTATATCATGTACATGTATGTGTGTATATATATGTATAGGGCCTAAATTCAGACTTTCAACAATGTCACAGCCGTACATCTTGTTATTGTATTTTTCTTTTTTTTTTTTTTTTAATTGAATATTATGTTATTGTTGTTGTTGATTAATCATATTTAATTATGCTATGGGATGTTAAAAGGACGGCCGATCTTCCCTTCTTAATTGAGAAGTTACCAATTGTTTATATTGTGTATATGTCTGTTTCGTTATTTCGTCTGTTTAATATGTATGTTTTGTGTATTCTTAAATCCCAATGATAGAATGTTCTCAATGGAAAATTCTTATTAACATTGGATATCATAGGAGAGACTTCAAGGGTGAGACAAAGTCAAAGGGGTAATTCAGAACAGGATATGAAAGATTTTTGGAGATGTTTGTTAGGAAATGGTCACCAGGCCTTACACGTGATGAGGACTTAAGCACTGAATATCAATGTGTCCATTTTTTTTAATATAACAAAAATGTGTACGAAAAGGGAAAATACTTAGAGTCTATGTGCGCACGCAGCTATAGTGTTGGGTGCACAAAAGGGTGTATATGGAAAGTTAACATTGGTAACCAAAGTACAAAATAGTCATAAATCTGACGTAAGTTGCAGAAACTTGTCACGTTTTTAGCATTTATTATAAATGTGATGTGTCTCCAAAAACTGATGTAACTTCGTAGACACTAGTCGAACTATATACCTCGGGAGTCCGTCGGTCAGTCTCTTTTTCGGCATTTGTAACTCCAAATTAACCGACGGACTTCAACTGTAACTTTACTTTTTTCTTTTTAACAATAAACTGGGAAAGATAATTCGTCTCTATTATTCAAAGTGTACTTGCACCCCCGGATCTGTCTGCAGCTAAAGATTAAGAGAGACTTCATATGTTTGTTGTTTATTCACGTGTGACCGCTCGCATACTGTTAATCCTGAAGTCGAAATTATAAAGTACGTTCCGCTCGCGTACTGGAGCTGCGACAGATCAAAAATGGTGTCAGGTGTGGGGTGGCCTGTGGTTTCACTTATGGACTGGTTTGTTGTTGAGGTAGTCCAGAGAACAACTTGTGAGTTGTTTGTAAAGTATTCCGACAGTCCTGAGAAGATCGAGATGGAAGTCCTGTGGCGTAAATGCAGGAGTCCAGTGGTTCAGATCCGAGCGGAGGACCGAGCAAGTACGGAGACGAGAAGGTCAATGAGTTAGTTGAACATCGAATGCTGAACTGTTACGAATTGGAGGAGAGTATGGGACGGAGGAGACACATGCAGCACAGGGCAGTAACTCCTACCTTGTGAGTTATTTCACAGTGCATCGAAGCAATAGACTGGATAGTGGTGAGTGTTCTGATTTTCACAACAAAGTTCTCTTGTGTGGAAGGATATTCCTATAGGACTAACATCTCAGCGCCCTGCCACGGAGAGAATCATAGTACATCTTACTACAGCGGACAGTTATGTGAGTCCATTCTTTTTCAGTTTACTATTAGAAAGAAATCTCTGTGTGTGTCCCCGTAAGATTGAACTGTATTTCATCTCCCGAGTACTAACGTACAGGTGAAACAACAGAAGCCATTTTGTATCACGGATTGTGTATAAATTGGTCAGGAAAAATTTGTATCACAGATTGTGTACAAATTGGGAGTGTTTTTTAATCCATACAATTATGCCTTATATAGGGGAAATAACGTTTTATTTGTGATTAAAGAACAATATTGAAAGGGCAATTTGTAATAGTTCACAAAGGTAGAGTCACGATTGAGGAGCAGTAAGATTGAAATCCTTTAAATGTGTAAAATTGGAATAACGAGCCGAGCTAAGTTAAAGATATTAGTTGTGTGGCAACAGATATGGGGAAAAGTTAGATAGTTTAAAATATTTATCACTACAGCCTATCTGTCGGCTATTATGTTTGTCAGTAGGAAGAAAGGCAAAAGTGTTGCCAACTCAGCATGTAGGAAATAACTTTTCTAAATTTGACGAGAAACAAGGAAAAGTAAAATTCAAAGGTAAAACATTAAATTGCTAGCATTATTTGAAGGGCAGAAGGCAAGGCCCTACATTAGAAATTAATTCATGATGCTCATTTCCTACTAACATTGTTAACAATTAGATGTGTAAATAGTGCTCGGTGCTATTGCAGTAATGTAAGTGCTCGTTGTTGCACGTTGTATTCTGTAGATGAATCCCAGGTTGACTCGGGAATAGGCTTACGAGTCGAAGGGTAGAAACCTTTGGTAATCACTTCGGTGAGTAGGCGGAGAAATAGGTCCGCAAGTCGAAGGGAAGGACCCCTTAATGATCTCGTCATGAAATGTAGCCAGATAGGAATGTGTGGGGACGAAGGTATAGTGTCGTCCGGTACTATAGAGTCTGCAAGAAGACTCGAGGTAAAAATGGCGACAGATTCCGTTGGAAATGGGAAACCATTGCCGAGTAAAGTAAAGGAGGTGGAAGGGCTACTGCCACCTCGGGGTATGGTAACCCCATGCAGGAGGGAAAGACAGTAACCTAATTACTTTTGAATAAAAGAAAAACGGGTAAACAATTCAGAAACTGTTTCAAAGTGTAGGTACAGTAGACGAGTACCTCAATTACTGGATGGACTCGCCAAGAAAAAGGTTGAAAACACATACAGACAATTTCTTTCATCAAAGGAGAAGTTGAAACGTTTGTGCATTTTGTTATAGAAAGAAGTTCATTATATATGAATGCATAGATACTTCATTGTTTGTGAAGAAAATGCATGTATAAATATCTCCATTGGTGGTCTGGATTGTTGTTATGTAAGAAAAATAAAATTAGCAAAACAACTTCTAAATTCAGTAGAATGGCCAATGCAGTAGTGACCATTCGAAACGTGATTGCTCTTATTTTAAATATAAATAAGTAAAGGTACGTTCAAAAGTATCGATAGGTGAAAGTAAATTCGAAAACTCGAAGTTTGTTAGGGAGACACTTCCTTTTTGCATACCAATGTGTCTTTAAATTTCTCTATTCTTCTTCCTTCGTAGTTTGTAACCCTACTTCTCACTGTTAGAAAAAAAAAAAAAATCCGAAGCGAGTTCAGGGAAGGTCACAGATATCCTCTGACATCCCTATCCATACATGGTCGTGTTGTAGACAAACATTCAGTTATATGTCTTAGAAAAAAAAAAAAAAAAAAAAGACAGAGAGAAAGAAGAAACTATCGTCAAGTTTCCAGAAGGCAGTGCCCGTTAGGTCACAGGAAATTTATTAACTTATGTATTTGTTTTAAAGGAAAAAGAGAGAGAAACAATAAACAAACGTTTTCAAAAAAAAGTATTTTAGGAAATTGTGTCACTGGAGCAATAGTTATCAGTGTCCTTGTCCTAATTTACAAATATACTTAAAAATATTTAATTCTTCAACGCTTGGCCCTAGTACCTTTAGAAGACTGTGATAATGTCCCTTCAGAATGATTTTGGAGTTTTGCAAAGGTAATCTGACAGTAGCAAGTAGATAAGCTTCCTTATTAGGCTTAATACTTAGGTTAGGACAGTCACATCTCAGCGAAAAATAATTAAATATTGCCAGTAATAACTTAACGACTTGAAGTTTCACTATCTGTTAGGCGATAAGTTAAATTGTATTAATAGCTAGCGCAGAAGACGAGCTGTTCGAGATTCCATCCAAACATGAACGCGAAATGGTAGACCGTTTATGTAGGATGTCATACTCACATTAACAATATTTAAAGATAAGTTCGATAATTATTAAAGCAGTATATAGTAGAATTTCACGCCAGTGTATCGAATATTCTTCCTTTCTTTGCAAATGAGAATCTGAAGTGCCAAGTATCTATAAGTAAAGTTTTGTAATTTTAGACCGTAATCGAACCTTCAGTTCCTATACGGTTCCCATTAGTAAACATGTAAAAAGTAATTACACAGTTGGGAGACTACAAAAGTTCATTATTTTAACGTCAGCGGTTCGACTTCCAGGTGTATTCAGGCCGACCAATAAAAGATTTCAATTTAAAGTATAATAACTACCAATGTGTATATTTATTTGTTTGCAGTGAATGTTAGTTTTCTTTGCGGGTTCTTACATTCTTAAATTCATTTTTCATTGTTAAGTATCTTCAAAATACAATGGCATTTGTATCTTTTAAGTTCAATGACAACTAATTCCTTAATGCACAGAGAAGGTAATATTATAAAGTAATATGATGCAAGAGTAACTCTCTGGTTGTACCAACAAAGAATCCGGTTTGATTCAGTTTTTAGGTACATTCCTTACAAGGTTTACAGTAGAAATGTTTGAATTAATTTCCAAGGCAGACGCTAGCGAAAATTTCAGTTCTGGTCTTCTAGTAAAACAAAGAAGCCGTTAGAAGCAAAATAATTTAGTATTAATGCAAATGATTGATTCATTTCAATTAATGAATTTGGAAGGCTCCCAAAATAAATAAAGTAATAGTAATAACATAAATTATAGGACTATGCCTTCTATTTAGGAATCGAGTTAGCAGAGTTGTGGAAAATAAATGTTCATTTAATTGAAAAAAAAAAAAAATCCCTAACTACCCCGTTCCTAAACAAGAGACAAACGTAACGATATTTAGAGTTTCGTCATTGCTATGGTTGTTTCACAAAAGTACAATAGCGTTACAGTACCTTTAAGATAAAATTTAAGAAAAAGATAAAATTTACATAAACTATAAACATCAATTAGTTTTGTTACATTAAAGCAAAAACTGACTTCTATTAAGGCCTGCACTGTTAAGATATGCATTGCAATTGTAGTTTGCAATATAGTTTTGCGACAGCGTTCGGCATTACCGATGCTACTTAACGGGCATATTATCACTAGAAAAGAATAATACATACCTCCCTATTTATTACTTTAACAGAATATTTCACTAATGAATTAAAGCTACTGATAACAGTAAATAGAAAATCGCTGTTGTATTTGCAGTGAATACATCTAGGCTATGCACTATTATGATATCGCGTTCGAGTTGGTTAGAGACTTGTAGATATCTTACATAACTATATCAAATTAAAAATTCCATCTCTAAATTAGTAAAATTGAAACTGCTTATCTTAAAATAGACTTGATTACATTATAGTATTTAAAGGAGATTAAATGATTAAATAAATACGAGTAAACACATAAACGTGTCTTGAATAAAAGGTTTTCTATAAACAACGGCACAATAAGGAAGATATAATATGCACACCAGAGCATAGGCACTATGTGGTCGATTAGAAGTAGATTAACGACAAACTATTTTATATGAATTTCACATCAATCCTTTACATGATCGCTAGTTTGAGACAAATAATGATAATAAGATTAGATAAGTTTATTTACGATTCTTGGTACAAACTAAAGAAAAATTGCAACAATAAGAGATCCTCTTACTCTCGTCAGTGAAATAAAACCACTGATGATAAGGAAAATGCGAATAGTTATATTCGATACTTCGCCGCGGTATTTGAAAACAAAATGTGTATCTTAAATATAATGGGAATTCTTCCCGACAATGTCAATGGAAACATGTTTATTCACAGGCAAAATCATTTTGTCATAGTCTCCTGTAGTAGTCACTCCCTTGTCTAAAGAAGACGGTGAGACTGTCGCTTGAGGTTTGAAAATCGTGTAGGAAACTAATCTTTGGCAAATGATTCAATAATTGTAATACAAGTTACCATAATAGAACGTAATAAATTACTAGACATGGAGAAATAACCTGTCTGGGAGCAAAGGTGCTCTTGAATGTAGTTATGCTTTTTTTAATTCAGTTTCGCATAAGGCATATGCGAAAAGTTAAGCACAGCATATAACTGAGTGAAATGCTTTAATATTAAAGTTGCACCATTTCAAACTGAAAAGGTAAATTATCAAATAAACATCAAACTGAAAGGAAGAATAAACCTGAATAAACGATATTGTCTATGGAAATTTGTACAGATAACAAATTTCCTCAATTAAGGGGGGAGGGAGATGTCACAGCCGTACATCTTGTTATTGTATTTTTCTTTTTTTTTAATTGAATATTATGTTATTGTTGTTGTTGATTAATCATATTTAATTATGCTATGGGATGTTAAAAGGACGGCCGATCTCCCCTTCTTAATTGAGAAGTTACCAATTGTTTATATTGTGTATATGTCTGTTTCGTTATTTCGTCTGTTTAATATGTATGTTTTGTGTATTCTTAAATCCCAATGATAGAATGTTCTCAATGGAAAATTCTTATTAACATTGGATATCATAGGAGAGACTTCAAGGGTGAGACAAAGTCAAAGGGGTAATTCAGAACAGGATATGAAAGATTTTCCGCTTATTGTATTCAAGATACAAGATTGAAATTTTGCACACGAATCATGTAGAATACATAACATTTTTTTAAAAAAATCAGATCCCTACGTGAACCCAGGCCCGGGCCCGAGGGGCAGTTTTGATAGAAAATCCGGGTCATTCCCTTATGTTCCGGTTCTGGTGTATGATACGGTCATGCGGGTGACACCGTTGGGAAGGACTCGTTATACTGAAGAAAATGGCGTTTGAACCAGTCTCTAGGGTAAATAGTAATAACGCAGTACATTTTTTGAAGTATATATATGAAGTATCTTAAAGAGTTCTTACCAGTATTTAATTTAATCTGCACAAATAGTTACTACTTCAATCCTTGTGTGTGTTAAAGGCGTTTAAATTTGACATATGTTTAACGTTATTTCTCAAAAAGAATGCAACACTGATCTGCGAATCTCATATCTTTCGTCTTTGTTTTCATTGTAGATTCGAATTAAGAAATTAAATTCAGGTGATTCCATAATAATAATAATAAAACACTTTATATTCGGTTGGCAACACTGTTCATCTGGTGATGTTACCCAATATATGGATAAACATCCCCCTTCCTATAGTTGCTTTGTGCAAGTTTCGCTTCTTTCCCTCTCTTAGTTCCTCTGTTATAAAGGTGGGAAATTATAAATGGTGCACCCGGTATATATATATGAAAAATGGGTCACCTTCAGACTTCCAAAAATTTCTCCCGACCTTAGTTTTTAAAATACTAGATTGAAATTTTGCACACATATTATGTATGTAACGTATTTTTAAAAATAAATCAGATCCCTACGTGAACCTAGCCCGGGCCAAAGGGGCGCAAAATTTTCGAAAAATCATCCGGGTTTTTTCCGATTTTTCCGTTTCTGGTGTATAATATGGACAAACGAGTGGTACCGTTGGAAAGTATGCTCTATCTTAAAAGAACCGAGGTATGAAGGGTTTTTTTTTTTTTTTTTTTTTTCAGTGTAGCTACATCAGTTTGCTCACAATTTAAGCTACACGTAATTATTTGGGCACGAGCCAGGATAACAACCGAGACGCCATTTAGAATCATTTAAAGCAAGAAAAAAAAAACTTTAAAAAAAATTGGTGGACTATTCTTAATCAGCACCATCAATAAATCTCCATCGTACGGGTAAATTTTGGGCGCATCACTAGAAAGAATTCTAGAAAAATTATAATTCTTTCACTAGTTTCTTTCTCATCTTCCCCTAAAACGTTTCCATTCGGCAACATGAAAATATCTTAGCACAGATAAAATTCAAGGGGGCCACCAGAAGTAAATGTTGAAAAAAATACAAATATTTTAAGATTTGTGTATAAATACAGCTTCCGGATGTGTAATGTAAAAACTACAGCACAAAAACAAACGAACCTGTGTTAGATGGCCACTAAAAAGCACGAATGCTGTCTAACCAAGTCAGTGCAGAGCTAAGCTCAGGGGCCCAAGCAGGGTTACGTCCCAAGCGAGCAGGTGGTGGATATGCGCGCAAGCGAGGATAGTGGATACAGGTGAGTTTCGGCAATGATACGAGTTTTAACAGTACTTGTTACGGTCTCATACTAGCAACGCCCCATTTATGAACAAAATACAGCTTCTACACACTGTGCAGAAATATGACGCCGGTGGAAAATAGCATTTAATGGAACCATTTTTCATACGCACCCACTTATTTTATCCGTCATAAAGCACTTATAATGATTTTGTACTGGTAACCCTAGACTTCTAAAACTAAAATACAGCTGTATTATTTTGTATTTAATTCTGTCGCCTGCAGGAATTTGGATAATAGTATACATGAGAACCCCCTGATCTGCGTTTCTTCTGTGTTCTATTACCACTTCTACATGAAATATCATAAATTTTCTACGTAGTGCAATAATAAGAAGTATCCATCTGCACAAGACATGCGATATGCGTTAAATCCCCCCACATACATAGTCATAGATAAAGTACAAGGGCACTACATATGTAGATATAAGTACAGGTACGTTCTTTTCTATTTTCGTATCAGTCGATAAGTAAATAAAAGTCGCTTTGGTACCCCCTTTTAAGTTCGTACATATTCAATGAATAATAACTAAAAGTATGAGCATCCTGCTCTTTCGGGAACTGATGCAGCTTCATGTATACTATATCCGGCGCGGTACAAAACTACACCTGCACCAAATACAAGCGTAAACTAGAAATATAGTACTTGGGAGTATATACGTTATTACTGCTGTCATTTTTTATGGATTATTACTCTCTATAAATGAGATAATAGTTCCATCCCCAATTCTATAAAAATCTATATTACCTCAAGATCGCTATTTACAATCTGATTATAACTTCATGTGACCTTTAGATCTATTTAAAAAAATGCTTTTTCTGTAGAATTTTATGTAATACAACAAAACTAAAAATCAAAACATCCCTGCACTGTCAATACTTTAGACCATTATCGATCAAATAGGTAGGTACACCCGCGTTAAAATCGTGTGTGCTACAATTGAAAAATTGTCTTATGTGTACCTCACACGGAGGATATATGAATATAGGCTAATACAGGAACAAAAATGAATATAATACAGGACACAATTGGGAAGAAAGGACACAATCGGGAAAAAGGCAATAATCGGGAAAGAAGTTCAGACAGTGAAAGAGGGCTGAAAGCCAAGTTGAATAGCTCAGAAAGGTAGAGAATAGTGGGAAGTGTAAAATTAAAAAAGAAAGAGCATAAAAAAAGGGGGATGTATGTACGTGTAATTGTAAAAGAAAGTGTATGCCTATGGCCACAGTTAAGTATGTTATAAAATAGAGGATCTGCCCATACGTATCTTCATCATATGAACTCAATGAAGCCAAAAAAAACAACCGAGTATCATCTAAACCCGCATGTCTGGTGGGCTATTCACGCCTCCGCCATGATTGTTGGCTCGAAACACTGCGATCTTAATGGCGCGGAGTGGGCAGAGTAGGTGTGGCGAAGTTGTGACGTGTGGTTTCACGATTTTGTTATAGGTGCAGATCGTCTATTTTATAACATCCTTGGTCACAGTGGATCCGACTTTCACTGATTTTTTAGTCTGACATACTCTGACGACATCGGTGAAATAAACAAATGCATTGAAAGAAGTGTATGTGGTCAGATTGGCGCCGACATGGTCTGGCGACTACGGCCGACTTCTAAATTATTTTGTTTTTGTCCTCAGACTACGCCAGACTAGCGGATAGTTTACAGCTCATCGCAGGTATTTAGATGTTATAGCAAACCGTTGTTCTGCTGATATACATTTTTGAAAATTACTTTGCTTCTCTATGCGTTTTCGGATGTTCTGTAGGATGTGCCAAAATGAATCCTGTTCCATTCTGTAGTACTGAAAGAATTTCTGTGGCTGCTCCACCAACTTTGGAAATAGCGTGTGAAACTCGCCATATTTCTCTCTTTCTTGAAAAATAGTATTTACATATTCGTTCCTTTCTTCCTCTAAAAGTAATATTTTTAACACAGGATTTTCAATAGCAGCAATTCATCCTCCATATTGTATCCCTCAAGAAGACAGACTGACGACGGATCGGTTGCAGTGTGACCAAGCAGTCGGCAGACACGGTCGGTCGTAATCGCCAGAGTTAAAAATCGAATGCACTGTGACTGTAGGCAAAGTGTATTGTAGGTGTGTAGGAAACCCCACTCAATTCTCTTCCTCACAGACCACCACTACACATGAAGCACTCGCCGCAACGGCCACTTTCGAATTCGTGCTGTAATTCTATAAACACCTGACAGTAATGTTTGCCAATCACAGATATTTATCCTTTAAAATTCTTTATTTTTCTAATCCATAAAGTTAACAAGAATCTTAGAAATGACTCAAAAAATGGATCAAAAGATTGCTATCTTGGTCAAGAATTTTTTGAATAATTCAAAAAATGCATCAAAAGATTGGCCAATAATTTGTTTTTGGATCAGAAGACAAAACTTTTGAACGTCCCCTAAATCGAGTTTTAGTATTTTTTACGGGATATGAGTTCAGTGATAATGTGGGTTTGGCTACACTATATGTAGTTCTCCAAATACAAGACGTACCGTACAAGAAAAGTTCTGATCGAGATATATTGAAGTTTTTGGATCAGAAGCCACAAAATTTTTCAGCGGCCTCTAAATCGAGTTTTCGTAATTTTTGCGGAATAAGCTCATCATACTGAGTTAAGTGATAGTATGGGTTTGGCTAGCATATAGGGTAAGTGTGGCTAAAATCAGCCGTCTCCAGAAGTCAGCCATTTTTGAGTAACAAGCAGTGAAATAAGCATGCGTAGCCTATCAAACAAATAGTCAACTAAAACCTAAATCAGTTGTCGTAGCTTTTCTTAAGAAAATTTTAATCGATTGACCCAAAATTTTCCCTTATCAAATTTTCTCTAGATTGTTGAGTGTCCAATTTGTATGACAGAAGTTATGTGATAAGATTAATTTAGGTATATTAAATGAAGTGTCAACCACTTTTGTTTTATTAATTTGCTTGTTGCTTCCGTTTTCTTCGCCTTTTCTTTCCCTTCTTTCTTTTATAAAAAAGACACACAAATACACGCAGCCAATAATAGGTACAAATTTTTCTACTTTGAACACACACACACACACACAAACTATTGCTTTTTCATTTATGAAGAAAAGGAAAAAATATGCATTTATATTGGCCAATTAGTCAGTCCAAGAATTTCCCTGGATTTTCAACTTTTATCGAAAAAAATCCCTTTTCCCCTTTCTACTAATTTTGTCTACGTAATTTCCCTAGATTAGTGAAATTTCTCTGAAAGTACGAACACTGACCTAAATTGGAGGTCCAGTAGTTAACCTCATGTGTTCTGTCCTGGTGTGATATCTCGTGGCAGAAAATAAAAATTAGCATTTGAAGTCTGCTGATGCAAATGAACAAAGTGTGCATTTTGTTAATGGAAAAATAAGGAAGAAACTTTACTTCACAGTTAAGTTCAAACTACATTATTGTAAAATAATATGAGTTATTGTCTTATTGATTTCTTCGATGCATGAATGTATGTAGTTTGTTAAAAATTTCGTGGTTTTACAAAACAAGATACTGCGTAGACACAAGCAGGGCTGACTACAGGTTGCATTTTTGATAATGATTTTCGGTACTCAGCCATTAGGGGCTGTCTACTCGAAATATGCATGATTTGCGTTATCGCAGTAGAATTTCCTACTTTTGCAGCTGAAAGCATGCTCGAGACAAGGAAGTAGTGATAAAAGATCCTTGACTTCATTTTCCAGTGGCCAGCCACCTATCATTCGTTCAATTTAAATGCACATTTCTACAACTGAGGCATTTTAACTAATACGTACAAGACTTTTCTAACAATTTAATGAAATATTAGGTGTTATGGGGTCACTAATTGCATCATGCAAAAATAATCCAATTATAATATCAGCCTTTTCAATTCTTGCATTTTCCTGGAACTGAGGAAAAAAAGTATAAGGATTTATGGCTGGTCTGAATTATCTCTCTAAAGTATAAAGGACAGGCAGTAGTTGAATATTTGAAAACTAATCTTGAGGAGAAACGAATGGATGTTGATCTAATTCTTGAAGAAATCGCAAATGTGAGAACATTTGTTGTTGGTGATTCTATTACAGATGGCACAGAAACTAGAAATATTCAAATTGGAACTGTTTCCACATCATTGGACGAAATCAACATAAATCTACAAGATGATCAAAATTTAGCTATACCATAGTTAATACTGAAGTGTCATCTGGTGTGTTAGAAAATATGGTTGCAGGGGCACATGAAATAACCACTTCAGGTTTGTTAGTATCTAGTGAGGAACATGAAGAGGAAAACAAAGAATTAGTAGTAGAATCGTAAGTGGGAACGGGGAGTCACTGACTTTTGTAGTCTTGTAATTTAATAATTTAGTCAAATATGAAATTAAAATGAAGTATGAATTCTTGCTTCATATTTATGTTTTATGATTAACTAATTCATATCAGACTTCCGAAGAGAAACATCAAACTAATTTAATGACCGTGTCTATAGCGACAACTCTCAGTCACGACCCCTCTTCAGTTTTAAAAGAAAGAGTGAGAAAGAAGAGAAGGAGGTAGAAGAAATGAAGAAAAGGAGAAATTAGGGATAAATGATTACCGGATAATTATGGATGGTGGGCAAGATGGCGTAGAATGTTCTACACAATAGAGCGTCATGCTTTTCAATTATTTCAATTTAATTTTTACCAACAATTTCAATTTTGGACATAATTTAGTGTATTACAGTTTTTGTAGTGTTATACATAATTTTTTGTATGTTCTACGCTTCTGCCTTCCTTTTTAATTCACAAACTATTGTGAAAACAGAACTATTTGAAACAGGCCAATTCGTCCATTTTGGAACGGGCCATCTTCTGCAATTACATTAACAACAAAAGATTTAAAACAATTCTAGTGAAGCAGTCAACTTGGCCTTAGTGCTGTGACTTTTTAATTATAAAATCTCCCGCGAGGGAGATGAATAGAATAATTATGGACATGTGGTAAAGAAACTTGAATAGTTATTAAAAGGTGGTTCATACTCGAAGGTTATTACTGTAGGATCAATTCTGAAGTGATCCCGAAAAAACACATGTTCCGTCATAGGACCTGGATCCAGGTAACTACACAAGTGGGAGTTGCCCTAACCCAGCCCAGGTGACGAGAAGTTTTAATTTAACTGTTTGTCTATTATTTTGAAACGTTAAAACTCTCACATACATACAGGACAGAATATTGACATGGGTGGTAATAGTTTTAAGAGAAACCATCTAACTACAATTTGGTGAACATTTATTACTTTCAGGGCCGTGCCGTGGGGAGGGCGAGCGGAGCGACGGCCCCGGGCGCCGAAGTAAGCGGGGCGAAAAATTCGCGAGAAAAAAGGAGAAAAGATAAGAATAATTGCTTGGAATATATGTATGGGGGCGTCGTCGTATACTCTCGCCCCGGGCGCTGCTTTTCCACGGCACGGCCCTGATTACTTTTACTGAGAAATTAAGGCACAGAATTTTATAAACATGCAATAAGTGTATATATAAATGAATCAATTTATACATGAAATCGAATACTAGTTATGTAATAGAATACACACGTAAATATATATATATATATATATATATATATATATATATATATATATATATATATATATATATATATATATATATATATATATATATATATATATACTGTATATTAACAGATAGCTTTAAAAAAACATATTTTTATTTAATTTTTGGTAAAAATGATATAGATTCATGCATAAGTACAGTATACAATATGATGAATGGAAAGAATAAAATTAAATGAGGGTTAGTAATGAGTCTTTATCTCACTTTATCTCATTTATGAACATTTTGAAGGTAATTTTAAACGAGTTCTTTCTCTTACTTTCAGATTAGCTATAATATTATGAATATTGTCGAAGCACCCTTTCTGTTGTGCACACGTTTCACCTTTAGCATTTCTTATATTCAAACATTAGGATGTATATATGTTAATCATAACCAACACGTATTCGGTTCGTAAAATTACTTATCAAATACACCTCTCCCATTTCTGGGGTTAAAATATCAGTCTCGTCACTTGTATCTCGATGACTATGTTACTTATTCTGTCATTAGCTTACTATCACATTCACTATCTCTCATTGAGTATCGCTTTGTACCACTAATTACACACATTTATAGTTGATTTGCACTATATATAAATATGAAAGGGAATTTTCCAAGTTAAAAAGGACTTTTGTTTTTATTGTAAATACAACTCCTAAGGTGGAAACACTGGTGAAGTTTGAGGATTCGTATGGGAGGGATGGTAGGGTTGGCAAGATGGCGTAGAATGTTCTACACAATAAAGCGTTATGCTCTTCAATTATTTCAATTTAATTTTTAACAACAATTTCAATTTTGGACATAATTTAGTGTATTACAATTTTTATAGTGTTTTACATAATTTTTTGTATGTTCTACGCTTCTGCCTCCCTTTTTAATTCACAAACTAGTGTGGAAACAGAACTATTTGAAACAGGCCAATTCGTCCATTTTGGAACGGGCCATCTTTTACAATTATAATAACAACAAACAGATTTAAAACAATTCTAGTGAAGCAGTCAACTTGGCCTTAGTGCTGTGACTTTCTAATTATAAAATCTCCCGCGAGGGAGATGAGTAGAATAGAAAAGAGGGATGGTAATCGAAGTGTAGTTTTAAAGAAGGATTTTAGTTTACTAATTTGAGGGTTGATTTAAGGACACATTAAGGTTACGATGACCTGCCTAAATCCCATACTACATGCAGTTAGTGTATTACAGACTTGTTACATATATTACTTAATAACATTACAAAGTTTGAAGAGAATATGTAAGATGCGGCAGTATTTTCTAACATTTACATTGTACATTTATCGGATATTTTGTAACTATGGCAACCAGGAACCGTTCGGGGTAGGTACTAAGACCCTTTATACATATTTATCTCCTCAATTCTATATTATACATTTTACTTCAATATTATATTCATATCTCAATATATATATATATATATATATATATATATATATATATTAGGGTGGTCCATAAATATCAATTTTCAGATCGGGCTAGTCTCACCCTCTAAAATGGTTCCATATGGGACTAAATTAAGCCAGGAGAAAAATTAGCTTCATTGAATAATATTAAATGGTGCCCTAAGCGACCTAAAATTTTGAATCCAATTACAGGACATAATAACTTATATGGGAAAAATCTGGAATAAACTCATGTAATTTAGAAACGGCTCAAGGGAATGAAAAGATATCTTGGATAATGGAACTAGAGGAAGAGACCAACCTAATCTTGTATACGTTATCATGGCGGCCGTCTTGAAGTCCGCCATCTTGAATTCAGGTCATAATTTTTAAATAGGAAGAGGGTCATGTGACATATCTTTTTAAGGTAGCATTTCACCAGATGCACATATCTGATATTTTCAAGTTACCTATATTCATGTAAGAGTTATTACATGTGAAAAACATGTGCTTCATGTAATGTTATTTTATTGCAGTTATGGAGCACAGATATGTAAGAATTTTGGAAGTCTTTTACATAAACTGAAACAAACTGCTTGTTTCGCTTTGAACTACAAATCAGTTATTTCCATCAAGATGATTCATAGACCATTATGAGGAAAAAGAAAAATTATAACTTGGAAGAAATTGAAATATCCCTTATTTATGTAGTATCTTTTTGGTAAGTTATGAATCTTATTTGCTACATAGTTCACATTGTCGCATATAGGAAAAGATTGTCTGTGGGCCTTTATTATCTGCAAAGAAAGTGTTTGTGCTCCTCATTTTTCGTAAGAACGTTGTTGTAATCTTCTATTAGTTACACTCCCCCTTCCGCATACCGTTTGTTACGTAGATGAATTAAACTATTGTCTTTCCTTGAAGATAGTCATTGTTACTTGGCCATGAAGTCGGATCACTCAAGAAACCCTTTGGGTATTTTAAATCTCTCGAGGAAAATTTGTTTGTTGTAACAAAATCACTGATTTCTCTTTTCACAATAATTTTTATGGTATCATCTCTTGCGTCAAGCCTCTTTGCTGCTTCACGGTTTCCCCTTATAGTTATAATTCTTTCAACCATTTTTTGCTTTTCCATCATCAAAAAACCCCAATGCTACGTGTTCCTCCGTCAAGTACCAGAGTCGGCGTGAAAATTTAGAAAGAGCCATTAAGCATCTATATTTGTCTTTAACTGTACAAATCTTACAAAAATTGTAGATCTTGTAATGGTGAATGGGATGTTTGATCACATTTAAGCCAACTGTGAACATATAGTCGGATCAGAGAGTGCATACTCTCCGAAGACACGTTTCTATTTGCTTCGTTAAATGATATTGTTGGCGAAAGAGAAATATTTCAAATAGCTTGCTTTTCCCATCCACCTTACATGGTGAATTGCTCCAGGCAAACGAAAGAAAACTCCTCAAGGAGGTATGCCACCCAAGAATATGATGGTCAGTTCTAAAAATTCCCTGTAATCTTCTCAGCAATGTCCTGCTTCTACAAGTTTGATAGCAAAATTCAACACTTCATTTCTTACATCGGAAATATTGTTTGTTACATAATCATCATCAATTCCTGGAATAAAGTTAGTGCAATCTATTCTAGACCACTCGTTTTGAAAACACTTCAATAGGAGAACGTCCGGTCCAGATGCGAACGAAACACAACAGTTATCAAATACACATTTTAAAACTAATTCATAAATGTGGTGTCTACAAGGAAGGTATAGAAGGTTATTTTGAAGCTACTGCTCTAGCAGAATGCAAGCACCGTTAACCAGATCCATATTGCAAGGAGTAGTGTCACAATAAACTGCCTGCACGAACTTCCATTCTTCGTGCACGAAGTTCCATTCTTGAAGCGAATGTACTATAGTAGAATCAATATGTTCTTCTCTTGATGACAACAAAATGGGAACACCAACTAGCCTCTCATGACCATCTCCTGTAATAATTATTGATAACCTGCCGGCAGTCTCTCTGCCAGTCAAATTCAGCAGTAGTTTTCCGTTCCAATGCACAACTAACACACTCTGAAATTGTTTCTTGTAGTTCCGTGCAACTTCACTACAGGTTTTCTCTCAGCATCGGTGAATGGTAGACCCATTTATTGCTAATTTCTCTACATTATGGCCTAATGCCTCTGCCGTCGCTGTCAGAATATGTATTGCTGCTGTATGAGTGATCTTTTATCGATTAAGAGCAACACCAGTCTTTGAGTAATAAAATTAGTTTTCCCCCCTTTTACATCTCCTGGACGGTCCGGGCACACACGCATTCGTATTTACATTTTCTCTAACATTCTCAACTGGGTTTTCCTCTTCATTACTTGAACTGCTCCATGCCTTTTGGCGTATGAAGTTCAAACAAATCATTTTCAGAAGTGCATTTTCTTTCGCGTTTCTCTTTCGTTTGAAGCCGTGCATATCCCTTTCGTTCTTTTCACGCCAAACTCATGTCTTTACTTTTAGTCGTGTAAGAATTATTTGGTCTAGGAATTAATTCGTGCGGTTGGTACGCACACATTGAAGCTGTAGTACAAACACAAAATACATAAATACCTTAAGAAAAATATTGTCCATCGCTAGCCACCACTTTCGCCCATCTGTCAGGCAATGTACGGATTCCGTGGCGAAAGAAGTCCTCATCCTTGGAAGCGATCCAGTCAGAGACCCATGTTTCGATATCTTCTGAAGAAGTAAACCGCTGTCCAATCAAATCGTTGTTCATGCAATCGAACAAGTAGTAGTCCGAAGGAGCAACGTCTGGTGAATACGGCGGGTGGGGTAAAACTTCCCATCCGACATTTTCTAAATAGGTTTTGACCGGTTTTGCGACATGTGGGCGAGCGTTATCATGTTGAACAATAAGTTTATCATGTCTGTTCTCCCATTCTGGTCGTGTTCTGGCCAGAGCTTGCTTCAAACGCATTAATTGTCGTCGATAACGTTCTCCATTCATAGTTTCACCCGGTTGCAGCAGCTCATAGTACACCACACCTTTCATATCCCACCATATGCACAGCATAACCTTTGCACAGTGAATATCTCGTTTTGGTTGTGATGGACCTGGTTCACCTGGTTTCACCCAGGCCTTTTTTCGTTTAGGGTTCTCGTAATGGATCCACTTCTCATCACCCGTAATAATTCGATGCAGAAACCCCTTTCTGCTCTGTCGTTGAAGCAGCAATTCGCAAATGGTTTTTCGTCTTTCAACGTCTCTGTCTTTCAATTCATGTGGAACCCAATGTGACATCTTTTGAATCATTCCCATGGCTTTCAAGCGTTTGGAGACTGTTGTTTGATCAACGCCTAATGCTGCTGCAAGTTGTTCCTGCGTTTGACACGAATCCTGCTCGAGCAATGCTGTCAATTCTTCGTCTTGAAATTTTTTTGGCTGTTCAGCTCGCTCTTGGTCTGCCAAGCCGAAATCACCACTTCTAAACCGTGCAAACCACTTCTGACACGTTCGCTCAGCTAGAGCATGGTCACCATACACTTCCACCAAAATACGATGACTTTCAGTCGCACTTTTCTGCATGTTAAAGTAATGCAGCAGGACACCCCGCAAAAACACTTTATCAGGCACAAATTGCGCCATGTTCACTTAACTACAAACTGGTGTTGTTGACGCTTTAATCCACTGCCCTATACTACGAACGATACGCGATGACAGGGGTTTGCAACACATGTGTGGATACACGGAACTGTGGGACGCTCCGTTCGTTGCGCCATCTCTTGTCCACCCGCACGAATTAATTCCTAGACCAAATATTAATCTGAAAAGAAGAAATCTTTTCACAGGTAATAATTCTTACATGACTAAAGCTATCTTTAAAATAGTGCCAGATTTGTGCTTCTGATAAAACAATACCTCAAAACGATATGTGACATGACCCTCTTTCTATTTAAAAATTTTGACCTGAATCCAAGATGGCGGATTTCAAGATGGCCGCAATGGCAGTACTATACAAAATTAGATGTGTGTTTTCCTCTATTTCTATTATCCATGGTATCTTTGCATTACCTTTAGCCGTTTCTAAATTACATGAGTTTATTCCAGATTTTTCCCATATAAGTTATTATGTCCTGTAATCGGATTCAAAATTTTAGGTCACTTGGGGCACCATTTAATATTATTTAATGAAGCTAATTTTTCTCCTGGCTTAATTTAGTCCCATACGGAACCATTTTAGGGGGTGAGACCAGCCCGATCTGAAAACTGATATTTATGGACCACCCTAGGGTACCATGCTATATAATAAGCTACCTCTATATCTTCGAAAGACAGAACAAAGAGGGGAATTTAAGCGATTACTGAAAGCCTACCTATTACAGCACTGCTTTTATTCCGTGAATGAATTCCTAGGTTTGTAAATGAATTTGATTATTGGTAGTATTTAAAATGTTTATTTTTGTTTCTTTTATATAGTAGACGTAGCATAGTATTTTAATTAATTCGTATGTATATGGCAGAACTATGTATGTTTATGTATTTTTATACCCTGACGAGTCTTATTCATACGCACGAATTCGTGCAATATGTATGATCACAAGAGGAAATAAAATGAATATGAATGAATATCTGTAGAAGCGTGTAAACTCATTTTTGATTTTGCTGAAGCAAAATTGACCATAAAGTTAAAAATGTATAAAAGTGATATAATTATTAGTTACATATGTGTTTCATATATGTTCTTGTAGCGTAGATAGTACTTTGACTTGAATTGAACTGATCACGTATCTTACACACACACACACACATACATATATATAAGAATACCCACCTACCCACCCACCCACACCCACACACACACACACACACACACACACACACATATATATATATATATATATATATATATATATATATATATATATATATATATATATATATATATGAAAGGGAAAATTCCATGAACATTTTTTTAGCGACTTTTCACCCAAAATTGGAGTCATTTCATCTCCTATTTAACGACTTTTTGTATGAACTTGTTGGCAACACTGCCCAAATCCTTTCCATTGTTGTTATTCTCCGATATACAATATAAAATGGCCTCTGAGCTGTATCTGGTGTTTGTTAAATAAATAAATAAATAAGATTGTTCCGAGTACCTGTGTTGCTGAACCTTTAAGTAAATAAATATGTTGTACTCCCTATTGTTTTCACTTTTGATGTGAACGCTCCTAGGTTCAAAAAACAAACCAAGTTTCCCAGTTAAATGTTGAAATGGTACTTAACATACAAGTCCCAGCCTGCTTTCTTCCTTCCTTTCTCACCCCTTTTCCACGGATACTGTAATCTCCAAGATTCTTCGTATACTGTAAAAGCTAATTCTTTTAAATGTAGACAGTACAGAAACTTTGCTCCTATTCCTTTAAGTACAGTTAGAGTTTGAAACCATTTTTTCAAGTATTAAATTCTGATATTCTCTCGCATATACGTACCTATACTGAGTATGCTCTAACTGGTGAAAAAAAAATAAACTCGAAATAAACTAAATTAAGTAGTTAGCATTACCAGGTTGAATTCTTATCATTAGCTGAAAACTTCAAAACCTGAACATTTTACTACAAGAGAGAAAGAAAGAAATAGTATCTGCTGAAATCATAGTATATTTGATGCTGAAATCAAATAAAATAACCACTTAGCGTTGGAAAATGCCACTTCAATCTTCATTGAAGGAATATGTGGTTCGGATCCCCTCTAGATACACGTCTAATATAGTTCCGTTTTAAAAACAGCTCATAATAAGTTTTAAGAACCTATGTCTTGCAATCAATCATAATTTGTTTCCTACGGTAAAAAACGTACAAGTCCTGTAAAAGAAAACAAAAAAGAAAGATTTCACTAAGACCACATTCAATTTTTTTTGTCAGACTTTTTTTTCAAATTTCAAAAATATTTACCATTATTACAAATAAGAGTGCAGTTTGCAGTCTATGAAAGAAAAAATTCCTATTTGCCTTGTATAGATTGAATTTTCATCAGACAGTATTATTATTTACTGAGTATGTTACCAAGAAATACAAAGTTTCACATTCATAAATACGTGTCAGGGCTGCTAAGAAGGTCAAAAAGAGTAAAAACACAAAAAACAACAACTTCCCATTGCCCAAACAACAAACATTTATTTACATTGAATTTACAATATTTTATTTCAATTTTTTTCCTTTATTTTTTAACTTTTTGTAGTCTTTCCCATTTTTTCAAGCTTTTACTATTACCTCATCATCCCCGTCATTTAAGAAATGATGGAACTCATTGTTCCCCACCATCACCCTATTTGCATTTCTGGTACCACTATTGGAGCTACTTGCACTGCTGGTTCCACTATTGGAGGTACTTTCACTGTTGGTTCTACTATTCGTTGCACTACCACTGGTGCGTATTTCTTCTTTTTCTGTAACTTGTTCACACTCTCCCACGTCTCTTTCCAGCTACCTTATTTTCCTCAACTTTATCTAATGATTTATCCAGAGTGATAAACCATTCCTCTGAATTAGGTACAGGTTGATGTGGATGGTTGTGGCTCCATCTGCAAAATAATGAAATAAGTTTTTATTACTGCAATAAAGTAAAAATTATAATTACTGTATAATGTTTTAATCGATTTAATTCAGGAAATGAATAAATGTAAGTTCAAAGGTGTTTATTTATTTTACACAATAGTGTATATGCGGTTAAAAACTCAGTTCTTCCCTGTTTCTTTATAAACGATAACAATCGTTCTATAGCATTAAAATTAGCCCACTACCAGTTGCTAACAAGAATTACCCGCAAACATGTTATTCTACCCAAGTACAATATTCTCCATTATTAAAACTTCAACAGTTTTATTTATTTCTAAGCATATCGTTCGAATAGCAATTAGTCCTACATCCCAGAATATCAAAGTTTCTCTATATCGGTTTCACGTGGTTTTCCTTAAGCTCCTTCGTAGGTAAATCGTTAGCATACATGCCTTTAGCGTGCGAGACTTATGTTCGATTCCCGGAGGAACCCCCACAAACTAAGTTTCGCTGGTGTGCGAGACCTAAGTTTGATCACCGGCTAAATCCATGTCTTTTATGGCATCCTTTCATATAAAGCTTGTTCTTAAGTTGTAAAAAAAAATAAAATAAACAAAGCTTCTTATTAAAAATTGTAAGAAAGTACAAAATATAACTTCCCTGGTGAAAGGGACATTAAACTTAAAATCAACTCAGCTGAACTCGATTTTCCTTTACTTTTATTATTCTTATTCTTAAGAATTTATACCGTTTTGAAAATAGTTTAACAGCTCACATCATGAGAGAGAATGATAAAAATACTGTAACTACGCACTGCAAACGTTAACACATAATTATGATTACATATAAGGAATTAATAAAGTATTTAATTTTACATTCGTTCTTCAGATTTTTCCTGGAATAACCACAATTTATTTCCTCATATAAATTCCCTTAATCGCTACATAGTCAAAATAGAGAAGCATTTGTTCTTCAGTTTTCTTACCACTTTATTCCTTTATGATTAAACATAGCCCAAAACTCTAAAAATGGTAATCCATCATTAATTTATTAATTAATAAAACTAAAATATTAGTGACACCTAGTGTCAAAATTTTAAATTAAACATTAGTTCAGTGCAGTGAAGATCTAGCATAATCCACAAGCATTTAGCATCTAGCATCTTAACTTTAGCATCCTGGCCAAATCTAGCATAATTTCATTTTACCCTTTGTTAAAAAGAAAAAGAACGAAAATTTAGATGTTTGAAGACCGTCGGGAATCATTCTTTTTAGTTGAAGCGATGGTTGGAGCAATGAAACCAGTCGGTATTTCTGCGGTTGTAATTTTTTGTTGAATTCAGAGCAAACGCAAATGTTCAAAAATAGCAAATGTGACTGCAAAACATATTTACTTACCCATAGTTTTATTACTGCCAACTGACACCTGAATGTGTGATTATCTGGGATGTTTCTGTTCCTCTTAATTTACAACTTGAGAGGGGAGGGATTTGAGCGTCAGGGGACAACTAGTAATACACTAAAAGAAATGCTTCAGGGCTGTGTCGGAAGCGGCATGTTGTATATATATTTCTTAAAATGTTATCCATTCATAAAATATAAATTCGACCATCCTCCTCTATAACGTGCCATTTATCATCATTCCTAACAGCGTCATATTAAATTTGTACATGAATACAGTTAATACACTTCATTAAAATAATGAAGATAAGTAGAGGCGTGTCTTTAAAATTAGTTAGGAAAGATAATTTGAAAATCTGGCATAATTTACAAAAATCTAGCATAATTCAGACCCGTGTTTGGCATCATCGCGAGTCTCGAGTGTGGCAACCCTGGTTCAGTGCTTGGCTCAGTGCAGTGTTAGCTGTTACTAAAGGCAGACTCATGTGACAGTTTTCTCTACCACAGTAAGTAAAATTGTACTAACAAAGCAAAACATATACATACATGCTGTTATTATTTTCCTATTCAGAAGTGGTCCTCTCTGCAGTATTGTCTTATGTAAAAGCCTAACGCTACGATGTACGATTTATCTTAGCTAAATGAGCATTTAAAAACAATTATTTTATATTATAGTAATTTATTATCTGTAAATGAGCATTTTAAAACTATTATTCCATATTACACAAATTTATCGTAGCTAAATGAACATTTTAAAAACTATTTACAGTTCAAGTTCTCAAGTGGGCGGGTAGTGCCTCAGAAAATATTCTAGTTCGGTTTCCAGGGGGAGTGCAATACCACGGGTGCAAATCCCCTACGTGCCTGCATTTTTAAATATTTTTCAACGTAAAGCGCAAGTACAAGTTAGGGGTGCCTGGTAGTAAAAGACGGGCGTGAATACCTCTCCTGATGACCGAAAAAGGCGCGTGCAATTGGGGGAGCCAGGTAGCAAAGGCGGACCGGGATGTCGCCGCTATCTAACAAAGGCGCGTGCAATTGGGGGAGCCAGGTACCAAAAACAGGCGTGGATGCCTCTCGCATTAAGCCAAGGAGCGTAAAGTTAGAAGATGCTTGGTAGCAAAGGCGGGTGCAGTTAGAGGAGCGTACTAGCAAAGGCCGGCGTGAATGCTCCTCCGGTGAGGCAAGGAGCGTGCAGTTAGGGGATGCTTATGCTTAGTAGCTAGGGATGCGCTCGAGTCGAGTCGAGACAGAATTTTCCAGACAAAATTCGAGTCGAGACACAGCTCTTCCAATAGAAAAATATATATTTTTCGAGTCGAGACATCACTTTTACAGCACATTTTCGAGACGAGACAGACTCAAATCTTGTCTCGTGCGCATCCCTATTAGTAGCAAAGGCGGGCGTGAATAACTCTCCCGGTGAAGCAAGGAGTGTCCGGTTGAGGGATGTTTGGTAGCAAAGACGGGTGTGAATACCTCACGCGGTACCGAAAGGTGCATGCAGTTGCGGTTGGCTCCGATACTAAAAAGTGGAATAAATTTAAAGGCAGAGGGGCAATTTGCGGAAACCATAAATAAATGCAAAGGCATAAGTTTGCGTAGACTCCTTCCTTTTTTTATTACTTCGAAACAGTTTCTATCCGACTTTCCATTTTTAGCAAAAGTATTATTGTAAATAATACAAAATAAAAGAAATGAATCGATCAACTAAAATTAACATGGAATATTATTATACATAATATGATTAATTAAATATTTTGAGCTCATTATGCTTCATGATTCATATAGGGTTGCTACTAAAAACGGGACGTTAAAATAAGATTATTCTAAGTAACTATGTCACAAACGGCTAAATCCTACCTATCTCTCTCTTTCTCTCGTGCCCAGTGGGTCTAATCATACCTATGATGTGCGTGCTTTTCCACCCCACTAGTTTCTTATTATGCTTTTTAAATAATGTTCATAAACTATTACCAAACAAGATTTATTCCTGACTAACTAACTCGTGGTACACCTGAAAACCCACATTCAAATTTCCCGGTAAAAAATAAAAAGTTAAGCTGTAGGTCAATGTGTCGAAGATCCATGGTGGTAAGCGCGACGGTAAACTCAAAATTCATTCAATGTTCTTGTGTGCTTACATGTAAAATACCACGGGAAA
This sequence comes from Thermobia domestica, assembly GCF_964235325.1. Classification (NCBI taxonomy): domain Eukaryota; kingdom Metazoa; phylum Arthropoda; class Insecta; order Zygentoma; family Lepismatidae; genus Thermobia; species Thermobia domestica. Next base: position 128,144,326 of record NC_137455.1, on the reverse strand, counting down.
CCTGTATTTTATTTCTGTTGCGACAAATAGCCGTTTCAATGGACTCTACGTGTTCTTGGTATTTGAGACCTATTATTTATATAAAACACTGCCAATATACAGGGTGAACGGTAACTATGTGGACAAATTTCAGCAGGTGATTCCGGACACTTGTACGAGAAAAAAAAGTTTTTGGGACATATGCGAGCTGATCAATAGTTTGGAAGATACAGGACGCCGAAAGCTTGGGAAAATTAATTTTAGAGTTCCATAGTTCCACTATACTGAATGATAGAGCTAAGGCGGCAAGGTCACGTCAAAGAAACCGAACCTGCTCTATCCAAAAATGCCTATGCTAAAATCGTGACATTCGTGTGCAAGAGATTTCCCAAAGGAAGTGGGGAATCCCCGGAAATTGTCTGTCGAAATGTGAGTCTAAAGTTGCACGGTTCGAAGGTTACACGAACAGTAAGCAATGATCTGTTGTCGAAAATGTCATATCGCCAACATTGTCAATATGGCGCAGGAGTGTACATTTGCTATGTGGGGTTGCATGCCTGCAACATCAGGCAGGAGTTACAACAGGGAAGAATGTGCTCTTGAGTTACCATACATAAGAGGGGGAGTCGTTTGCAATGAATAGAATTAGCACCAAGGGTGTAACCAGTAGGATTATGTAGGAGGGGCCCGTCGTTTTTGAAGAGCGGCCAGCTACAATGTACAAAACAAAAAATGTGCTGCAGTTAGTGTTTTTGAAGCCTGAAAAAAACAGCTAGCTAAAATGGGCAATCATTTTTTCGTGGGTATAAAACACCTAAATTTATTCTTTCTATTATTGGAGTAGTACAAAATGGCATAACAGTCTGAGATGGTTAAAATGGCCCTTCTTTGCTTTTTCTGGTTAGTACAAATTTATTCCTTCGTTTATTTGAGTAGTACAAAATGATATAAATGTTTGGTACAAAAGTAAATAGGACACCCAAGTTTATTTGCTCTTCACTTTTTGTGCTTGGTACAAAACTGAATAGGTCATACAAATTTCTCCTTCGCTATGTTCACGTGTTATTCGGGTTTAAATATTTGACCTTTCACCTCGATGGTCATGTAGTAGTTTATGACCTATTACTAAATGTGGAAACAGCACCTCAATATGTGGCTCTGTTTGCGAGCTATTCGGGTAAACCTTGGACCTCGATGGCCAGTACTTTTGAGACATGTAGTAGTTGATCACCTATTACTAAATGTGGAAACGCAGCACTTCAATATGTTGCTCCGTTTACGACTTATTCGTATTTAAACTTTTGACGTCGATGGTCAGTACTTTTGGGACATGTAGTAGTTGATGACCTATTATTAAAATCTGGAAACAACACTTCAATATTTTTCTCCGTTTACGAGTTATTTGGGTTTAAATATTTGACCTTTGACCTCGATGATCGGTACTTTTGGGACATGTGGTAGTTGATGACCTATTACTAAATGTGAAAACAGCACCTTAATATGTTGCTCCGTTTACAAGTTATTCGGGTTTTAATATTTGACCTCAATGGCCAGTACTTTTTGGTCATGTAGTAGTGGTGACCTATTACTAAATGTAGAAACAACACCTCAACATACTCCGTTTACAAGTTATTCTGGTTTAAATATTTGATTTTTGACATCGATGGTAAGTACTTTTTGGACATGCAGTAGTTGGTGATCTATTACTAAATGTGGAAACAGTACGTTTAATATGTTGCTCCGTTTACGAGTTATTCTGGTTTAAATATTTTATCTTCGGCCTCGATGATCAGTACTTTTGGAACATGTAGTAGTTGGTGACCTATTACTAAATGTGGAAACCACCTCAATATGTTGCTCCGTTTACGAGTTATTAGGGTTTAAACATTTGAACCTTGACCTCGATGGTCAGTACTTTTGGGACATGTAGTACTAGATGAATGCTTATGTTACATAGGCGTTGATAAAAGATACACTCCTGCTATTGGTTCATATTCTCTATTATTAAATAGGGGTGTGTAATACATGTTCTTAGTCTTATGTAATCTGTGCGTTGTTAAATAGTGGTTAAAAATAGGCCATACTCTTTTATCAGCTCTGCTATGTTAAAAATGCTTGTAGCCCTTCTTGTGTAATCTCTGCTGTGTTAAAATAGGGGTTGATAAAAGGGAACGAGTACATCCCCATTATTATATGTTATGTTGATAGTCTTTGCTTTGTTACATAGGTGTGCAGTTCGTAGTCTTTGTGTTCGCTGTCTTACATAATTTTTGCTATGTTAAAATAGGGGTTGAAAAACTGCTCATAAAAGGGAACGAGTACACCCCTAAAAAGTGATCGTAAAAGGGAATGAGTACACCCTCGTAAAAGAGAACAAGTTTTCGGGGTGTTCGATTTTCCATGGTTGGACGGTAAGGGGATCATTGCGTATCGTGCGTCACTGGAAAATTGAGTCCTTGCTCTCATGAGGCCCTGGAAAAAGGCAAATTTTCAATTACCGGGGACCAAGTGACGACATCCTACTACCTGTTACCCATATCTTATTTTTTGCAACAAACAATTTCCCCTGGTTTAAATTCAGGCCTTGTTTTAGCTGGTTTTTTTTGTCATAAAACATTTTATTTTTCTGCTGCTTGTCTAGCAACATTTTGTGTACATTTTCCTGAACTTTTGGTTTTAGCACCTCTACATGTACTGGCAACTTAGTTCCTACCCTCCTACTCATCAATATTTGAGACGGTGACATATCTGATCCTAATACGGGATAATTCCGATGTTCAAGTAACCCTAATCTGTAGTCTCTCCCTTCTTCTTGGCTTTTCTTCAAAATTCTTTTTGAAATTCCTACCGCCTTCTCTGCCAATCCGTTCGACCTTGGATACCTTGGACTACTATTTACAATAATGAAATCCCACTCTCTAGCAAAATCCCTGCATTCCCTTGTGCTAAATGGTACATTGTCAATTACCACAATTTTAGTTATACCATGTGTTGTAAATACATTTTTAAGTTTGTCATTTACCTCTACAGAAGTTTTTGACTTCAGTGGTAAAATTTCGAGTAATAATCCATTATAACTAGAAATGGCTTACCCCTAAATTCTAAGATATCAAAACCTAGATTTTTGAACGGTAAATTTGCTGTCAACGGAAATTAATGGTTCTTTGGTATTTGACATTCTGTACTTCTCACACGTCGTACACTTAAGGACCATATTTTCTATATCCTTAGCCAACCCTGGCCAATACACTATCTGTCTTGCTCTTGCTTTATTTTTTGCACTCCAAAATGACTTTCATGCAACTGGTTTAACACTTGTTTCCTTAAACGAACCGGTGCAATTAATTTTTTTACCCAAAAACACTAGGCCATTTTCTACAGTAATATCCTGTCTCAATTTGTGATAAAACTTTACACTGTTATCTAATTGCTTCTTATCATCGGGCCAACCCTTATAATCAGTAACGTATTTAGGGGGGCTTCCGGGCTTAAGCCCCCCGAAGTCTTACTTACTATAGTAAAGTATATGAAATATCTTGCAGAATTTTCACATTTTCAGGCAGTTCCCCGAAACAAAATCGTAAATATGCCACTGCTTGTAATACAGATCCAAAATTCTACTTAACACAGGGTCTAATTTAGTTGCTTCAATGAACTGCTCTTTACGTGCATCAATAACTTGTAAGTGAGAAGTTAGACTACAGATTACTTCAGTAAGTGACGTGTCTTCTTTTTCAACCTCATTAAGATATGGCCTTTACTCAAATTCACTTTTTCAATTTCACCGGAAAATGCCTAAGAACACACCTTTCAACTAACAATCATAATTTTACATCGTTTTCTATATTAAGGATGTGGGTGAAACAGACTTAAGTCTGCACTCTTCAATTTTTAACACCTATTGAAGGTAGTGTATAATGTTACACTGCTGGTGAGTAGTTACATTATCCTGCCAGCGAGATTAGATGTCGCTGCAAGCGCGACAAACTTGATACACTTGTTTTTCCATGTAGTTACCAATCTTGCCGTTAGGCTATGTGATCTGTGGTATATACGAACCTTGCCTTGGGTGAAGTGGAAGTGGAAGATATGTGGATGACTTATCTCGGAAAGCAGTTATGTCAGGAATAACAACTATCATAAAAATACCACATCATAACTTTAAATATTTAATCAAGGAATATCATCACCAACAAATTTTGGCATGGAGAAAGAAGAGTGAATCACGCCCAGGACAGAATTATTGGAAAATAACAGAATGTCACACGCGCCCAATCTCAACGATCATAAATTCTTGGACAAGATCAAAAACTATAATACTACTTAGGTTCCTTTTACATAGTACTTTAACTCCCAGAAAATTGTGGCAGATTAAATGTAGAGATACAGATACCTGCTGGTGTGGTAAATCAATTGGAACAATTAATCATTTGATATTTCAATGCGAATTATTCAACAAAAATCGAGACAAATTTATGGAACAAATTGTTAAATATTTTCATACAATACCAGTCAATATTAATTTTATTTTAAAAAGCATAAATCAAGAGTTTTTACATATCTTTTTACAATTTCTACAACAAAACAAGGCTTGTGTATAGCCCGCTCCCCCCAGTTCTTTGTCACCGGAACTGGAAGAGTCAGTACTACTACTACTGATATTGCTACTACTACTACTACTACTACTGCTACTACTAGTACTACTTATATCGAGAACAGAACCCAACCAACCCCTGCGGGGCTTCTAACCCGTTCCTACTACTACTACTACTATTGCTATTAACTACCACTACTACTACTACTACTACTACCGCTACTACTACTACTATTACTTATACTAAGGCTTCCTTACCGCAAGATTTACATCTTAAATCTTTATAACATGCGATTCCGATTCATTATGAACTAGTATGAATCGTTAGAATCACAATGATTCGTTAAAAATCACTGGGGGGAGCAGGCTATACTCAATCCCAAAACAATTTAAACATATAAAAAGTTTAATAATATATTTTTCAAACAGTTTGATGACAGATTACAAACCATACTGGAATTCAAAATTTCTCAAAAAAATGTATCCTACATAATCTTTCAAACAGTTTGATGACAGATTACAAAGCATACTAGAATTCAAAATTTCTCAAAAAAATGTATCCTACATAATCTTTACGTTTGATCTTGTGTTTATTATTTTGATTTTAGTTAGAATAAGAATCCAGTGTTCGAACAAGAAGTTTTCAACTCAAGACTTTATTACAGGAACCATTAATCAAAATAGCAGAACATAGGCAAACTGGGATGAGATGAGATCTGTGCCTTAAATCTAAACTCCTCGAAAGAGGAAAAAAGATATGGCCTTGACAACAGATCGTGGTGTATATACGAACCTTGGATCTGCAATATGCATATTTTTGCCTTGTATGTAAACACGCTTAGGATTGAGTATAGCCCGCTCCCCCCAGTGATTTTTAACGAATCATAGTGATTCTAACGATTCATATTAGTTCATAATGAATCGGAATCGCATTATAAAGATTTAGGCTATAAATCTTGTGGTAAGGAAACTTTAGTATAAGTAGTAGTAGTAGTAGTAGTAGGGGTAGTAGTAGTAGTAGTAGTAGCGGTAGTAGCAGTAGTAGTAGTTAGTAGCAATAGTAGTAATAGTAGTACTAGTAGTAGTAATAGGGATAGGTTAGAAGCCCCGCAGGGGTTGGTTGGGTTCTGTTCTCGATATAAGTAGTAGTAAGTACTTAGTACTAGTGACTCTTCCAGTTCCGGTGACAAAGAACTGGGGGGAGCGGGATATACACAAGCCCAAGCTTAATATTATAATTCAGTAATTTGAGCTTCATTCTTTGTAATCTACTAGAAGGCACATCTGATACATATTTATTCATTATAGAAACTAGAGGCTTGTGATCTGTTTCTGCCTCTAGTTCCCTACCATAGATGTGCAAATGAAATTTTTTCACCGCATATACAATGCTAAGTAACCCCTTTTCAACCTATGCGTATCATTACAGTTTCTGTAAGGCTACGAGAACTGTATGCTACAGCATGCCCATCTTGTTTGAGAACAGTAATCCAGCCCTTCACTTAAAGAATCACATTGTAACGTAATTTTCTTAGGTTATACTTAAGGAGCCGCGCTTCCCATTTAGGAAAGAACGAGAAACTCCATACTTTTAGGAATTATTCATTAAGTATTTAGCATGTTAAAAAGTAGGTAACAGAGTGAGTTCTAATTAGTTAATGAGTGATTCGAAATAAAAGATGTGTGTTTATTCCGCTCTCGTTATGTTTTGAAGTTTGTTTTGCCCTTGTACTTAATGTATGAGTATGTGTGGGGGCAATTCATATCGCATGTTCCGTGCACGTGGATACTTCTTACTGTTGCACTAGCTACAAAATTGATTCTATTTTATGTACGAGTGGTAATACAACACATAAGAAACCCAGATCACGCTGTATTCTCACTCCATATTGGAGTGTGAACACAACATGATCTGGGTTTCTTATGTGTTGTATTACCACTTGTACAACAAATAGAATCAATTTTGTAGCTAGTGCAACAGTAAGAAGTATCCTCGTGCACCGGAGATGAGAAGTAGCTGTTCTTAAGAATTATCTTTTCTTATATACATCAAAATTAGCTAACACAGGAGCACTAGAAAGTTTTTGTTTTAACGTTTCAAAAGTCTTCCTATGTTTAGGTAACCACTGCCACTCAACATTTGATTTTAATAATTTCCTTAACGGTGCAGTGATTGTGGAGTAATTTGGAATGAACCTATTTACGTAATTTACCATGCCAATTACTCCTTGTAGTTCTTTTTTATTTTTGTTGTTCTTTTAACTCAAGTACAGCTTTCACAATGTCCCTATTATGCCTAATTCCTTCTTTATTGTACATATGCTCGAGGTATTTAACTTCATGTACCTTATATTGTAGTTTATCAGGATTGAACTTAATGTTCAATTTTCTTGCTCTCTCTAGCACTACATTGATGATTTGATCGAGTTCTTTTTCAGATTCTGCCCCTATTAAAAGATCATTAAAATAGACGACTACTCCAGGAATATCTCCAAAGCATATTTAATTTAATTTCTGGAACACTTCTGGAGCTATGCTTAGGCCAAAAGGTAGCCTTAAAAACCTCCAACACCGATACGATGAGCTAAACGTACACAATCTACTTGCATCTTCACCAAGCTCAATGGGATAGAAGCCATCTTTCCAATCTAGAATAATGTACACAGATTTTTTATTTAACCTTGCACTAACTTCTTCCACAGTAGGAATTATTGAATAATTTCGTTTAAGAGCTTTATTTAGATCTTTAGGATCTAAACACAATCTTAGAGACCCATTAGGTTTTCCAACTATAACTAGATTGCTTGCCCAACCCGTTGGATTTCCTTCTTTACAAATAGTTCCATCTTTTTTTTTCTAGTTTTTCAATTACTTGCTTCAGTTTAGGCTGTATACTTAGCGGCACCCTTCTTGGTGGCTTTGCAACAGGTTTTGCGTTTTTATCAACTTCTACGTGTAGTTTATCCTTGTAATTGCCAATACCTTCAAATACATCTTTATTTTGCGTTACAAAACTACTCTTGGCCATTGTTGCTACAATGTCAACAGGTACTCTTTGTATTAAATATAACTTCGTGCAAGCACTTATGTCTAATAACGGCTTGGCTGCGTTACTTACACCTTCAACTATTACAAAATCTAAGTATTCATCCGCATTTTTTGACGTACAGTGTAAGTTTACAACACCTACGGGTTTAATTTTATGGTCACCGTAGACTTCCAACAACATTTTGGTAGGCCTAACCTTAAATTGTTGATGTATGCGTTTAAATTCTCTTATTGGAAGCACATTGACCTCTGCACCTGTGTCCAACTTTAATGTGATCTGTTTATCTTCCAACTGAATAGTTTCTTCCCATTCTTGCCTCGCTGGCATTACAGCATTAATGTGAGATATTGACACTTCTAATAAATACAGTACATCACTTGTATCCTTAGCTTCCACTACTTCTTCCTGTATGCACTAGACTTGTTTAGCCTTGCACCCCACTGCAAAATGTTTAAACTGTTGACACTTTCTGCATTGTTTACCGAACGTTGGGCACTGCGCTTTCTTACGTACTGTGTTGCCCTTCTTACACTTGTACTCATTATTGTGAAAACGCGGGTTCCTTGCACTTTGCTCTTTGTACTTATTTTTGTCCTCTCCTGTTGTCCACGCTTTTCCTGGCGGAGCTGACTGTTTCCCACTTGCACTTTTTCTTCTTATTTCACTAACTTGTTTGTTTTGTATGGTATCCGCTTGTTTGCTCAATTCCGCTGCACGTCCCATATCAATAGCCTTATATAGTGGCAGTTCTTCTGCACGCAATATTCTTTCCTGTAATACCTTATCACGCATTCCCAACACAATACGATCTCTCATTCCACTGTCTGTTTGGTCACCAAATTCACACGTCTTAACCAGTTTCTTTAAATCAGTAACGAATGAGTCAAACGGTTCTCCTTCATCTTGCAACCGGGAGTTAAAAACATAACGTTCTACGACCACGTTTTTCTGGGGATTGAAGTAAGTTTCGAAAGTTTACTTCGCACTTCGTTTTGCGTTCTTCATTTGTCTTAAAAGTATTGTAAATTTCCATTGCTTCTTCACCAACTACATTCAGTAACATTGCAACTTTGGTGGCACTGGGCTTTAAATCTTGGCCGCTTGCAGTCATATAAGTATCAAAATTTTGTTTGAATTTTGTCCAATTCTCACACAAATTACCGGTAAGACAAAGTTCCTTCGGGAGTTTCGCTGACTGCATTTTGGCTAGATGACAGTCGTACTGTTAAAAGATGACCGACTGCGACATGTATCGTTTGCTATGATCATTAATTAATACACTTAAGTGTATTACACAAGAACGTATTTATTAATAATTTCTAATTCACATTACAGCGAGCACACATTACATCATCCGACCACCACCTGTGCTGTCACAGACTATATCATAACTTCACAGTGTCAATTAGGGATGCGCACGAGTCGAGTCGAGTCGAGATTTAAGCCTGACTCGACTCGAAAATATGTTGCTGTCTCGACTCTACTCGAATTCGAGACGAGACGTCTCGACATTCGAGTCGAGACAAAATATACGAGTTAAAATATACACACACAGCCAGACCATTATGACTACCTACCTAATTGTTAGTATGTCCACTTTTTGGCACGAATAACAACGGCAACGCGTCTTGGCATAATCGCAATGTTCCTCGGTGGGCCGCTGGAGAGAGTTGGCACCACATATGCACACACAGATCATCTAATTACCGTAAATTCTGGGGAGGGGGTGATGCGCTCTCACGTCACGTTCAATCACATCCCAGGTGTGATCGATTGGGTTCAGATCCGGAGAGTTTGGGGGCCAGCACATCACTTGGAACTCGCTCCTGTGTTCCTCGAACCACTCCATCACACTTCTGGCCTTTACACATGGTGCATTATCTTGTCGAAAAATGCCACTACCGATTGGAAACATGGCCGTCATGAAGGGGTGTACGTAGTCTGCAAGCAGCGTGCGACACCTCGGCCGTCATGGTGCCTTGCTCGAGCTCCACTAGACACATGGATGCTCCCCAGATAATAATTAAGCCGCACCCAGTTTGTCTCCGTCCCGCAGTACAGATGTCAAGGAGCTGTTCCCTTGGAACACGACGTATTCGCACCCTCACATTGTCATTATGAAGAAGATTTCGGGATTCATTAGACAATGCAACGCTCTGCCATTGTGCCAAGGTCTAGTGGCGATGGGCTCGTGTTCATTTCAGTTGTAGTTGCCGATGTCATGGTGTTCACATTCGCCATCCTTAGGAGTGTTCGCTGCACTATGTGTTCGGACTAGATTGTGAAGGCCTGTGAAAAAACGGAAATTTTAAGTAAAAAACAGTTTTTTACGGTTTTCCCGAGCTGGGGAAAAAACGGAAAATTTGGGTATTATCAGAATAATCATTTTTGTTAATCACAGAATTATTTTAGTTAATATGTTAAATCAAACATATATTTCATAGAGATATCTTCATTGTTCTATGTAAAATTCCGGAAATTTTGAAACCATTAGAAAAAATTTGTTCGGAAATATTGGCAAAAACGGGAAAATATAGTTTAAAAACTATTTGTTGGCCTGAAGCTAGTAATCTTACTTGCTGTAACATGTCTGCAACATATACAGTGGGAAGTCGAAAATCCGAACTAATTGGGGCCACAGGTAGTTCGGATTTTCAAATTGTTCGGATTTTCGAAAATGACCAAGAAAATGCCATTTAGGCTTACATATACTGTACGGTATGTTCCTCTATCGATACAGTGGTTATTCAGTACATACAGTAATTACAATACCATACGTAAGGCTACTTACATTTAATGTTTCTGAAGAACCTGCTTGTACTCTAAACTGTTCTTTTAAGTCATACTTAAAATTTATAGGCCTAAGAAAAAATAAAAATAAAAATACATGACAAACAATTACATATCAATGAACTTTTGTAAAAACACTGACTTCACATAACGTCAATGGACACGCTATTGTTTGTTTTATCGTTTTAAGACAAAATGTAAAAAGCTTTTAGGGACCGCGTTCGGATTTTTGACGTTACGATTATCGACGTCCTACTGTATATACAATGTATTTCGCTAACGGAAAAATACTTAAAGCAACAGATTTTAATTCTACTTTACACACATATACCGCACAAGTGAGTAAATTTGAGCAGCGAGAAATATATTAAGTGAAACTTACGTTAGTTATTATTACAGACTAGCAGAATATCCCTTCTTCGCACGGGGAGAAGACGTTTCATTTTAGACACAAAGGGCACCAAAACTGTCACCAATGAACTTGTGGAACCCCAAAACTATGACTTTGACATTAATATCGATAATTTTCAATTATCTTTACATGTCACCAACCCCCTTAGAGTACTAATGGGGCTGAATTTGTGGATTTAAACGGCATTTTCTCTTCATCTCAGCGAGTATGGATTCGAGGCCATTTTCGATCATGTATATATACCTATATATATATATATATATATATATATATATATATATATATATATATATATATATATATTAGATGATTAAAAGAATCATATTTGGAATTTTTTATGTGTCACCCCCAAAAATGTTCCGTTGTATAGAAGAAAATTTTGTGCAAAATATGATCTACATCAATTAATATTTAGAGGTCGCTCATCAAGTATAAAGTATATGCCAAATTATAACATTATGTTGTATTTCAGGTCATTTGTTTCTGTTGGGTTTTACGTTTGTCTTCAGAAGCGGTGCTATAGTGTCGGATCTGAACCATTACTCGGGTTTGTATTCGAGGCGTTAGAGTCTTTGCAGGACTCGAACCTGGGACCACAAGCGCCGGACTCGAGAGCTGTAACCATAAAGTTACGGGGATCCCTCGTTTCAGATCACTGAGATTAACCTTCATTAACGAAGTTTTCTCACTCTTGACACCGATTGTCATATACTCTTTTTGTTTTAATTTCTTAATTTCAAAACTTTCCCTTGTTTTTGGTGGTTATTTTATCATATTTAGTAACTTCTACAACGCATGAGCCTGGCAACATTGCTCAGCAAGTCTGAGCAGAGTGGAAGAAGAAAGTACTAGGGCGGTAATGTTCGTGATTTACATAAAAATAAAAGAGTTAACCGAAGCCATGCAGCAATGTAATACTTTAGCCATTGGATTTACCAACTTTAACTGATTACTGTTATTAATTAGCCATTACGTTTTCTTTTCTTGAGAAGTAGACAGTGACTTGTGAAAAAAAAAAACATTTTGTTAAAATCTAACACGAATTAACGTATGTAGTGTTGTTGAACTAGTGAATTGCTATGTAATCTTTGATCCGCATTCAATGTTTCATGTAGTGTAGTGATATATTGTGAATTGTTAGAAGAAAGATTTTCATCACAAAATACGCGACTCGGAGGCGATAACTGCTATTTTTGTTGTTATAAAACATTGTTGTAAGTTGCATAAGCATGACGAGTGTATCCGAATAGGCAGAATCAGATATTTCAACGAGAAATATAACTTTATTATACGTTCTGGACAGGTCCGCGGAGTGTAAAATCAAAGGTAGTAAACATCCATCCAACCGTCAAGTCCTGTGCAATTTCTTTTATTACCATACGAATCTTAAGAAAACTACCCGTGACACTTCGCGAGAAGTCGCCAAGAATGTGAGTGTATTTTGGTCAAAAGCCCGGATCCCCATTCGAAGTGTACAAAACGTGATAAACAAAATAGAAAAACTTCACGACGTTTGGATGCGCTTAAAAAAGAATGGAAAAAGAAAGGGTGAAGCGCAACATCGTAATGAGCAGACATTTGTAGACTCTTTGGATGATTTGTTCGATATCGCACACGCAGATACACTGAAATTGATAACAAACAAGGATGATCGGGAGTTTCTTGTGGCACAGCGTGAAAAGGGTCATCGTGGCTGCATGACTAGTGTTGATTTGAAATTGGCGGGAAAAGAACGCCGAGAAATGAAAAGAAAAATGGAACAACTGCTAAGAATTGAACGTGAGAAGCGAAAGTTAGAAAATCACTGTGTCAGGACTGCCGTCGAAATGGATTCCTCCGACTCTGAGCCTGATGTCGGTGAAACAATTGACCCTAGTTTTGATCGTAAATGTGTGTCTCAAAAATCATCTGACCAACCAGTAGATATTAGTGAAGCTTGGCTATCATCTATAATAACACCTAAACTAGCTGCCACTCTAGATAGAACAAATATCAGTAACCGAAAAGCAGCTTTAGTAATAGCAGCAACCCCAGAAGGCATGGGAAAGAATGTCAATGATTATTGTGTAAGTTACTCCACGATAAGAAAGGAGAGGCAACAAATCCACTCTTCTCTTTCAGCCAATCTGCACGAGCATTTTAAGCCAGAAGGGCCTTTGATTATACACTGGGAGGGAAAGTTGTTGCCAGATATATTTGGAAAAGAAGTGATCGATCGCCTTCCGGTTATTGTTTCCGGCCCTAGAATTGAGGATCAGCTTTTGGGTGTTCCAAAGTTAAATTCCGGAACAGGGACTGTTATACACTCTGTAAAGTAAAAATAGCGACACTTACTCGGGTATGGTTTTCACAAAATTCATTAATCTAAACTATTTTCTACATGAATTTCTGATAATACTACATTAGATATTTGTAATGAACTGTCCATCCTCAATACATATGTCGCAGTTTCAGCTTATTGGAATGACTATAAAGAATTTATATGCATATATTAGTAGTTATGTCTGTTTTAGACATTGTGGAGCAAGTAATACATAAAAATTAATAAGACAACAAGAACAATACAAAACCAAAAAAATGAATGTCTGAAAGATAAAAAATTATGTCTGAACATAAAGAGGTACAACACGGTAAACTAGTATTTTGTGTGACCTCCATAGGCTTTCTTCAGTACAGCCAATCGTCGAGCTGGTGTAGCGCCCCAGATGGGCCCAATCCCTGGCAGGCTACAGCTAAGTTTGATTGCTCAGTACCGGAGCACTGAGATGATAAGTATATGGTAGGGGTCGCCACCTGTGATCTACTCTGAACACAGGAAAGGAATAGCAACAGATGCTAACACTGTATAAAATTGCGCTAAATCAATGCGTTAATAAAAAAAATGAGAAAAAGAAAAGAAAAAAAAACAAACTTTTAGTACAACGGCAAACGAATCCAACCTGTGCGAGACTGCCTCCTGTACACTCTACGAGTGCACAGAACACAGCCCTTCCCTTGTGCTGTGATTTCCTTAACTATTTGAATCTTATGAGAATGCCAAAGCTGAAATACAAGGCTGTAGAGTTAATTTCACAAAGCATAACACTTATGGTAGGGTGTTGCAACGTTTTATTGGACTGAAAAACACTCACAGATTAAGAATAATGGATTTCACCAATTATTACACTGAAATACTACTGAAATTACCATTGTGACTGCTTTCTGGGATAACCCCGCAATGTTATACTTAGTGACTTGCTCAGTTACTTAACTGAATAAACTCACACCCATCATATTGCTATACTGTAACTGAAAATAATGATATGGGATTCAATACTCAAATAAAACAAAATATTGGAACATATACATATATATATATATTCTATAAAATTGCATAACAGGTAATATGACACTAACAGATAATAGGATAAATGGCTCGAGCAAACGTAGACTTACTTACCACGACTAGTCGGGTTTACACTAATTATGTAATACTCAGCAGTATAATATGATGCACTTACTAGTAACCACCATAGCAGTAAGGAACCCTAAAGAAACATCATGCTAGATAGGTTCTCGCTACATTGTATGTAAACATAAAACAAGTGATTCATCTCAAATGAATGAGGACTTGAATGTAAACAAAAGGGTGGACAAATTAGACAAATGTGAATATTAGGCATTATAAGTAAAACGGACAATGCGTTGCTGAACGCCAGCGCTGATCAGGATGCAAAGTACAAGCGAACATCATAATTCTACAGATGTAATGCTCTGAATAACAAAACCCATGTAATCGTCAAGTAGTGGCATATTTGGACAGAACTTGAAAGAAAGCGACGGTAATGTGATTCATATAAACTGACAAAAGTAAAAAGCCACATTAGCTTTAAGTGGAGAAACAAAAGGACAACATATTGAATCAACTTGTGCTAGATGGCCAGGGGTCTCCTAGATACTGAAAGCACACACCTGCTTCCGACAGTGATAAACTCAATAAACAGCAGTTAACTAAACACTCATGTAGCTAGTGGTGTTCCTACGGCTTACTTCAGCATTGATAAGTGCATACAGGCAATCGTCGAAGTTACACTCTTAAGACGAGCATCAGCAAATCCACATACGGGTGCTATGCAATATGATTCCAATGAATCAGCAACAGAAAAGATAATTCTGTACAAAGCAGAATTAGGTTCAGCCTGCTACGAAGGCGGGCACTCACAATACAGGGTACTTACCCTTCCAATAAGTATAAACAAGCAGAGACTGCTATACTTTCATAAATGCACTTGCACTATTGACGGAACACTTTTCCAACTGGACACAAAAGAAATACACACTAACTGCTATTCAAAACGCATACGATGCACAGAAACTGAGACAGAATAACTGATCACTGTTGTGGAGAACTTCCATTAAGCTATAACGTCTAGAAGATAGGCCATGAGGAGAATTCTTCGTCTTGCACACAACCCGATCTGGGCAGGCGAGAGCTGGGGGGCACCGTCGCCAAGAGCAAACACACCGATCCTGATGCTGAAAATCCATGACGTTCACTGGACAGTTTAACAGACAATGAAGATAAAGTATATATTATGATCATCGGCGGAGATTTGATTAATAAGTAGCGCTATAATAACATTGTACTGAGGACATATAAATTGAACGCTTCGTAAGAGACACAAACAATGTATTGATGAAACTTAAACGTGTAGATATTAACTCTCATGAATAGACACTTCAAACTGTAAGCCTATGTACAAGGTTCCATTCCAACTTCTCGGGAGAATGCTGAATTCTTGACTTCTTAAATAGTCACTCGGGAGAACTGGAACACATAAGTCACCAGGTTACTTACGATCAAATGGCTAAACAGCACAAACAAAATTAGCATGAACAAGCGATAAACCTGCTTCCGTACTTGCCACTCAAATAACTCACAATGATGACAATGTTCTGGATTCCACTTCCGGAATGTCATGTTTTCACTGGCAAAGTTACCATGAGCTCCTAATGCTTCCATATTACGTAAAGGTACGGATATCTCCAAATAGGACAGATGAGGAAAGTACTTACTTCTGATTCGCTTCACGGACATTGTGAATGAGTTGGGGGGCCCCGCTGCGAAGAATTTAGTTATACATAAGATACATCATTTCTGACTGCAAGTAAAGATATGGCTCACTGAAAAACATGATGAGTAGTCCACTCTGAGAATGTTATTCACCAGATATTTGAATATGAAGAAATAACAGAATAGAGCCAACTTAAAACATACACCTACACAAAGATGGCTCACGTGGCAGCCTGGGCTAATAAGAATTTCCCAACTACATTCGGAATTTCATGCTATGCTAAAAGTGGCACACTTGCCAAAGCGTGTGAAACAGTTCCTGGAGACATAAAGTGAAGCACACACACTGTTAAACGTGACGATGGCGGCTGTAAATTAGAGATTTGACATAGTTTATCAACGCGCACCAAATTAATCATACCATGATGTCTTCATGTTCGACTCTAAGTACCCAGAATCCCTTGCGCGAACCCGCGAACATGATGCTTCGGCAGGGTTGCCAAATACAAAAGGATTACAAGAGGTAAGTAATAACTTGTAGTAATAATACAATTGTAGAATCGTTTACAATGGGGCGTTACAACCTCGCCCTGGTTGAAGAAAAAAAAAACTTTGACCAAATATTTTTTTTTATAAGTATGTATTCACCAACAATTCCTGGCGCTTCTCCAGAGAGCAGTTAAACAACTTAACATTATCTAAATTATAAGTACCAATCCATTCATTGTTTAAATTAACCAAACTTACTGCATTATTTTCTACACCTATGACCAAAAATGGACCCAAATACTTCAAGAAAAACTTGCTAATGGTCTTATCCATCATAGAGCTATGCTTCTGATTTTTTACGAAAACAAGATCACCAATTTTTATTTCGACACCTTTAGTTTTCACTTTAGAATCATTTTTCTTGAGACTTTTCTTTGTATTTAACAATACTGACTGATGTCTGAACTTATAGTCTACTTCACCAAACTCTGAAGGCCAATCTAATTCTTTCTTGAAATTATCTAGAGCTGAGAAATTAAGAAAAAGCTCTAAAGGAGCGTAACCAGTAGTAAGGAATATAGAATTATTTAACAGTGACTGAATCTCTGATAATTTTTGACTCCATTGAGTATGGTCTTTGTTAATAAATACCCTCAACAAACGAGAAACTTCTGAATGATATCTCTCTACAGGATTAGATTTCGGATTATACGGGCTCAACAACAAATGCTGAATGCCATTTCTACGACAGAAACGACGCCACAAGCAACAAGCGAACTGTGCTCCCCTGTCCGTAATGAGTTCCTGGGGAATAGGAAAATGGTAAAAATACATTTTGGAAAAAATAGAAATAATCTCTTTAGCATTAGCATTCCTTACTGGATACAACACAAGAAATTTACTATAGACATCTAAGACAGATAATATATAAGAATAAGAGTTACTCTTTGGTAAACGCCCTATAAGATCTACGCTTAATTTACAATGTGGGCGATCTGCCTCCACATGACAAATTTGATGTATCTTGGCCTGTGAACATGGTTTAGTTGTTGCACAAATTTCACAATCATTTATAAATTTAGCAATGTCACGCTTCATATTCGGCCAATAGAAAAGTTTTCTACAATGTAAGTAATTATGAATTTCGTCTATTACTACATGAACTAAACTTTTAGGGATAATTAATTTCCAAACATTAGATTGTTTAACATACACTAAATTTAAATGTTTACAATAATTTGAATTACCTTCCTCCAATTTAGTTAAACATTTACTAACAAAAACATCATTTTGTTGTTCTTTAGACATTAGCTGTAAGAAAGAAGATTGAGTTAAATTTCTAAACACCACATTCACCATGTACATAGCACTACCAGACTCATCCTCATCAGGAGGATTACGTGAAATAACATCAGCAATATAATTCTCACCAGAAGACAAATGTTCAAACTGCAAGTTATAATCCTGAAGTTTTAGTAACAATCTAGTGGTCCTAGCATCTAAATTACGTATAGTTTTAAGATGTGTTATGGCCTTGTTGTCTGTATGGACAACAGTTTCTCTACCAAGAATATAATCTGCGAATCTCTCACACAAAAATACTACTGCTAATAATTCTGTCTGGAAAATAGACAATGACATTTCAGTGGGCTTAATACGTCTACTGGCATAGGAGATAACTCTAAATTCGTCACCTTCGAACTGACCAATATATCCGCCAATGGCTATGGCAGAGGAATCTGAAAAAATGTGAAAAGTTTGACTCATGTCAGGCAATGCTAAGGCAGGAGGAGAAATTAACTCTTGCTTTAATAGTTCAAAAGCTTTCAGTTGCTTTAGGCCGAACTGAAATTTCGCTTCCTTGCGTAGAAGATACACTAAATCTTCGGTTAATTCGGCGTAATTGTTAATGAATTTGCGACGCCAATTGGCTATGCCCAAAAATTGACGTAACTGCTTACGGGTTCTTGGTACAGGAAAATTTCTAATGGTTTCATTTAACTTGGAGTTAACTTTAACTTCTCGGCCAGATATGATATGTCCTAGGAATAACAGTTCGGGAAACAGAAATCTACATTTACGAAAATTTAGAGAAAAATTTAGCTTGTTTAACGTATATAGGATAAATTCTAAATGCTTAAAATGCTGTTCTATAGAGGGTGAAAAACAAAGAAGGTCGTCTAAATAACAAGAGATGAAATGTTTTGTGGACAGGTCGAAGATACTGTTCATAACGAACTGAAACAAACTTGTAGCAGATTTCAGTCCCATCACTAGGTAACGAAAACAATATTGTCTTCCTTCAAATAAGAAAGCTGTCTTTTCATAAGATTCTTCTTCTAAGGGTAGACAATAATATCCATCTTTACAATCAAATGAAGAAAACACCATAGAACCTTTGAGACGAGCTAATATATCTTGTATGGGCTCCACGCGCACGTTAGCAGATATTACCTTCCTATTCAGGTGCCTTAAATCCAATGTGGGTCTAATAGACTGCTTGTCCGCCTTGTAGACGCAGTGCACCGGGTTTAAATACGGTGACAATCTCTCTTCAATGACTCCCCATTCTAACCATTTTTGCAAGAGTTTTCTAAAGGGTTCTCGCATTGAGTAGGCTATCGGATATGGCTTGCACACCACTGGCTCATTATCTGTAAGTTCGATCTTCAGCGGCTTTATCTTTACCGGTCTAGGTCTCTCAGAGAATAATTCTCGGTACCGAATTAATAAATCTACTAATCTTGACTTAACATCTTCCGTTAAATCAGTTCTGGACAAAATAGTATCTTGAATTTCGCTCACGGGCACCAAATAATCGTCTTCTTGGTTCACTTCTTGTATTAAAGGTTCTGGTTCCATTGAACTTATCCATACGGAGTTCAGATTCAACTTAGCTGGCTTGCCGTCTAAGTCCTTAAAGGTAAGGACACGGTTAGCAAAGTCCACAACACAACTGTATTTACTCAAGAAAGGAGTTCCTAAAAGAACGTCTGACTTCATACCTTCCACAATGAAGAAAGAAACTTCGAGAACATGACCAGAGAATTCTAGATATAAAGTCTTTTGGCCTCTAACTCGGTGTTTATTATCACCCACGAAGGCTTGCAGAGTTACATGCTTGGCTGGCACTAGCTTGGCGGTGGGTAACACTTCTACAATCCTTTTCCAATTATCGTAACTCAAAAGGTTAGCTTCGCACCCACTATCAATTATACAAGATAGAGATAAACCGGCTATCTGGCCTGACAGATAAGGTGACTTTACGAAAGTACTATTTTCATTAACACTGTCATGAGAATTTTCATTTAAAATAAAATAAACTTGAAGAGGAGACTGAGTGAACCATGTACCGTTAGTTCGGTTAGATAATATAGCTTCTGGTCGCTTACTACAATCTTGGCGGGCTCCAGGCGACCAATCAGGAGTCTGCCCTGTTAATTTAAAGCTGAATTACATTGAGCATAAGGCTCAGAGACAGTTTGTGAATTTACACCCATACTTTCATGATTATTTCTAAAATTAGGACAATGATTACAATTACAAGATGAAATAGGTTCAGCCTGTTCACAAGAATTTCCTGATTGATTATTAGCATTTCTATTAGAATTTCTATTTCTAACATTTACTCTTCTGATGTTACGATTGGCCTGTCTGTTATTAAAATTACTATTTTGTCCATTGTTAAAATTATTACTACTATTGTTATTATTACGATTACCAAAACCAAACCTTCTTCTGTTATTACGCCTAAAATTGACATTATTGCTATTACTATTGTTATTGCTATTACCAGGAGGATTATTGCCTAAGTAATCCTTTACGTTAGCATATCCCACTTGAGCCCATTTCTCTTTAGTAGGTACTTTATTTTCAGAACTGGAATTTACACTAGAGCTACCTTGTTCATTATTGTTTTCATTGATCATAGTAGTGGCAATATTAACATCAAAATGCACATTGCGCTTCTTACTCTTACTAGGAGGATCATTGTCATTACCTGCTTTACGTTTAAAACTAAATGACTCTAAAGACACTAGAGGACTGTTTAATAGCTTAGTTTTATCAGGTACTTCTAGCCTCATTAGGCGCTCAGCGAGTTCAGAAACCGAAGTGATTTCTACTTGACTTAAAGTAAATTGATACTCTGGAGGTAGTGTGTCAATTAAATAATCCACTAATTCTATTTGTGACATGTTATTCTTAAGCATTCTTAGACCTTTAGAAAGTTTCCACACAAACTCAGAAGCTTTTCCGTGAATGCTGGGGTTATATTTAGTAGACAGCAAATATCTCCACTGAGCCCTACAAACTTTTGGATTTAGATACTGCGACAAGAAAAGACGTTTAAAGTCATGATATGAATGAATTTGATCCGAGACCTGCGAAATCCAACAAGCAGCAGAATCTTTCATAGCTCTCATAGCAACTAACACTTGATATTCAGGATCAAGATTCAACAACTTAAAATTCTGTTCTAATTGTTGCAAAAAATCAAGTGGGGAAATCTCCAACACATTACCTGTAAACTCAGGGAAATGACTCAGATCTGACAGACGTAACGATTTTAGACCATGACCATTATTATTATTGCCATTAATGCTAGACAGTGGACAACCGTTGGACAAGAAAGAGGGGACGTCTGGCTCCAAGGTGTAAGTTCTTGGGTAGGCAGAGTCACCTCGACCAATATTGACGGACGAAACACATGGCAAGTCATTTGTATCCTTGGCATGCTGAGAAAGAGAAGAGTTGAATAAATTATTTCGCTCATAACTAGGAAAACCATCAGCTTTCCGACCATTCAAACCTTTGTCATTACCAGGCTGGGAATGAGTGCAATGACTGTGCGGCATACCATGCGCAGAAGCAGTGGAAACACAACTAGCATTGTTAAAGAAATGCTGCACCTGGGACAGATTGATTTTGGCCGGGCGAAGACAAGAAGTAGTGGTTACTGAAGTAGTTCCAATCAAAGGACTAGAAACAACCACTGGAATTTCAGACTGACTACTGCCCTCACAAGTACTAGGATTAACAAGACCTAAGAATCATTCAAAGTCTGTGAAGTGTCTACGCTCCACGTTAACAACATCAGAATTGAGCTGGTTACTTTGCTCTTCCACTTCTTCGTCATAATCTTGATCAAAAAGGCTGTCAACCTTCTCCTTCAAGGCTTCAAGTTCGTCCCGTAGTCCTAAACAAGAGTTGCTGGTCTGGTGGATTTCTTTCACTTGGGTAGACAAGGCTTCCAATTGACGCTTACACATACCATTGTCTCTCAAGCAATTAAGCAGGGTTTCTTCCTGAGAGGCTAAATTCTCGTTCACCACTTCCAATTGATGATTCAATTCCGCTGTATTGTTTTCTAATTGGTTACTCAAGGCTGCTATACGAGCATCCTGCTCTTTAATGTGACGATCCACGGTGTCCTTCAACTCCGACATTTCCTTTCCTACAACTTCAGAAATTTCAGAAATCACTGCCGCTCTAACCTGCGAAACTTCTTCTGTTATGGCTGATACGGCTGATTTCAACTGGGAGTTTTCATTAACTACATCTGACCTTAACTGCGTAGTTTCTTCAATCACCTTTGATTTCAATTGTATGGCTTCTTCTGTTACAACCACCTTAATGGAATCTATTTGGGCGGTGAGCTGCGCTAGAAGATCCGAAAAATTAGAAGCAACACCAACTTCACTACTACTTCCACTTTGACTCTTCTCTACCAAAGATCCGGTGTTTAAATCATCTATTTCAATAGTATTATTTGCTAGATCAGGAGATTGTACCAAACATGAATTACAATCCCACGAAACATTGGGTTTGCCTTTCTCGGCAAAAGCTTCATCACTTAATCCTGAACACTGTTTACAGTACCAAGTGTTACAAGAAGTACACTCTAATAAAGTGCCCGAATGGCCACACTGACGAGCTTTCCTCTTAGACTTATTCATTCTGGCACTAACAGTTTAACACATGCACTAAAATTAAAAGAATACACTGAAAAATAGTTTATTTGACGTTAAACACTCAATTGACTTTTACTTCACTGATATATGATGCGGGTCCCCAACCCAATTCGACAATGTCAACAAAGAGCGCTGCACCTCACCTACGATGAAGGTTGACTCAAAACAGTAAGACTTTTTTTTTTTTTTGGAAAATTCAAAGATGACGGTATCCATCTTCGGAAGCTAAGAAATATACAAAATATACAAGATACTGATAAACAAGATTGCAATACGATGCCAACAAAATTCTATATAGAGAAATAAAAATAGAAATCACTAAAACACAAGAAAAATCAAAAGGTACCAGCTGATATCCTGGCGATCAGGTCGCCAAAAACTAAAACAAAACCCGTATCCTGATGCTGGGTCGCCAAAAACAAACAAACCGCTGTAGCGCCCCAGATGGGCCCAATCCCTGGCAGGCTACAGCTAAGTTTGATTGCTCAGTACCGGAGCACTGAGATGATAAGTATATGGTAGGGGTCGCCACCTGTGATCTACTCTGAACACAGGAAAGGAATAGCAACAGATGCTAACACTGTATAAAATTGCGCTAAATCAATGCGTTAATAAAAAAAAAATGAAAAAAGGAAAGAAAAAAAACAAACTTTTAGTACAACGGCAAACGAATCCAACCTGTGCGAGACTGCCCCCTGTACACTCTACGAGTGCACAGAACACAGCCCTTCCCTTGTGCTGTGATTTCCTTAACTATTTGAATCTTATGAGAATGCCAAAGCTGAAATACAAGGCTGTAGAGTTAATTTCACAAAGCATAACACTTATGGTAGGGTGTTGCAACGTTTTATTGGACTGAAAAACACTCACAGATTAAGAATAATGGATTTCACCAATTATTACACTGAAATACTACTGAAATTACCATTGTGACTGCTTTCTGGGATAACCCCGCAATGTTATACTTAGTGACTTGCTCAGTTACTTAACTGAATAAACTCACACCCATCATATTGCTATACTGTAACTGAAAATAATGATATGGGATTCAATACTCATATAAAACAAAATATTGGAACATATACATATATATATATTCTATAAAATTGCATAACAGGTAATATGACACTAACAGATAATAGGATAAATGGCTCGAGCAAACGTAGACTTACTTACCACGACTAGTCGGGTTTACACTAATTATGTAATACTCAGCAGTATAATATGATGCACTTACTAGTAACCACCATAGCAGTAAGGAACCCTAAAGAAACATCATGCTAGATAGGTTCTCGCTACATTGTATGTAAACATAAAACAAGTGATTCATCTCAAATGAATGAGGACTTGAATGTAAACAAAAGGGTGGACAAATTAGACAAATGTGAATATTAGGCATTATAAGTAAAACGGACAATGCGTTGCTGAACGCCAGCGCTGATCAGGATGCAAAGTACAAGCGAACATCATAATTCTACAGATGTAATGCTCTGAATAACAAAACCCATGTAATCGTCAAGTAGTGGCATATTTGGACAGAACTTGAAAGAAAGCGACGGTAATGTGATTCATATAAACTGACAAAAGTAAAAAGCCACATTAGCTTTAAGTGGAGAAACAAAAGGACAACATATTGAATCAACTTGTGCTAGATGGCCAGGGGTCTCCTAGATACTGAAAGCACACACCTGCTTCCGACAGTGATAAACTCAATAAACAGCAGTTAACTAAACACTCATGTAGCTAGTGGTGTTCCTACGGCTTACTTCAGCATTGATAAGTGCATACAGGCAATCGTCGAAGTTACACTCTTAAGACGAGCATCAGCAAATCCACATACGGGTGCTATGCAATATGATTCCAATGAATCAGCAACAGAAAAGATAATTCTGTACAAAGCAGAATTAGGTTCAGCCTGCTACGAAGGCGGGCACTCACAATACAGGGTACTTACCCTTCCAATAAGTATAAACAAGCAGAGACTGCTATACTTTCATAAATGCACTTGCACTATTGACGGAACACTTTTCCAACTGGACACAAAAGAAATACACACTAACTGCTATTCAAAACGCATACGATGCACAGAAACTGAGACAGAATAACTGATCACTGTTGTGGAGAACTTCCATTAAGCTATAACGTCTAGAAGATAGGCCATGAGGAGAATTCTTCGTCTTGCACACAACCCGATCTGGGCAGGCGAGAGCTGGGGGGGCACCGTCGCCAAGAGCAAACACACCGATCCTGATGCTGAAAATCCATGACGTTCACTGGACAGTTTAACAGACAATGAAGATAAAGTATATATTATGATCATCGGCGGAGATTTGATTAATAAGTAGCGCTATAATAACATTGTACTGAGGACATATAAATTGAACGCTTCGTAAGAGACACAAACAATGTATTGATGAAACTTAAACGTGTAGATATTAACTCTCATGAATAGACACTTCAAACTGTAAGCCTATGTACAAGGTTCCATTCCAACTTCTCGGGAGAATGCTGAATTCTTGACTTCTTAAATAGTCACTCGGGAGAACTGGAACACATAAGTCACCAGGTTACTTACGATCAAATGGCTAAACAGCACAAACAAAATTAGCATGAACAAGCGATAAACCTGCTTCCGTACTTGCCACTCAAATAACTCACAATGATGACAATGTTCTGGATTCCACTTCCGGAATGTCATGTTTTCACTGGCAAAGTTATCATGAGCTCCTAATGCACCCATATTACGTAAAGGTACGGATATCTCCAAATAGGACAGATGAGGAAAGTACTTACTTCTGATTCGCTTCACGGACATTGTGAATGAGTTGGGGGGCCCCGCTGCGAAGAATTTAGTTATACATAAGATACATCATTTCTGACTGCAAGTAAAGATATGGCTCACTGAAAAACATGATGAGTAGTCCACTCTGAGAATGTTATTCACCAGATATTTGAATATGAAGAAATAACAGAATAGAGCCAACTTAAAACATACACCTACACAAAGATGGCTCACGTGGCAGCCTGGGCTAATAAGAATTTCCCAACTACATTCGGAATTTCATGCTATGCTAAAAGTGGCACACTTGCCAAAGCGTGTGAAACAGTTCCTGGAGACATAAAGTGAAGCACACACACTGTTAAACGTGACGATGGCGGCTGTAAATTAGAGATTTGACATAGTTTATCAACGCGCACCAAATTAATCATACCATGATGTCTTCATGTTCGACTCTAAGTACCCAGAATCCCTTGCGCGAACCCGCGAACATGATGCTTCGGCAGGGTTGCCAAATACAAAAGGATTACAAGAGGTAAGTAATAACTTGTAGTAATAATACAATTGTAGAATCGTTTACAATGGGGCGTTACACTGGTAACAAGTCTATGGCAGAGTGCAACGTCGATTTCATGGAACCACACCCGGATTATCTGTTCTACGAATTCGCTCCTATTCGGGAACGTCTTGTTTTTCAACCTTCTGCTCATAATGACCCACAAGTTTTCAATTGGATTCATGTCAGACGAGCTTGGAGGCCACCAGAGTCTTGGAATATTCATAGCCTTAAACCACGTATTTACGATTTTCGCTCGATGACACGAAGCATTATCGTCCTGGAAAACGAAGTAGTTCATATTTTCCCCTGAAAAGTAGTCTTTAGCTGTTGTGAGAACTTTACGCTCCAGAATTTGGAGATATTTTCGTGCATTAACTGAACCTTCACATATTACCTTCCTCCCGACGCCCTTAGCGGAAAACCAAGCCCATACCATGACTCCGTGACTGAATTTTTGCGTCTCTAAAACACAATCCTTTTCATGGTCCTCACCTTTCGAATCCACAACTGCACACCATCATCGTTTCCCACTATTTTAAATTTATTTTCATCGGATAAAACTACGTGCTTCCAGTCCTCTCCAGTCCAACATTCGTATCGGTCCACAAATTCACGTCTCGCTGCCCTGTGCGCTTTTGTCAGCCTCGGCTTCTTACGCGGTTTTATCTTGGTAATATCCTCTTCGCGCGGTCGAGACAACACATTTATATGACTAACTGCAATTACACTGTATTTTTGAAGCGAGTTGGCGGGAACTCATTCCTCGATTCTGCAGTGCTGTTGATTTTATTTTGCTATCTGCTCTGGGTGATGTTTTCTTTTTTCTACCACAGTGTTGGTGAAATGAAGATTTGTTATGCTCCTTTTGCTTGTGAATTACTCTTCCTGCTGTTGAGTAGTGGATTTTGAGTATTCCACCGATATCCCTAAGGGATTTACCTTCACTGTGCAAAGCAAGAATTATGCCTTGTTTACGTGGAGATAAGTCACATTTCTTACCCATTTTACTTGTTTACAGTCTACATACAGCAATAATACCACACAAAAACAACAATGCACAACAACAAAACTGTCACTTGACAGTGTCCAAACAATAAGAAAATACAGAAGTCACGAAAGGATGTTTAAATCGGTCTACACATCACAATTGCAATCCAGAATTCTCAATAGAGTAACTTTCGGCGCGCTCTCAGTATTATCTAGTGGGAATATTACTGATATATAAACAATTGACAAGTGTTGTTGTGCACACTACAAGTGTTACAGATAATGCAAAAGATCTCTCCTACTCTTTCCTTCCTTTTACTTCTTTTCTAGTGGGCCGCAATGATGGTTTTCTGTGTAAGTTACTGTGAAAAAATAGCGACACTTGCTCTGATATGGGTTTCGCAACATACATTAACCAATATGATTTTTACATGAATTCCTGATAATACTACAATGCATATCCCCAAAGAGCAGTTCATTCTTAATACTTGCGCTACAGTTTCAGGCTTTTGACATGAATTTAGTGAATTTATATGCATATATAAGTAGCTATGTGTGTTTTGAGCAAAATCGTTTATAGGAAGAGTTATACATAAAAGTGGAAAAGATCAACAACAATTGCAGAAAACAAGAAATGGAATTTCTTAAGGGTAAGATATATATTGTGTACGAACATCGGAAAGTACAATACAGCAAACTATATTTTGTATATGCACCATGGACTTTCTGCAGTGCAGCGAATCATCGGGGCCCTTTGGTAACAAGGCTATTTTAAAATGCAACCTCGATTTCACGGAATCACACCTGGATTATCTGTTCCTTGAATTTCATTTTATTCGAGATAGTTGTCTATTGAATCATCATCTCATATCGACCCAAATTTTCAATTGGATTCATGTCAGGTGAGTTCGGAGGCCACATGGGTTTCTAAATAGGCATATCCTTGAACCATGTATTAACGATTTTCTTTCGGTGACATGAAGCATTACCATCCTGGAAAAGGAAGTAATGCATATTTTCTTCAGAAAAGTCATCTTTAGCTGTTGTAAAAACTTTACGTACCAGAATTTGAAGATGTTTTCGTGCATCAAACGATCCTTCACATATATCCATCGTTCTGATGCCTTTAGCGGTGAACCAAGCCCATACCATCACTCAGTGACTGAATATTTGTATCTCTTAAACAAATTCCTTGTCAAGTTCCTTGCTCATTCGTATCCACAAATTCACACAACCATCGTTTCCCACTATGCTAAACATCTTTTCAACGAAGAAAAATGACGTGCTTCTAGTTGTCATAAGTCCAAGTTGCATATCGACTCACAAACCTACATGTTGAAGTCCTCTGTGTTTTTGTCAGTTTCGACTTTCTACGCGGTTTCTTCTTCGTAATATCCTATTTAGGCAGTCAAGACAATAAAGATGTACGAGTAACTGCAATTCCAACATTATGTCACATTGCAGAAGCGATTTTTGGGAAAATCATTCCTTAAATCTGCAGTGCTATTGATTTCATTTAGCGATCTGCTCTGGGTGATGCTTTCATTTTTCTTTCACACTGTTGACGAAGGAACGATTTGTTATGCTGTTTCCGCTTGTGAATTATTCTTCCTGCCGTCGAATGATGGATTTTTACTATTCCATCTATGTCCCTTAGAGATTTGCCTTAGCTGTGCAAAGCAAGAATTATATCTTGTTCACATTGCGACAAGTCACATTTCTTACCCATCCTTCTTGTTTAAAATCCACATGTAGGAACAATATCACACAAAAACAGCGCTGCACAACAACAATATTGCCACTTCACACTTTCCAAGCAGTGAGAAAGCAAAGAACAATCATAAAATGCTATTTACACATCAGAAAAGCAATGCAGAATTCTCACTACAATAATTTACGAGACGCACTCAGTGCCATCTAGCCAAAATATTACAGATACACAAACAATTGGCAAGCGATGTCGTAAACCACAGGTGTCACAGATAACGCAAATGAACTATACCACTCTTCATTTCCTTCTATTCCTCTTCTAACAGGCTGCAATTATGGTTTTCTGTGTAAGTTAGCTTGAGAATTGAGGTGTCGCTATTTTTTCTTTACAGAGTGTAAATGTTATTTTAGAAATAAATCTGATTTAACTTTATAATTGCACGTGGATGAGCGACCATTGAATGTTAACCAATTTTGCTGAAAATTTGCACAAATCACTAACATATACATTGGAAAAAAATGACGGGGTGAGACCAAGGAAAATCTGAAGTTGAAAATTTTCCATGTAAATGAAAATCACCCTAATATATATATATATATATATATATATATATATATATATATATATATATATATATATATATATATATATATATATATATATATATATATATACAGAGGCGGATCCAAGGGGGCTGTACGCCCCCCTTCACACTAAAGTATACACTGCATAAAATGAGCTTCTATCCTGCTTTACACTGGATAAAACTGCAAACTATGGTTTAGCCCCTCCCTTGATCATATCCTGGATCCGCCACTATCTATCTATCTATCTATCTATATATATATATATATATATATATATACTGTATATAATGCTCAAAAAATTAGGGACTCAGCTGAAATATCACACAAGACCTCGAGATAGTGTATGAATAATCTTGTGTTTGACTCATATATATCATACAAGAAGGAATGCTTTAAAATACACTAGAAAAATGGGTCACATACTGGTGTTGGGATACGGAAAACCTTGTTCACATGGTTCATGACACTAGACGGTTATGTGTGCATCTCTCGAACTGCTCACAAACAGGCAAGGCAACAACACTGATTGTTCCTTAATATGTCATATGATCACTTCGAATAGCCAACAGAGCCTCGCACCTGCGTGGCATGGATTCAATCAGATTATCGATGAGTTCTTGGGGGATGTTGTGCTACTCATCCAGAAGAGCGACTTCCAGCTCTGGAATGGTTGTTGGATTTACTGGCCTAGCGGCAGTTCGTCTGCCAAGCATATCCCAGACATGCTCAATTGGAACGAGATCCGGAGAGCATGCTGCCACTTCATCCGAGCGATACCCTCAGCATCCAGGGGCGTCATTTAGGGGGGGCAGGAGGGGGCAATTGCCCCCTCCCAAGAGTTTGAAAAACACATATACTTTAATCAATTGTATACTAATACACTAGTACAAAACATGAAAGTCTTATGTCGGTAGTGCTCTTGTCCCCCCCCAAGCGAAGTCTGAAGTGACGCCCCTGTCAGCATCCAGCATCTCATCCACTAACCGAACTCTGTGAGGACGAGCATTGTCATCCATGAAAAGGAACTCATCACCAATGGCACCAGCATAAGGAAGAACAAGTTTTCAGGATCTCATCCCTATATCTGAGAGCCGACAAAGAGCCATTTCGGATGATGTGGAGCTCAGTACGCCCACCAATGCTGATTCCTGCCCACACCATCAGTCCACCACCATGATACCGTACTGGGATCTTTTTCGCACAAACATGGGATTGCGTCGTGTTCCACACTCTCTCCAGATGAAAACACGTCGATTATCAGGCTCCACACTGAATCGAGACTCGTCAGAAAACAAAACATTGCCCCATTCTTTGCGTCCCCACCCACGATGTTCCTCCGCCTACGCTCTTCGATCAACACGGTATCGTGCAGTTAATGGGGCACACCATAGGCCTACGTGCGTAGAGACCATCTTCTCGAAGGCGATTGCGGACCGTTTGAGTGGATATTGTGCGTCCTGTTGTTGTTCGGAAGACTCGAGGGAACAGAGCAGTATTCTGACGCCGGTTTTGTTAATGGCGATCACATTTGGAAGTTAATGTGATCAGATTTTCACCATTGATTTCAGCGACCGCGAAAACTATAAATTCGACAGTAATATCGGCCATTTTCTACCACTTTTACATGTCCCTGTAAGCGCCCCCTGAGACCCTCTGGTACGAATTTTTTTTTTAAAAAAAAGAAAGATTCATCTTTATCTGGGGCCTGGGCCAAGGTACCCTGACCAAAATTTGGTAAGTCTCGGCCCACTCGTCTGGTCCCTAGGGATGCGCTCGAGTCGAGACATGTCTCGAATCTCGACTTGACTCGACTCGAATTGGAGTCGAGATTCGAGTCGAGACACACTTTGTAAAATTCGAGACCAGTCGAGACAAACGTATTTCTCGACTCGAATTTTCGAGTCGAGACGGCTCTTAAAAATCTCGACTCGACTCGAATGTCTCGAAAATCTGTCTATAATTTTTAATATTATTTTGAAGAAAGTATTCACTCAGAAACAGCCTTGAAACCAATTCCAGCTTTTATTCCTTCAGAAAGGTACAGAACGCATAAAATTAATAGTTAATCTTTAAAGATCAAGATTTAATTTTCAGCTCAATTCAGTTAATTAGAACTAATAGTTAATGTCGTTGTATTTGGTTGTACTGCAAATATAATGATAATAATAATAATAATAATTGATTATCTAGTTTGTATAAAACTATTATCCGTAGTCTAAATCTAGTTTGTATAAAACTATTGCGATAAAGTGAACTTCATAAATTCTCTGAATGAGCAGTTGGTAGTCTATAGTAATTTAGCATAGTTATAATTATTGTGTTTTCGTTTCAACGCAATAGGGTTACGTAACTTCTGGATTATTCGCTTGCCCAACTATTCTGAGGCTTTAATATGTTGCAGCATATCACGAGCTACGGATAAGACGAAACGTTTTTTTAAATTTCGAACCAGGGGGGTCTCGGGGGGGACGTTTACTGGGACCGACCTGGGGACCAGACAAGTTGACCGAGAGTTACCAAATTTTGGTCACGGATACCTTGGTCCAGGTCCCAATCTAAGGCGAAGCGTTTTTGTCAAAATTGGAACCAGGGGGTCAAAGGGGGGCGTTTAGCGAGACATGTAGTAAAAGTAATCCAAATTGATCGACATTAGTGTCAAATCCATAGTTTTCACGGTCGCTGAGATCAATGGTGACACTTCCATCAGCGATGACTTGCAAATTCAGCTACTACTGTATGCGGGCCGGGTGTCAGCGGGTGAGGAATACCGAGACATGTATAAATAGCCCATATTGATTGATACTAGTGTCAAATCCATAGTTTTCGCGGTCACTGAAATGAATGGTGATATCCACAGGTGTTGACTTCCAAATACAACCCCTATGCGAAGAATGGGTATATTAAGCTAGTATTACAATAAATGGACTGCTTGGATGCCAAGAACTAGTACAGATAAGTACCATTCACTTCTATGAATAGGTATTTTTTAAAAGGATTTTTGTAAACACTAAGTTATAAAACAATGAACTACATACAGTAGTTATGGTTTTGGTTCCCAACATAAAAGAAATATGGATTGTTCGTGAGATATTGAACTTCAACTTTCACTCCTGGAAAATTTCAATTTTGGAGTTAGGCCACTTGGCATCAAAGCAGTTCACTGTAAGATAAATACATTCCGCACATTAGTAACATAGTTGTTCAGGGGCCTTCGATTTCCATCCTCTCAAATGAAAGCTGAACGATTGTTTTATACATGCTGACTATATAGGAGAAAGAGTGTATTAAGTTTTCGAGCTTTGGTGCGTATTCGTATTTACACTCTGATATAACTTTAAGTTCACACTCAAATCGAGCTAATTGTTTAATGCATTTCGAAAGCTTTTGTTTTTATGCAGCTCATTAAGGAAAATCTATTTCATAATCGTAACATTTATGTACTAAGAAACTATGAACGTAAAGTGGACTCGACCTAGCCCCGTGGCCGCTGTGACTCAGTGGCACAGCTCTCACCCTTGGTGTGTGAGGACTCTGATTCTGTGTGTGTGTGTGAACTCCGCGGCTAGTGTACGCGTCTTTGCCGTGGAAGACTCGGGTTCAATTCCCGGCGCGAGCTCATGTAGTTCGGATTCCACGTTAATCAGTAGGTCTACATTTCATATATCCTCGCTGCTGAAAGAGACGGTAAAGTCAAAATCAACTCAACAATATATATGTGTGTGTGCTTGTGTGAATTTCCTCGTGGCTGTATGGTTAACACATACGCCTTGATCGCGGGAGACTCTGGTTCGATTTACGGTGGAAGCTCATGAAGTTGTTACCGGTATCCCACTTTAAACTGTAGATCCATGCCTCATATAACCATAGATATAATATATATGCCTTTGATACACTTATTTTCCGACTTGGAAGCCATCGAAAATTTCCGGACACAGAGTCCCGTAGACCGAAAATGAGAAACATGGGTACAGAGTAAAACAGCCATAGAAATTAAAGCTTTTTAGGCTAACTTAATCCTTACATATAATGCAACTAGCTTGGCCAAGTTACAATGGAGGAAATGCTATCATTGCAACCAGTGGCGGCGATTGGACGTTAAAAGTGGGGGGGCAAGATATGATCTGAATATGTGTATATCAATGTTAGTGTTCCTGGTTGTTTCTAACACTTTGTTTGACGAAAAGTTGTATAACTAATAGGATACTATATTTTTCAGTTAAAATACCATATATCGTGTTTCATATTTAATTAAGTAAATTGACAAGAGCAATTTACTTAATTGCCCATGATTCCTTCCTCATGAACATCTTAAAATTCTCTCTGGAAAATTGTGTGATCAGATTATTTAATAACATATTTGTAAAACAAATAAATAAAAGGATATTATTAATCATATTAATGAATAATGAGGCTTGTTTTGTAGAAGTTATATTGAAACTGGGGATTAATGAACAACTTACATTTTTAATTCCATACTTGCCATTAAATGTATGTTATTACTCTTAGAAAATGAAAGATAGTAAATACTACAAGCATATGCTACGACGCAATTGTAATATTAATTCCTTTGAATTGCAATTAAAACGCAATTCCTGTAGCTGTCCTAACTCCACGGGAAGACAAATAACCAATACACTCTTACGCAACGAGAAATATTATATGGTGCCATTTTTTTTATGAACCAGTAATATATGCAAAAACTTTACATTTCCAAATGCAACTATATACATTAACCATTTTAAATTATGGCTTTTTAAAGGTAAATTATTGAATTTCAGTCAATCAGCTACAGTATCATCCCTATCTATCCTAGGATCATGGCTAGTACCTCATTCTCTTCAGAATAGAACAACCTTTCAAACGGTTCTATTTACGTTTTCCTATCTTGTCGCTAAGGCGGGAAAGTTTGAGGGAAATCTGGATTTTTTCTGATTTTTTCATACTTTGATTCCCTCTGGATCCCCTTTGTTAACGCACAGATCTCAAAATCAACTGAAAATACGAAGGGGTGTACTAAATGCGTATAAAAAATTCAAGCTTCTATCTTGAAAACTAAGTGCGGGAAAATGTTTACCAATGAGCTAAGAACATTCCCACAATGTCCCAGATGACCCATATGTAATATAAAATTTTCCTGAGACATCCCTATTTATACTGTGATCATTGTTCGTACGTCATTCCCTTCAGAATAGAACATACTTTCAAACGGTACCACTCACATGTCTCCCTTATGTACCTGAGGTGGGAAAATCATGAAAAAATGGATTATTTGTTTAAAAAATATTCCTTCTTTGTACTTTTTTGCCCCTCTGTACCCCCCGTTTTAACGCAGAGATCTGAAACAAATCTGAAAAATACTACGGGGTGTATTAAATGTATGTGCAAAATTTAAATCTTCTAGGTGCAAAAGTGAGCCCGCCAAAAATAATATTTCTACAATAATCCAGATTCCCGTAAAAAAAAAAAAAAAAAGGTTCTCAGGTAAAAGTTCCCTGAGACATCCCTATTTATACTAGGATCATGGTTCGTACATCATTCTTTTTAGAAGAGAACAGCCTTCCAAACGGTACCACTTACATGTCTCCATCATGTATCTGAGGAGGAAAACTCGCGAAAAAAGGGATTTGTTAAAAATATATCCTTTTTTTAACTTTTTGCCCCTCTGGACCCCACTGTTTTATCGCAGAAATCTCAAAAAAAAATCTGGAAAATATGAAGGGGTGCACTGAATGTGTGTGCAAAATTTCAATCTTCTAAGTGCAAAAGTAAACCGTGCAAAATGTAATAAAAAAGTCATAAAAATATTTTTAGTTATGACGTCATCACACTACGTCTCGACGCAGAAAGACGTGAAAGCATATGTAACATGTTCTACAATGCTTGCAGGCTTGAGAAAAAAAACAAGTAAAAAGCTTTTTTGGTTCTTTTTTAAATCGAATAATGAAAATTC
This sequence comes from Thermobia domestica, assembly GCF_964235325.1. Taxonomy (NCBI): domain Eukaryota; kingdom Metazoa; phylum Arthropoda; class Insecta; order Zygentoma; family Lepismatidae; genus Thermobia; species Thermobia domestica. Next base: position 128,109,415 of record NC_137455.1, on the reverse strand, counting down.
TAGCCTATCACCGAAAAATAGATGATATAATTTAAAAGAGTTAAGTGGTCACTTCAAAAAAGTGGGTTGGCAACTGCCCCCTCTTGCCCCCCCTAATCGCCGCCCATGATTGCAACACTCTGAGAATAGAAAATGTTCATCAGGTATTACTATCCCCCCGTCTCCTGCAGAATGAAAACTGACTAAAAACTCAATATATATATATATATATATATATATATATATATATATATATATATATATATATATATATATATATATATATATATATATATATATATATATATATATATACTATTTTGTGTAATGTAACAAACAGTGGCGGATAGTATTCATGTTTTCTTGCAGAGGTCCTTACGAGGGTTCGCTTCCATCTTCCTCTCCCCAAGAACTAAAATAAATTAAAAAATTGCTATTACTTGTTAATCTTGTACAAAGGACGCAATTAAAGTCCCAGTGTAACACCCCTTCACATTTAGATTTTTCCCCTGGAAGAAAACCAGTTATTATTGTTTCTTGATTTCTCAGTCTCACCTACATAAACATACGAATAGAATTACAGGATAGGACATGTTTAGATTGCTTGCACGTGACATCTAACTATATTTCTCATCAAATGTGTCACAGATGAAAATTTCCGTTTGTACTGCCTCTATTTTCTGGTACATATGTTTCATTTATGTTATGTTGCTAAAATTCGTTAGGAAACAAGTACAGACTGCGCCTGTGTGCCTGACAAAACGTAAATGTACTGGATAATTATTTCTTCACTTTCTTCCAGAAAAAAAAAGTAACCCATCTCATGTCGGCTAACAAAAGGAGATAGCGGACGAAAGATAGCCGTTGTTTACCTAAGGTCGTTACACAGCAGGGGTTTCATTCAGTCAGAGGGAAAAGAAAAAATAATTTAAGGTTTCTACATTTGTTTTGAACTGCAATATACTTCTTCCTTTTATTTTAAGAACCATTTCCTTCTCATTTGTCTGCATCAGAAAAAAAAATGCAAAAAAATCACTAGAATGTGCCTATTTACCCAAAGTACGTACTAGATCACTAGTTCAATAGTAAAATCACTAAATCTAGTACGACATCATAAATGTGGCCTCCCTGGGTTGGAGCGAAAGTAATGGTTGGAGTAAAAACTAGTCCGTATTTCTACTGCGTTCTGTTGTTGAATTCACAGAAATGTTCAAAAATAAATTCAAGAAGTAAAACACGATCCTACAAAAGACTGTTTACTTGCTCACTGGTTTTCGTATTGTGAACTGAAACTCAAGTGCGCAGTCATGTTGAATACTTCTGTCCCTTTCTACATTACAACTTGAGGTGGGATGAGGGTCAGGGTAGATCTAGTGATATACCGCTAAAGGAAGTGCTTCAGTACAGAGTCGGAAGCGGTATGTATTGTTTATACTACTTACAACGTTACCCCCCACATAAAATATAAATTCACCCTTTCTCCCTTCCCTTTTTCGAATACAATGAACCGACTCATTTGCTGAAGAAAGATGCTAAAAGAAAATTGAAACATCTGTGTCTAAACTTTCTTTGAAGCGCAGTCTTTTGTATTTGTAAGGTTTTGCGAGTGTTTTCGAGATAGCCAAATCTTTTATCATGGACTCCTGCTGCGAACTGACCGTGAGTAAACACCCGATCTAGCTGTGCTAAATTTCTCTCGCACACGTGAAATGGGTTTGTTGTTTACAAAACAAATAGGAAGTTACCTTGTGCTTTTGCATTTCTGCACGCACACAGGTACCATTGTTGTTTTAATGATCAGAAGAAATATCAAAACCATCCGATATATATGATACGAAACAGCTAACAGAGGGAGGCAAAGATAAAAGTAGGCCTATACCAAGTTTTCCGCGTGGTACCATTATGGAGAATAAATATTTGATAAAGTCACGTAGATGCGCTTAAACCTATTCCATCTGTCCTTATAACTTTTCTGGTCTTATCAATTTCTCAGGAGAATACGTACAACATATGTCCAAATTCCATATATACTCTTTCTAAACTAATGAGTAAACTCATTAAGAACACCAACTGATATCAATAAACAGGAAAGAAAACAATACTTTATACTTCTATCATTTGGTACACATCTCTATGAAGCACAGCTTGTTTCTTTTCGAAATAGCTCCTTCGTGTCACAGCTGTGGTTAGTTTTGTTTTGTGTTAGGATGAAAGAGAGAAATGCAACATTTGCTTCGCGGTGAAGTTATATATATTATTAAGATGAGCGGTGATAAGCGAGGTTTAACAAAGAGTGCCTTTCGGATGCACAATTTAACGGGTAGTTGCAGTCCGTGTTGAGAATCGAACCAAAGCTATGTAAGACATGTTATGACAAATCCAAAAGGTGTGTTGTATCGGTGCAGTACCAGTTTTTCACGTTTTTCAAAATGTTCCAAAACCCAAAGAATAATCTTTAATTTCTGATATTTTAGTCGTCACAAATTACAATTTTATAATGTAGTCAATGTTTATAATTACTGGGCAGTTGGGCGTTTAAACTAATGACATCATAATAAAGTCAAAACCATAATTTTGAGTTGAATTGATTCTGAGTTTAACGTCCCGTTCAGCAGCGAGGCTATGTGAGACGTGGACCTACTGATTAACGTGGAATCCGAACCACATGACTCCCACCGGGAATCAAGCCCAGGTTTCCCACGCCAAAGGCAAGTATGCTAACCGTTAGCCACGAAGGAGCTCCACCATAATTTTAGTGGGCGTTAAGAAATATCTCGCCAGTGCTTTTACAATAAATAAAATTTTATAAGTATTAAAGAATAGTGGTAAGAGATTTTATAATAGCTCTTTTATTTATGAGATATGAGTATTTTGAAAAAAAAACAACAACTAAAGAATAGGTTGGCGGAACCACAAAAGACTTTCTTATAAATACATACGCACCTTACTCACCTTTTATAATTGCCATGCTTACATTCTCCATAAAAACAGAAATTCTCTTTTAGTGATACTTTACACAAGATCATAAAGTGGGTTCAAATTTAATTAAAGGCAAAATACAATACAATAATCCACAAATATTGCCTCAAGTGAGTTTAAAGATTTCTAAACACTAGTGCGAAACCGGGCTCTGCCGTTGCGATCGATTTACAGGTCTTGAAACGAAAGTAAGAAGGACTTACGTACACAGTAAGTAAAAACAATTAATATGCCGGTAACTTTCCCCCAAATGGGTGTATCTTAAAACTAACCTCACCATTATTTTTCTAATTAAATTCTAGCCCGAAATTATGTATCATATTACCCTATTCCCATTTTGAAAACTTGACCTTAATTCAAAATGGTGGATTTCAAGATGGCTGCCATCAAGGTCATATCTACCATACGACTTCCCCCCAGGACTTATATGTATCCACATGGTTTTTCACTTTTCTTCATTAACGCTTCGTTTACAAAGGGTAGTAAGGGACTTCTGTAGTAATCTCTAATAACCACATCACAACTCTTAAAAGTTATTAAAAAAAAAATAGAAAACATGCACCATGGCAAAAATTTGTCATCACAAGTAATGATGCATACATGCCTTCTATCAGCAAAAAAAGTTTCATTGAAATTGGAGCCGGACATTTGAGTGATGTCCCTTGTGGGATGTGATTGAACGTGACGTCAGAGCACATCGCCCCCCCCCTTCCCGGAATTTACGGGAATTAGGTGACCTGAGTGAGCACATGTGGTGCCAGCTCTCTCCAGCGACTTATCAAGGATCATTGAGTGTATGCCAAGACGTGTCGCCGTTTTTATCCATGCCAAAAGTCGACATACTGACAATTAGGTAGGTAGTCATGATGGTCTGGCTGATGTGTGCGTAATATTTTAACTCGTACATTTTGTCTCGACTCGAATTTCGAGACGTCTCGACTCGAATTCGAGTCGAGTCGAGACACGAGTCGAGACAGAAACATATTTTCGAGTCGAGACACGAGTCGAGATAGGCTTAAATCTCGACTCGACTCGACTCGAATGCATCCCTACTGGTTCCCAGGCCGCATACAGACAGACAAACACACAAACAATTTACAGTATTTTATTTATATTAGACTAGATAGATTCTTACAAATTATGCCAGATTTTCATATTATCTTTCCGAACTAATTTTAAAGACCCGCTCCTACTTATCTTTATTTATATACAGTATATCTATATATGTATATAACAAACGCAGGAATTACCCCTAAATAACGCTCCTGGAGGACCTCTTTCTCAAAAAATTTGCTGGGGAAACACTTGTAGAAACTTCAGTTTTCGTGCCAGACGATTACCGAGACCTGGTGAACAAACAAACAAACAAACAAAAAAAAACTTTAGCGATCGAATTTAAAAAAATAGTTCTCCTCAGGTTAATATTCACTGAGGATATTTTTATAAAATTTATATTTGATGGGAAATCAGTGGATTTTGAATACATCCACATCGTATCCACTGAGTTGCGAAATTGTGTACCTCCAGACAAGAGATATGCGTCTACGCGTAAAAAACGATAGTTTACGTTTACGTGTCAACTATGCGTAGACAATGTAAACAACGTAGACTATGTAGAATATGTCAACAACACGTAATTTAATATGGCGTCGTGGACAATAAAGGAATTTTCTTTTGTCGTCACTTTGCGAAATTGCGTACAAAATAAAATGCCTAGACCAGCGAACTTTCGAATACTTATGGGGCGTTTACACTTGGTCGATTTAGTCGCACGACTAAATCGACTCGCTGCAATTGCCACTAAATCGAAGCAAGTAGGCCGAATCAGATCGATGGATGTGTTCAATTATTTCAACCACAGAAAATAGAGCGTCTTTGAATTCAGTTGCCAGTTGATTAGTCACCTTCGATCAACAAGCAATTAAGTTGAAGTCCCGTTTACACGGTCGATTAAGTTGAAAGTGACGTCAATTCAACTGAATCGAACACAAATCGACTAAGTGTAAACGCCCCATAAGTTTCGTCTTGATGAAGGAAAATGAAAAATATTATGCATTTTGTAAAATATGACGAAAAAATTGGCAAATACAGCAGATTCAAGACTGAAAGCCCACAGGTGAGAGTTAGTTTCGTAAATTTCATTATAAAAGCAGTGCTCGAAGTGGAAAATCTCAGGAAGTGGTATGTGCAGAGCAGAGTAAACATACATGTTAGATAATTCCCTCTACTTTTTATATGTTAGTCGTTTCCCTAATCTTTCGCTGCACCGAAGCAAAACAACTGAATGAGAAAATATGAACAAACGAGCAACGAAATTTTTCCTTACATTTGATAGTGGTTGTCTACATAGTCTACACGGGAAAAGGTGTAATGTAGATTACGTATAGATTACAGTAGACAATCGCGTAGACGTAAAATTATAGTTTACGGCGCATCACTGCCTCCAGACATGGGCGGCCAAAGAAAATTTTCTAGGGGGCATCTTCAATGCTTGCTATATTAGTCTGCCATTTAATGTGCATGGTTTGTTATATTACGTATACATTTCCGTGAGCCAGGGAGGTTCATTCTTATCAAACACGGAGATTATGAAGGAGCAGATCTACTGTACAAAGTATAATAAAAACATCTCTTTCGGATTTCTATGATCCCGCAGTCCAACCCCGAGACGGAAACATAAGAGACAGGCTTTTTGTTTTTAAACAAGATAACGTGCCTAGCGAATGCTTTACATTGTGAAGATTATATTAGTGAAAATTAAACGAATATAATTTTACAACTTAATATACATATTACTAAATGTTGAGCTCCCCGTTGCTATGTGGTTAGCGTATGCGCCTATCTCGAACGAGGTTTGATTCATGGTAGGAGCTCATGTGTTTCAAATCCGACGTTAAACTGTACGTTCACGTCTTCTAAAGCTTTGCTCCTGAAAACGACGCTAAACTATAATCTAATTTAATATTACTAAATATTAAAAATAATGACTTACCAAGGTGACGTCAATTTGGCAGTCATCAAATCCATTTTATACTTTCACTTAATCCAGTGGATATTAATATAACAATTATAAGACACACGCGCATATAAATACTCAGAAACAAGCACATACACACGTACACATACACAAATATGAAAACTTCAAACCTATTTACATGTGGTGGACTGCGCTGCATCAAGCACTCTTATCTTCATCATCATCTTCTCATGTATCTGCATTATTTGATTCATCCACAGATTTGTTATTTGTACGCATCATTCATTTTAGTATGTTCGGGAAGGTTCATGGTACTTTCTTCATTTAAAGAGTCGGTTCTCTGTATTGGAAAGAGAATCAGGGGAGGAAGGGGAAATTTATACTTTATGAACGGATAACATTTTAAGAAATATATACCAAACATGCCGCTTCCGATGCAGCACTGAAGCATTTCTTTTAGCGGTGTACTACTAGTGGTCCCCTGATGATCATACCCCTCCCCTCTCAAGTTGTAAAGTGAGAAGAGACAAAAACATCCCAGACGCTCAGGGTTCAGTTGACAATAATAAAACTATGGTTAACATCTTGTGCAGAGTCACGTTTTGCTTATTTTTGAACATTTCTGTGAATTCAACAATACAACAGCGGAAATACTAACTGGTTTTATTACTCCAACCATCGCTTCAACTAAGGGATAATTCCCAACGGTCAGTGAGCCATCTAAATTTTTGTTCTTTTTCTGTTCTCCAGAGGATTTGTCAAGATGCTAGATGCTAAATGGGAGTGAATTATGCTAGATCTAGCGAAAAGATGCTAGATATGGCTTCACTGGCGGGCTTCGATATCTACAGAAGTTTCTGCCAAAGCATACAAAGAAACAATAGCACAATAGTTTCGATAACATCTGTGTGGTCATTCGGTAGGCTACACATCCGGTAAGAAGCTCAATCCTAACTGTAAAATTGGTAGGAGGAAAGAGAGTAGTTTGGACTGCACCCGTGGCCAAAACAAAAGACTTATAGCCGGCGTGTATAGATAATTGGATTCAAATTTTCAAGTATCCATTTACTGAATGCCCATATCGTGTATACATGCATTATTTATTAAGTAAATAAATTACACACACAATTAATTATGTCAGTGATAAACGGTGTTTATTGAAAAAAACTCTCCAAACAATGAAGATTAATCTTAGACCTGAGAAATGGTCATCCTTCGTTTTCATTATCATTTGGCCATGAAACAAACGCCTGACAGATATACAACCCCTATATACAACAATGTGATGTTGGAATATATAACTCGTAGGGTATGATGCTTTACTTTTTCAAAAATTTCATACTTCTAGTGAAATGGAATCTTTAGTTTTACGTCCCACGGTTATGCAGGTTAGGCTAAAGGAGACGGTGATGATGAGAAATGAATGAAATGGTGGAATGAAGAAAGTGGGAGGAAACGGGATAACCCCGAGAAAACCCACGAGCACGGTGTTTGTCCACCACAAACTCCACACGGCGCGATCTGGGATCAAACCAGGGCCCCAAGCACCGGAGGTGAACGCTCTACCACTAAGCCACTGCGCCCCCACAGTACTTCCAATGTACCCCTAAAAATGTGATAAAAGAACTAATGGCAAATGTTTTCTTTTAAAAACATATTCAGTTAGAACTGGACAATTTACACAAAATTTGGAATCGACAAATGAAAACGGCACGTTTCTAGCACTTGTGGGTTCGAGATCTCATTGTTGAAAGGATTGGAGACAAACATATAAACTTTTCTGTGAGGAGAAACATATACGCGTAAATCTAGTATTTTAATATATAGATAATAATTGGAATGGTTTTATTTTCGAGTGCTATTTTTTAATATTCGCAATATTGAAATTTTTGAACTTACATTTTTCGCGTGTTTTAAAAAAAGATATATCATTACTAGTAAAATTAACCTAATACAAACATATTTATTTTTTTCATTTTTTCCGGAAAATCGAAAAAAAGAACGTTTCTTTAAAAACAGGTTCAAAATTTCCGGAATTTTGACAACACTAGTTCAGACACACTTGTACTTTGCCCAGCATTAAACTCTGATCTTAGTTCCGACGCAGTTCGCTGCCTGTTCTGTTTTACCAGTCTGCCCAGCCTACGACGTCCGACATCTGTAATGAGGTGGGGGGCGCCCAACCTCTCGACATTTGGACGTCTTTTTCCCTTGGTTTCGCCACTTGTTGAAGACAATCACCACAGCACTCCTCGAACACCTGACAAGTCCTGCAGTTTCCGAAATTCTCGTGCCAAGTGTTTCTGAGCGAGTACTTTCTTCAAAATATTAAAAATTATAGAATGATTTTCGAGACATTCGAGTCGAGTCGAGATTTTTACCAGCTGTCTCGACTTGACTCGAAAATTCGAGTTGAGAAATACGTTTGTCTCGAATTTTACAAAGTGTGTCTCGACTCGTGCGCATCCCTAGTGTCAATGTGGTCAGAACCTCTTGACAACTATTGCATCCATTACAACGCCTATGTTTACAGCGCAGGTTTAATAAAGCATATCTTGAGATTAAAACAGGTATTCGAAAGATGTCAAACCTATGATCTCATGCTTCAGTTGACAAATAAGGAAAAAAGTACCTTATCTGCATCATTACAAAATTTGATTTTTTTAAAAAGGACATTGATTATTTATTTACGAAATTTGAACAAGTAAAAATGCCTTTTGTTTCTGAAATAACTATTTCATGACCATGTGATACAGTACAGAGCCCGCGCTTGTAATGCCAATTTCCGTTACATATATCCACTCCAGGGGCGGATCCAGGACAGACTTCTGAGGGGCGATGGGTTGTCATACTGCTACTTTTAAGGGCTCCAAACTTTGGGATGTGTTTTATTTTTATATATATAAAATAAGAAAGTCTCCTCTTCTGGGGGAGTGATTGCCCCCCCTGAATCCGCCCCTGATCCACTCACGATGCATCGCAAACTATAGTTCGTCTTTTTCCTTTACTGTATTAGCACACAACCGCATTCTGAGCTGTGTTCAATTATTACACACTTTGTGTGTGATCAATAGATACAAATCTCTGCAAGAATCGAGTTTGAACTATTTACTTGAATTCGATTTTTCTATAATTGATAGAAAACCCGTACAATTTTAGTGTGGAAGAAATCCCCCCGCACGATTATTTTACTCTTAAACTAGGATCGAGGAATATGTAACCAGAACTTGTTACATCGGCTGTATCTTTCATGACGCAAGCCCTTGCCAGTATACCCAATTAATTACATGGCTTGTGTGCATAACAGGAAAGCGGGACACCAGCTAAAGAAAACCAGAAGAAAAAAGCCTTGGGAACGACTGCTGGCAGGAAGTGTCAAAGAGAGTTCGCAGAAGAAACTTACTTTTGGTTCATTGGGTATGGATAATCGGCCCTATGTATATACATCTCGAAAACAATAGATAATATCTATTGTTTTTGCTTATGAGCATGACAGCTTCTGGTAGTTGGAATTGGTCACACGCAACCCGATTTATACAGGGCCAACCGATTGTACGTACGTATCCCAGGAAGGTCACCTATGAATTGTCTCGAGAATTACAATCTAAAGAAGCCTCGAGTTTAGAGGTGTCAAGCATTACGTGTGAAGAAAATATATCAAAAAATATACCGTTCGTTCTGCAAAGATAACCTAAACCTACTGTATCTGTGATTTCATGACAAAGAGAGAATAGGACTTAGGAAAAAGGTGCTACAGAGAAGAGGCGAAGAGAAGGAAATGGTGGAGACCACTAGAGGTAGAAGTGGGTTTATGGCAAGAGGCAGGACATAACGGCTTGAGGAGCATATTCGATGAGCTGACAGAACTCAAAACAGCTGTTATTCCAATTATTAGAAAGGAAACTTAAAAACATATAGTTTGTAATTATAATTGTGTGTGTTGTTGTTTTCGAGTATCTAGGATGTTAATTGAAGCTGTAGGAAACTGAGTGTTAAGTAATTGACAAGAAAGACTAATCAATGTGTACGAGCATTGGCAAGAAACGGCGTAACTAATTGTGCCCACAAATTGATATAGAGACGGAGTTTGTGTTCAAATACAGATTTCAGGTTTTCCAATGCTAATGAAAATAATATATAGGAAATCACGTCAAAAAAAATATAGGACGTTTCGTGAAGCTGTAAAAAAGGAACATTTCAATTATTTCCTGGAACATTTTGAAAGAACAAGGAATAAAGAAACTCGTATAACAATATTTCTACCTATTGGAAGGAACATTTCAATTATCCAATAGGTTAAAAAAAAAAAAAAATCACTTGGAAATTACACCGTTGTACCCTTCCTGGAACTATCTGAAATGTAAAATAAAATCTAAAATGTAAACATTATGCAGTTGGCGCCTTTAAGGTAAGATTTGACTATGTGTACGATATTTTACAATGATTTGCCTACAATTAGTGCAAAAAGTATTGATACACCTCAATAAATTATTTATAAGTCTTTAAAATCACTACTCCATAGAATTTTTTAATGAATATGCCGAAACGAGTTTTTGTTCCATTTTGTAGGTATATGAATATTTTTTGTGCTAACTGTATATTGTTTGGTGTAATTATTTTTAGATAATATGCAAGAAAAGAACGAAACACAGAAGAGTCTCCATTCAACCATCCTACTGTGGAGACAAAAGGCCCTCCAACTACCCACACTTTATTTCCTTATGATATTTTCACAAGTGGAAGTAGCAATGCCACAAAAATATAAAAGGTTTCGTTAAAATGTAGGAAATATGAAGGGACGCAAATATATAGGAAAAATAGGAGCGTTGCAAAGCCTGAGATTTGTATGATAGAACATTTTAATGGTTTTCGTGATTTAAACCCAGTAATTGGCGCATTGGGTGGAATGAGAATATGAATTAGGAATACTCAATGCTAAATAAAGTATATTAGTGCAGTTATAGGAGTTTCTATTTTTCATTTTATGTACGAAACATAAAGATGTGCATAAATATAAGATAGCACTTACCTGCAAATAAACTACAATAGCACAAAACGAAATTTTCCTCTTTCAACACATGAGTTAATTTTTTTAAAATTATTTAACCACCTCCTTTACCTATATTGAGTAGCCTCCTTTGAGACTTGGCTCTTCTTAGTCTCCACCTATGCACAAAATTTCAGCACGATTGGCTGAAAACTTTTGCTGCAGCGAAGTGCAATTGTTACACTCGCATTTCCTTGGGAAGATTCGCTCTGCAGTTGAGTCAAAATTTCATCTCGATCGACTAAGTACTTTCTCCGGCAGCGAAGTGCAATTGTTATATTCGTCATTCCCTAGGAAGATTCTCCCTGCAGTCGAAACAATAACAACCACCAACGCCTTCGGCATTATTTCTGTCATTTTCCTGGGCCAGTTGGCATGTTTGTTCTTATTTAAACTTGGGATTAAATTCTATCGAGACTGCCACTGATCAGCCTAGTGACCTCGAAAACCATGAATTCGACACTAATGTCGGTCAATTTGGTCATTTCTTTTTTAACTCTTCTAACCCCCAAGATGATGAGGGCTGAACTTGAGAAACGGCATCAGGAGTGTCACTGTTCATCGCAGTGATCACGAAAACTATGGATTCGACACTAATATCGGTTGTTTATGCTTATTTTCACGTATTGCTTCCTTCCTCACAGTACTTGGGGCGTTTTATCCCAATATATTAGTTTTCAGATTGCAAGCCGTATGTGTACCAAGATTGGTAAATATCTTCAGACGTTCCAGAGTTATACTAGAATCTACACACATTTATAAATATATATTGGGATAAAACATACCTATCTACCTTGGGTATCGACCTATCTAGCCATATATATAGTGTTAATGAATTATACTATCTACCTATCTAGCCATATATATAGTGTTAATGAATATATATATTTATATATGGTGTTAATGAATTATACTGACAAACTGTAAGAGGTGATTCTTCACATCAAAATAAAGTTCACATGGGCGTATGAGAAAATGTGCACAGTTTCAGAGCTAGGACTGTCCAAGATCGTGGGAAAGTTAAATTTCAAAATCTGCTATTTCGAATTCGAAAATCGTGGAGTGGCGGCCCAAATCAGCATAAAGAAGTCATATATACGCAACCGAAATATACATATTTCATCAATGTGTAATGGACGTCCAACTGACTCCCTACAGGGTATAATTCCCAGACATGTTCTGATTTCAAGGGGGGTCAAAAGTAAGCAAAAGGTAAGCCTCAACAATAGTGAACACGAAATGCTTTGGCAGGAAATCGGAAGTGTTGGGGACCGGAAGCTCCACGGTTCCTCATGTTCGAAATGATGCGTATTGCGATGTATTCTATTACGGTATAATTCACTTTTTTTCTTCTTTCACGTATAAGCGTGAAGATTTATCTACCTATCTTGAAATATACTGTGACCTATCTTGAAACAAGAGCATAGCGTGAAGCTTTATCTATCTACCTTGGTATATACTGTGTCCTATCCTGAAACAAGAGCATATCTGAAAATTTTGTTGAGATCATGTCTGGGAATTATACCTTGTAGACAGGGCCGGATTTCTATGTTTTGCGTCAATGGGCACTAGCGAAATTGCCGCCCATAACCACACCAATCGCATCGCTCTCCGAAACTTCCATTCTTCTGGACCCACTTCTTAAAATATTACTTTTACATTTGCTACTAAATTATTATGTCTACCATTACTAGTTATTACTGTTATTTCTCATTACTCATTTTATGTAACATATTTTAATTCCTATATCTGGTCACCATTTGGAGTAAGTTCATTAAAACTTGGCTTCTACCTAACCTATTCAACATTACATGATGTAAAAGACGGCAAAATATAAATCAATCTTAAGTGATATAAAGAGTTATATTATTACCTAAACATTTATAAAATGACGTTTCTGAAACTTTTGTGTATCAAAACTGTTTGCGTCTTGCTTTGACATTGGCAAAATCAATAATAACGTCATCAAAATCAAGTTTAACAGTCAAGTCATTTTCGATGGCTAAAACAGCTAGATGAACCAGTGTTTTCTGAGAAAAAGTAGATCTCAAACAGTTTTTAATTCTTGACAATGTGGAAAATGATCTTTCCTCTGCACAGTTAGTTGCTAATGTGCATAAGAACATACTTATATTAGGATATTTTTCGATATGAGAAATCGGTTAAGTTGCGATAGTGACATTTCTTCAGCACTTCCCAACTTCTCTTGAGCTAAAAGTCCTTTTAAATGAAGGCACTCAACAACAAACGACGATTCCTCGATGTCAGATGCATACATTTCCTGCAGAGATGTCGCTCTGTGGTGATTTCTTCAGCACTCAAGTTGCACAGATTTGTTAAGAAGGAAAATCTGCTGAGAAATTCATTGTAGACCGCGATTCTCTTGTTCAATTTGCAAAGAAGCTTGTCAGTGACTGCAACAAAGGTTTCTTGAAGACGATGATCTGGGTTTTCTATCACCCTTCCCTCTTCTGATTCATCAAAGAATTTCCTCCTTTTTCTTAATCTTTTAGGCCTGATTTCTATGCATTCACCATCAGTTTCAAGAACAGTCTGGACAGTCTAGTTTTTTCTCACCAGCCATCTTATAGAATTTAAACATACCTTTCAGTTCATCCACAAATATGAGTGTCGATCTATGTACTGCCGCCCTTTTCAGCAGATCCACCGACAATTGATCAAAACCACCATATGCCGCCCTGGTCCCGAGCCCATGTGGCCCATGCCTAAATCCGGCCCTGCTTGTAGAGTCTCTTGTACACCAATTACACATTGATGAAATATGCAAATTTATTGAATGTTCGATTTCTTACTATATTACAGAGCTGTGATATAAATTTCTAACATTCATACATGGATGCTCCTTGTCAATAAAATGCAGATTTTATTTGTTTTCTACACGTCACTTGTTATTTACTTGGCAGCAATATCCAGGTAGTCTATTTCTATTAAAGAATACGCATGTTGCACCATAAAAAAACGAAGGGAAAATAGATTTCCCTTCTTAGCAGAGCCAAGGGACGTAAAAATCTAGGTTCTACTTCTTTGGACTTAGTCTCTGAAGCAGTCTAGGTTTTGTGAACAGAATTATAGAAACAATATTTAATTCAAGTGTGAAATCACCAGAAAACAGGTAAATCAGCAGCTCATAAACACATTTTTCTAAAATTGTTGAGACCTTCCCAAAATTAAATCAGGATGTGCAGGGAGTTGTTAGAAAGGGACTATAGCCTTAAAAGCTGTTGGTATTGGAAAATGTACCAATAATTTTAAGGTATCAATTAGTTAGGTACTAAACTTATGCGAGTACAAACAGGGATAGTATTGCAAAAATACACACACACACAAGAAAAGATAGGCTATAACCTGAAAATTTTACATAACGACTCCAACAGAAAGTTCAACCATGTATATCGGCGACCTCATGCTTTAGTGTTTATAAACAACACTTTTCAGTTTTGTAATAATTTACAAAGTAACTGTACAATTCTTCATGTACGATCCTATCCGCAATTACGTATTAGATTAATTCCCAATGGATCATAAATTAATAACAGATTGTCAGATACATCGTTTATTCATTTTCGAGTTATTACATCCAACGGTTCTACATTTTAAGCTAAAGGTGACGATGAGAAATGAATGATGATAATGAAATGGAGTGAAAGGATAATGTGTAACATCAATGGAGCAGGATTCGAATCTGCGACACACAAATCTTGCGACTTCCAGCCTAACGTCTAAGAAATTGACAGTCTTCGACCATGCTGGCTGGATAAATGGTTGTTAGAATAAAATAATGCATCATTAGATTCTTCTTACAACTAACTCATACTATATATATTTGTATTTTCAACTTACTAAGTGAGACGTATGCAACACACTTTAAACACTAATCAATATATCTTCTACTCGTGCAAATACTGACACTGAGTTTTATAAATCGATGATATCTGCATCTATATACGTCGTATTAAATCCTACCTTTAATCTTGGAAGTTTGGCATGTATAAAACAGGAATTATTGTCAGGAGCATATATAAATCAACTTTCATTAATACGAACGAGAACAGCCTATGACAAACTTTTTTTTTTTAATAGTTAACAAGATCATTGCGGATGAAGCACAAATAATCTGAATTTACAACATATAGACAAGCATATATTCATACATGTACCAGTCCAGTGTAATTGGTTAAACTATAAAAAGATATAGTAATTTGAAGTTGGTGTTTCCATTGAATACTTACACCATTGCAAAATTAGAAGATTCACTACCTGAAAATCAATCATATTTGTCAGATCAGGGGTAGGTAAACTTAGTACAACCTATTATTTTGATTTTGTACACACAATCGGTTGTACTCAAATTAGAGCGCTGCACACGAAATTCACTTTCGTAACTCTATATACATACACACACATATTTATATACAACATCCATCACACATCAACTTCCATAGCTTTTCTTAACGTCAGGCGGCACATATGATAAGTCCTCTTTTTCTTTTCTCTTCTTTGCACCCTTAGTTCCAGGTTTCGGTGGTTCTACTTTCTTTTCTTTGGGCAACTTCAACATTATCTGTTCTTCGTTATCAAAGAAGAATAAGAGTTCTTCTCTCTCAGCTAATTCTTTTTTCTTCTTTTCTATTAACTTCAGCTTCTCTTGCCTCTGATACTCTTCAATTTCCTTTTGTAATTGTTGTTCTCTCAGTTTCTCCCACTCAGAATATAACTTTATTTGGTGTTCTATGTCCTTTTGTTCCTGGAATGCTACAACTTGTTTTATTTTCTCTTCAGTGCATTTTAACAAATCACCATCCTTAATTGCGTTACTGCTTTCTAAAGTTTTGAACAAACTTGAAAATTCCTCTAGTAGTTTCTCTTTTTGTTTGTCCTCCGTATCAGGCAATTTATTCAGTGCATCCTGGAAAATCGTTACCTGAAATATAAAATTATACGATTATATGAATACAACAGGCTTAAGCAGTCATTTTCAGTTGGCTGAGGTATGACGTCATAGCATGCTTTTATACTCTGAAGAAGAGAAGCAAGGGAGGCAGGAGAATTTTTTATAGAACTTTTGGCAGTGTATGATTGTTATGGATCCACAAAGGCTTATCTGCAAAATTATCAACTCTGCCATTGATGTTCTCGTTTGCCTACCACCACTGCCTTTACAAACGATAGCCTGCTACCGTGCGTCTACTACTCTGTTTTACTGAGAATAGAAGAACTATAACATCACAGAGCATGACTTGGAACTGGTTGGGTTTACCAACTATATCATCATAAAGCAAGACTTGGAAATGATTGTGTTTACGAATTATAACATTATAGAGCATGACTTGAAATGATGGGTTTACGAACTATAACATCATAGAGTATGACTTGGAAATGATTGGGTTTACTACTATTATTATAAGCAACTTTCATCTTTAATAATGTCATTATTGCACTAATTACTTACTAAGGAGGAGTTGTAGCAATTGCGCCACGTCATCTTTACTTTTTGATAGTAAAATTCAATACTACAGGTATACCTTGCGTAACGTAGTTAATTGGTCCCAAGAAACATCTTCGCTATGTAAATCTGCTTTGTTTAAGGTCTATTTACAGTGAGATGAAATTGAAATTATTCGTTACATATAATTAGATTGTTCATTACAATAATATAGAAAATCGTTTTAAAGATTTAAAAATTTGAAATAAATTTTTAATGGTTAAATTTACTTTGTGATAAAACAATCTGTTAAAGTTGTTTCAATCATCCATTTCTTTCTTTCTTCCACAGGTCTCTGTGCCTATTGGATAATCTGAGTTTTCGTCATATCACAAGCCAATGCTAGGCTCAACTTACACAGTACTAGTAAAACTGCCCGTTCTTCTCACAGTAAGAGTAATGTGTAATAAATATATAACTGCAAATCTGACTATTGTAGAAATTAGCCCTATTTGCCCCCTACAGGATCGATATTTTGAAAAACACTGATGTAAGTGTTCAATCGTTTTTAATGAAAAAATTACGTACGGAATTTCTGAGCACCAACTCACGAAAATTCTTACATTTGGCACTTTCTGAACTAAGAAAGGAAAATCTGAATATTATACTAATGGCTCCCTTTCTCCCCTTAGGAGCGGTTATCTCGATAACATTGAAACATACATTCCCTTATTAGACATCCAAACTACGCTATGCATAAGTGTCGGAAGTGTTACAGAACGGTTATATTCATCCGTCCGTCTGTCTGTCAAACGGTATCAGCTCACAAACATAAAGAGTTATAGAGAAGCAGTTTTCTGCAATCGATTCAGCGTTCAAGAATAGGTTCCAACTTCTCCGTTAGCCCTATATTCAAACCAGAAGTGATTGAAATTAACCATTTCCGATTTCAATGTTTATCGCCATAGAACGAAAATGGAAGTAGATCGTGACAAGCTGTTTTTTTTTTTTTTTTTTTTTCGATTCATTCACTATCTCAAGAAACATATCATCACAATCTACAACATTCTACCGAAACCGGAAGTGGTTGAAATTTACTAGTATTTCCGGTTTCAACATTGATTTCCATAAGCAAAATATGATAAAAGATATCGAAAAGCGTGTTTTTCCAATCAGTTCAGCGTTCCAAGATTAAGTTCCATCTCTTTCATTAAGCCTCTACTTAAACTGAAAGTGGTGGAAATCAAAAATTTCTGGATTCAAATTTTATCGTCATAGAACAAAAAAGGTAGTAGACAGCGACAAACATTTCTTGCAAACGATTCAGCGTTTCAAGAAAACATACCATCACCACCCGCTAAACTCTACAGTAGAATGTCAACTTTGCGGCCCTCAGTCCACCCCGAGAACATAAAAAATATACAATTTACCTATTTACAAAATTGTGATGATTTCTTTTACACTCAACAATTCGTGAGTCTTCGCGTAATATCAGAGCAGTCCTATCATCTCGCGGCCAGATCCAGAAAATTCTGTGGAAGTTAACATACTCTTCCCGAAGATTCCACGGTTAACTATTTAGGCAATTAAGTTCCTGCAGTAAGTACAGCCAGTGCAGCTCAATTCTTTAGTTGCTAGGTTAATTAGTTTCCGAAGAATTATGCTCATTCAAAACTAAGTAAGAGTGAACGAAAAATCGTCCATTAGCAGATTCGAAGAATGGGAATTGCAGTATTTTTATGTTGAAGTGAAAGGTAAAATTGCATGCTTAGCGTGCAAATCTACCATTAGTGTACTCAAGTTATATAACGTGAACCGTCACTATCAATATGAGGGATTAATGAGAAAAAAGCTCAAGGAGTTGAAGGCAGGACTGAAGCAACAGCAAAGTATGCTTACTAAATTAGGTAAAGAGGGCGAAGCTACGTTCGATGCAAGCTATGCATTGTCGAAGATGATAGCTGAATACTCTTAAATCTTTTACGGAAGGTGGTTTATAGAAAACTGTTTGGTCAAACCTTCTGAAATAGTTAGTCCTGGATGTGTACAGGAATTTCAAAGCTTATATGACATTGTGATTGGTGATGATATATTAAGAGCTGTTTGCGAACTTCTGGAAAACTACGATTTACCTCTCTTCAAGCTAGGGTTTGAAAAAACCCGTTTTATTTATTTATTTTTTTTTAAAAAGTCAACCCACCTGGACCCATATGGGTTTTTTTGGGTTTAATTTTTTTTTTTTCGAAATATTTCAATATCTTTGGGGTAAAAGTGTTAAAATATGATTTATATTTCAAGATTGTCATTGTCACAACTTGCAACAATTTTCTATTCACTGCTGTTTTGAAAAAAATGGCCGCCATTTTAAAATTTTACATTGGATCACCGAGAAAATCTGTATAGCAAATTTAGAATGTCTCGTGTTTCTACCCTCAAAATTCCAACTTAAAAGACCGAAAATTCCGCTTTGTAGCACGGATAACGATCCGCTATTTTGAAGAAAATGACCGCCATTTTGAAATTTTACGTTGGTATGCCACCAAATATATACAACTAATGTAGTGTCTCGTGCTTCTACTCTGAAAATTTCAACTTAAAACACCGAAAGTTGTACCCTGTAGTGCGTATGGTACAGGCAGACGAACGAACAAATGTAGATCGAGTCATCCCAGAAGCTTCAGTAACGTTCGCCAAATATGAATATGAATGCAAAATATATTAATTAAAAACAAAGATATAATTCATGTTTTATAAAATAAATGTTTCAAAATGTCTTACATTAAATAAATATTCTTCAGCGTAAAATAAATGGTTTCATTGTTGAAGTTCACTTCCGATACTTCATGCGTTCAATTACGGGAATTTCCCGAGCACTTGTTGCAAGACGGCTCTTTCCCGAAAATTAATTTAAAACAATTAACAAAGATATGATGCATATTTTATAAAGTAAATGTTTCAAAATACCTTAAATGAAATTAAGTATATTCCAGCGTAAAATAAATAGTTTTATTGTTGAAGTATTCCCTTCCGATGCTTTGTGCGTTCAATTACGGGAATTTCCCAAGCGACAGGTTTCTCCCGAAAATGCAGCTTTCTTTACTGTAGGCTACATCGAAACGAAAACACTTGTGATATCACCATTTGCGTTACTTCGAGTATCAACATTTGTGGTACTGGGACATTTGCGGTACTATTCGAAATAACTTGTTATTCTCCAACTTAAGAGAGGATATTTTCGGGTGTTCAGTTAGAGAATAATCACAACTGCTATACAAAGACCAACATTTATAACATTGGTGTAGCCAGTAAGTTGTTCTAGGGGAGATTAACATGACTTTTTCAGGGGACTCGGGGCTTTTTTGCATACTAAAAGCAGAGTAAAAATTCTTCTTTCAGAATATAAAAAAATTAACTTACCATTCATACATACAAACCTTTCTTAGAACACTAGCAACATGTAAACTCAAGTATAACTATCACTTATACAGAAAAGTGAAAAAAACATTTACTACAATACATGGTAAGATATAAAGAAATGCTTGTTTGTGATTGGCCAAAACTGAAAAAATATAAACAAATCCTTATTTGTGATTAATCAAACGCTTGTCCATGATATTTAAAGGGAACTTCTAGAAATATTTATATTTTTGGTTTTCTTTTATAGGTCTCTTAACAGTTTTCCAATAACTATATGCCAGTATTTACTCAAAGTTGAAATATAATATTCTTCTTTCTGCATTTTCAACATACTGAGATATTTCTAATTACGAGAAAGTATTATGGAATTATCTAAAGAGCAACTTGTCTGTAGAGTCATTTATCACAAGTCACTTACTTTGCACACAGCTGTCCATTGTTATGAGCATATTTAGTGATTTTTGGTCAGATCTAGCTCGAAATAAGCATAAGACGAAGTCAAAATTTAAGTTCAATGAATTAGTAATTTATTTTCATGATTTATAATAGCGATCAATTAGTACATTAGAGATAAACACATAACAGTAGCACATACTGATTTATAGTCATTTATAAGTCCCAATTCCTTAACCTTCCTTCACAAACACTGATTAAAATGGAAATTATACACACTAATGTGCGTTTCCTGCTGGAACAGTGCTCTTAGAGATGTTATTGCTGCTTGCTCGAAATCCAATTTGATTAATTTCAGATTCCAATCATTAATATTAGCCTCCACCAAACTGAAAAATCCCTGACACGTCTTACTAGCTCTTGTTGGTAAGAGACCGCAGATCAAAGGGACAATATTTGTTTCCTCCAAATTATGTTCCCGTTCTTGAAATTCGATATTGTCTATACTGAAAACCCAAATGAAAAGTGCATGGTTTCTTCTTAGAGGTTTCGATTACTGTGATAGTTTTCATTAGGTGGCCCGCATGATGATCTCTTATATATCCATAACCTACCAAAATTTACGTTGTTGGCTCTGAATATCTTTCATAAGAAAATTATTCATTGATTTAATTGTTTTCCAGAAATCCAGTTTTTCAATTTACAAATATTGTGTATCTTTCCGTTTTGTGTTTTTAATGTAATTTTAATAATCCGCTCAATGAATTTACGTGAATAAAAATATACTTTACAAAAATTTAAGCACAACACTAGACTCAGTCTAAAATATATATATAATTCTTACCTCGATCGATCTCATCATTTCTAAAAGCGTTTTGACTACACCCTTCTAACTTCCGTCCGTTGATACACCACTTACCAACTGAATCTGGTATAGGCTTATTATTATATTGTCACATTTGTTCTTATTAAGGAAGAGGTAGGTGAATGACCGCTCAAGATGTTGCCAATTTCAGTCATCTGCATCTGTCCATCAATCTCTTTTCTTGGAAATGACCGCGGAGCCCAGGAGAGTAGGTATGAGCGGGTGTGTTTTGTCAATTGTTTTGATCGAAACACCACCCGAAACATTGTCATGTGGTTCTCGAAGTTGTGCATGAGAATGAGGTGAAATAAATAAATAAAAATATTACCTTCTTTCCTAAACACTAAACCTTTTTTAACTTGATGTAATAAATAACCTATATCATACTGAATGATACAATTGGATTTGGGGGAGTATTCCTTTTCCATCCAGGGGTGTGTGTAAAGAAATTGGGGGGTGGGGGTGTAGATTACTCCTTGGATTCAGCGTCCGAGGAACAGGTTCTATCTCTGATCCTTCCTCCATTGCAACATGCAGATATACGTAGATGTACTAAATGAATTCGCATTTTTTGAAAATCGATCGTAGTTTCAGACTGTGAAACAAAACTTACTTGCTCAGGAGTTTGGTTTACCAACACTCCTTTATATATTTACTCTATTCGTCCGTCTGTTCGTGTGGGAGACAAAAACTATTCAACAACTACTTGATGAATCACCATAAAATTTCTCAGAATATAGAGTGTCAAAAATCAGAAATCGAGTTTGTTTCTGGAGACGATATTGAAATCGGAAATGGTACTGCAATCGATTAAGGTCCCTAATTCTCTACTAAAACTGAAAGTAGTAGAAATCCACGAGTTCCGGTTTCAACACACTACATAGAGCAAAAACGAAAAGCGGTACTTTGAAAGCAATTTAGCATTCTAAGAATAGGTCTAATCATCTCTCTTAATCTTCTATTCAAACCGGAAGTGAGCAGAAATCAACCACGTCTGGTTTTAACATTGATCGCCATAACAATATGAACCATAATAGACAGCGAGAAGTGGTTTTCTGTAATAAATTAAGCATCCCAAGGATATACTCTATTTACAATTCGTAAATATTTACAATAATAAAAACCGCATTACAGCAAAACCCACGTTGCTCGAAACCACGTTATGCAAGGTATTTCTGTATTCTCATTAAAATTAGGTTTTCTGTATATCCACTATGTGGGTGTATGTCGAGCTTTTTATTTAGTTTCAGTAATTTAGTTGCTGGCTTCATTATGAATTTCCAATTTGTTTCCTCAATGTCTAAGAAATATTAATGTATCGAAATATTCTGTAGTATGAAAATAACCAAATAAAATATGCTGTTCGTAAATAAGAAATACCCAGGTAATTTACCGAGACCAAATAATCTCATACATATACCAACTTACCCCTTCTTTGAAAATCGTAGACTTCGAAGACAGACGAGATAACGCACTTTTGGCTCTGTCCCATTTGTTGTAAAGACCCCAGCCGGCAATCTCGTACGTTCTTCCAATATCACAATCAGCTGCCACTGACCTTCCTGCTGTAGCTAGTGTCTTTCCGATCAAAAACTGAGGATCTCGAAGATCAAAATGATCATCGAAATACGGGTTTCTGAGGTATTTAACACGTACACGTACCTGTGTGTTGAATTAAAACAAGAAAAAAAAGTATTATTTAACACACTGTACATTGAAAATAAAAATGTAAAAAGAACATTTTTTAGTTCAATACACACACACACATATATATATATATATATATATATTTCGTATAGGTATATAGGATGGGTCTGAAGTGTGAACAAAACCAACATTAAGAGGCCTCAACCCGGCGAAATTAAAATCCCGCAAATTTTACAGTAATTATGTGATATCTTCAAATAGATAAAAGATAATCGAAATGTGGAACAAGAGCGCCCTAGACAATATCATTTTACATGAGATACCGTTATCACGACTCACTTATCTCCTTTCGATTTCGAGCCATTTTGAAAATCGTCATTTATTTTCGCGTTTCTAAACGGCTGAAAACTGAAAGCCGCTAGGTGACTTGTGATAACAGTACCTCACGCAAAATAATATTGTCTAGGGCGCTCTTGTTCCACATTTCAATTATATTTTATCTATTTGAAGATATCACATAATTACTGTAAAATTTGCGATATTTTAATTTCGCCGGGATGAGGCCTCTTAATGATATTCGGTCTGCTTTTTTAGTATAACAACAGTTTCATAAAGAAACATACTCGTATTATGTATAATCACAGCCTAGCTCTTTACGCTCAGAAAGAAAAAAAAATGATTATTTTATGACACCTGAAAACCACCGAAAACATGACTATAACATCTGTATCACATTCCTACGATGATCGAGCCATGCCATTGTATAAATCGTCAAGGTCGAACGGATAGGAAATAGGTAATGGGAACACATCTTTTTATGGTACGATTTGACTGACATCTAAAAATTACTATAAATATATTTTCGCTATGCTTCCATAAGATATTCAAATTTATTTGAGTATAATCCCGTGACTGCGATTTAAATCTTAAAAAGACTTTATATTGGCAAGTTTTCCATTAAACAGGGTTCGGGTTTCCAAATTATGACTATTTCACAAATTATATTTTATGTCCGAATGGAACTCAAAATGTCTTGCTTACAACAATTAGGTATGAAACATACCGCTCCTATCTTTTAAAAATTACTACTTCCCCCACTGTGAACACATTTTTCCCCATTGTCGAATGATACGTGGTTTTGCTGAAGGTCTCTTTTCTATGGTGCAAGCTATTACCCGAGAGTTTTTATCTCACAAAAGGAATGTATTGGGGCTTGGAACAATGATTCCAACCAGTGTTAAATTGCCGGCGAAATGCACTGAGTAAAAGTCATTGTTTGTTCATTGTTTTTAAAAGAGGTCTCTAAGATGAATGTATGTTTGATGTTCTGGTGACCAAAGCTCCATGGCAACTGAAATGATCTGAGCTAATACAATGTCACGGTCAACCCCCTCGACAATGACGTCTGCGCAAGAATAAATAATAAACTTTCAGTTATGCTAATCATGAATACGGCTCTTAAACATATGAAAAAACGTAGAAATTTAATTTTTCTAAAGGTAAGTGCGGTATGTTTCGTAATTAATTTTAAGCAAAACGCTTTGGCTTACAGTGCAATTCGGAAATAAATGATCATATGTGAAATAATCAGTCCGATCAGTTCTAATTTTAAAACCGCCAGGTTTCTCTGCCGGATCCTGAATAATATTTTCAAAGGGTGTGTAATACCAGCATTTTAAGTTCGGTACTTTTATATTTCCAATTAATTAAAAAATTGGGTCTTATATTCCAAGTCACACTATTCAGCCCAATACGGTACTAATAAAAATATTTAACTAATGCAAATGAAGACGACGCTACCTTAATGAACTCAACTCACATTCTTCCTACATGGTTTATACAGTAGTATACTAACAGCAAACTTTCTGTGTTGAAAACCATTCTATCCGGAATATTATGGAAAATCTTTTTCGTCATTATGACAAGAACAACTAATGGCATAATGCTATACCAGAGAAAGTAACTATGTAATAATTCCAAAACCGTCTTACTATATAAAAATATATATAAAACTACGCTTACTCTTGCGATTAGAATATTAATGCAGTGGTTCTTAACAGTTTTTCTACGGTGATCTACTTTTTGTAATGACACGTCGTTATGTTAGTTGAGAACCATTGTGTTAGTGATATGGTAAACATAATGTAACTTTATGTGTTTACTCAAATCTGTCCCTGTCTGCGAGACACATTATATTGGTTTGAAGAAAACAATTAAAGGAAAAAATTCGTAATTAATAAAAACAGTAAAAAGAAACATTAACAAAATTGCTCCCGTTTTCCAATTCATGAGCACAATACATCAAATCGATGCTTGTTTTATGGACATTACACTATCCCTATGTATAATTCCACCAGTTTACGACAAATAGTGGTATGGAAAATGAGAAATATAGTCCTGGTACGAAAATTAAGAGGAAAAGTAATCAACCAGGCATTTATGTACGTATATAATGTATGATTTGTTGGTCGGATTCATTTCTAGTGTAAAGGGAAATTAAGTTCATAAAATATATTTTATCTTGCTTCTCACTCACCTCTTCTCCTGAGTCTTCCTCTTTCGGTTCTTCCTTTTCCCATGGCTGTGGTTCAGGATGCCTTAGATACATATGACACGAATACATAGAAAGGTATGTGGTAATTGGATGCTCCCACTCTTCTTGTAGCATTTGAAGAACGCCAATTTTAGCAGCATCTATATTATGAACAACGAAATTGCACAGTCACTCTATTTTCAAATAAAGCAATAAAACAAAGTAATATCAAGGGCTGACAATTCAAATGGGAATATTTTGATTACACTTCTTACAGCAAGTTTCACTGTATCAAGGCATATATATATATATATTAAATACTATAAAACTTAAAGCTTTTGTAATCTTGGCATCATTCAGCGCCTTCCTCATGGCACTTTTAGAAGATGAAAACAGGACAGGACATAGTATATATATATATATATATATATATATATATATATATATATATATATATATATAATCCAAAACTCAAGGGAATGTTAATTTCAAAAATTAACCTCTGTGTAATTTTAATCCTGTGAATGCCAAACATCGTGCTGGCACGCATGACTGAAATGACGTACGTACTAGCCTCTTCGGTAACCCAGGTTCCCTCTATCATTGCGATAACACGAAGAATGTTTGGCGGGAGATTCAGTGAGTTGTGATTTTCGAAGTGTGCAATGCATATCGGTCATAGTGAACGTTTAAAAGAGTATGTTTAGGAATTTGAATGTTCGTCGCAGTGTTGTGTGCCAACTGTGGAATCGTTTCCTGGTTGGTGAAAACATTGAAAGGTAGTATGATGGAGGTCGTCGACGTGCAATGCCGCGTGAGAATCATTATCTAGTCTTAAACGCTCGACAAAGACCAAGGAGCACAGCAGTACACTAGCTCGATACCTTGGAACAGTCATTGGGACCCACGTATTACATTAATTTGTATACCAGTGGTTACACGAATCTCCTCACACAACAGCAGGGCCAGGGACGCCTATAGTGGTGTACAGCCCAGAACAGTGGAGTAGTGTACTTTTCAGTGAAAAGTCACGATTCGGTTTGGAGAGTGATTTACACAGCCTATTTGTCTGGAGAACACCAGGAACACGCTACCACCACTGAAGTGTTGTTGGAAGGGATAGGTATGGGGCAGCATCATGTAGCATTTCATATGTTTCAGTTTCAGACGGAGACAGCTTAGATCATACAGGAATGTCATCCTTGAACAGTGTCTGACTGTTCCATGATACATATGGGCCTGCATTTCGTTTCATAAATGGTAATGTACATTCACATAGGGTATAGTTAGTGGAGGATTACCTGCAGCATGAAGACATCATGCATTCCGAGTGGTCAGTGCGGCCACTGGACCTCAATCCCATTAAACATGCATGGGATGTTCTCGGACGACGGATTGCAGACTTAACACCTCCACCACGGTCAATTAATGACCTGTACAGAATTCTTGTGCAAGAGTAGAATGTTTTACCACAGTAGCTGCTTGATGGTCTAATCCGTAGTATAGGTGCACGTTGTGCAGCCTGCATAGCTCTTCGTGGTAACCACACTCCGTACTGAACATTTCTGCCAACAAAAGCACACACTTGTAACGGCTAACAGATGCACAATACATGACGTGAATGTTTGAAGTCATATTTTTTAGTGTTCATATGTTATTGCAAGAGATTTTATTGTCCACAGATATTCGTTCAACGGTCCTGAGGAGCAGAAACATTTTTGGCTCAATTGTTCATGATTGTCACTGTTATCCTCAATTCACTTAAGTTTTGGATGTGAGTGTATTACAATTGATATTCAAGCGACAGTTAATATCATGAATATTTCTTTGTAAGAGTTAATCAATGCATAATATGACACGATCTATATAACAGAAACAGAATGAATAACCAGTAAGATGTCGCTGGCACTGAAATATACTTAAAATCTTTGGCTTAGGGGAAAATGTAGTTAAGAGCACGATACCGTAAGGAGTCTACGTCACAATAGGCTTGCAGGTAACGCTGTGACATTAGCATATTTAATTGTGAAAAGATATTGTGACGTAGTGGTGCAAGTATCAGAAATAGACGTACTTGATGACTGTTACCGTATTATGGTATACCAAGACTGGGTAAACTAATGCCAGACTTTAATCAGAAGAGTATACTATTACTAACACATATAGAGGTAACCAATAAAGTTCTGTCGCTTTTTATGGAGGTCTGTGTTCAATTGGCCCTCACACCGTGAACTGAATGCGAATGGAGATAAGGCGAAGGTCAATTGTTGGTGTGGTTATATCCAACACACTATCTGGTTGTGGCAGTTCAGTTACACCGTGAACTTGCGTAAGGACAGAGTGAACATGGGACCTCCACAGAGTGTCATAAGGGTGTGTATGCTGTACGAGTTCAAACTGGGGTCAAACGCCGTCGTAGCGGGGCGGAAGATATGCCAGACCTTTGGTGAGGGTGTCGTGTCTATGCGGATAACATGTTTAAGGACGGTGATGAAATACTCGAAGACGCATCACGTGCCGGACGACCAACATATGTACAAAATGAAGATCTTCACGCAACAATTGAGGCGAACAGTGGCCAGACATGTGAGAAACTGGGACTACAATTCAATGTGAGTGGACAAACCATTCGGCAGCACCTTTATCAACTTGGAAAGCACTACTAGTTGGGTCGATAGGTCCCACATGATTTGACGCCGGGTAAGAAGGCAAGGCGAGCAGACACCTGTGTTTCTTTGCTGTCTCGTCTGAGGAAGGTGCCATTTCTGGACAGGGTATTGACATGTGATGACAAGTGAGTCCTGTACGAAGCCCCCTAGTGCCGTCATCATTGGTTAGCATCCTATGAACCGGTTCCAAAACAGCCGAAACCAACACTGCACCAGAAGAAGGTCCTCCTGTGTGTTTGGTGGACTGCTCGCGGCATCGTGCATGGGGAACAGCTACAGGTCAAAGTATCAATGCAACTGTGTTCTGTCAGCAGTTGAGCCATGTTCAAGAAAAACTCAAACTCTGGAGCCAGCACTTCTGAATTGCAAAGGGGTCCTCCTGTTATAGGACAACGTGGCTAGGATGACCCGTGACACTATTCTACGCCTTGGATGGGAAACAATAGAGGACGCCAGTTCAAATCCCTAGTAGAGTTGCAAAATGCACTTGATACTTTCTTCGCTTCATGGCCCACCAAGTTCTACCGTGATGGAATACATGGCCTTCCAGAACTTTGGCAGAAGATCGTCGATACTGATAATGACTATTTTTGATCTTTCAGGTACGTCTTAGCTGACATATCGATGTTCGAAGGTAGTGGGTGAAAAAGCGACAGAACTTTCTTATTTACCTTTATATAACTGATCTGAGAGGCGACGGCAGATGTCAGAACAGAGCCCAGTAACGACGAACCACAGCGCAACATCTAATTCACCAGAACCACAGCGAACAATTATAACCAATTTCCACCACGGAAACTTTCCGATGGCTGCGAATCCACAGTCTCAGACAAACCCTGCTCACTTCATGTCATTACCGACAACCAAGACAGACGTTAATGGATTGTGGAGTGATCAGTCTCGTTTCCTGCTTAATTGTGCCCATGCACAGGTTCGTATATGGCATAAACAGCATGAAGCCAAACTACCTCGTTCCACCATTGGAGTTAAATTCACCCGTGATGCTTGTGTCATGGTCTGAGGAGAGTTCTCTTGGTGCACCACAATCACCGAATGGTGAATGCTACATACTTCGTTTTAGCTGGCCATCTGCATCCGTATATCTCCAGATCTTTCCCAATTGCAGTCTCATTTTCTAACAGCACAATGCATCGTGTCATCGGCCTAAGATCACTAGACTTATTGCAAGAACACAATAATGAATTCTCTATGTTGTCTTGGCTCCCAATTCTCCGGAGTATAACGTCATTGAGTAGACTGGGACATGCTGTGATAGTTGTCGGATCTGTTGCCACTCACCTGCAAAATGTGCACGAACTTGGAAGTTGCTGTACCGGGCATGTTCACCTCCTTTTAGCATACCAACGTATGCTAGCCGTAACTGTCAAAAAAGGTGAACCAATCGTTATTAGATTAGTGCTTGTAAATCAAAGATCGTTCAGCGAAGTACTCTCGAAAGTAGGTTCGGCGCACTACTATAAAATTTCGAGTGGGACAATTATGAAAATGCCAATACATCAGCAAACATAGTCCAATGTGTCATTCGATTTTGGTACGCCAATGGACGAAATCGGCCAACATTCATCGTGAAATTGGGGTGTGCGGAGAGAATGTAATGTCCCGGACACAATAATGGGTTTAGTATA
The DNA here is from genome assembly GCF_964235325.1 of Thermobia domestica. Lineage (NCBI taxonomy): Eukaryota > Metazoa > Arthropoda > Insecta > Zygentoma > Lepismatidae > Thermobia > Thermobia domestica. The sequence continues at coordinate 128,079,820 of NC_137455.1, read as the reverse complement.
ATGTTTTGTAAATGGCAGGGCAATGGTTTAGACGATTCTTGTCAACAACCACAGACGAATAAGTTGATCAATTACAAACGTCTAGCTCTTTCCACTTCAAGCTCTTGGAATACCTTCTCTACAACCAGATTTAGTACCCACCTGTTGGGAAGTGTTCAGAAAGTGATTCATTTTTGTGACTGAACCCAGTAGTTAAATTAGCCTGTGGAGTTGTTAGATGCTTGAGTTTTTATTTGTATACCATTATGTGGTTTCTTGTATGAAACATAAGGCTCATATCTAAGAGATGTTACGGGTTCTGAGTTTTTGGTGTGGTTTAAGATATTATACAATCTCAGCGCTGGTTTTAGGTTCAATTGGCTTCTGAAATAAAGATAGAATAATAACGGTAGTTTTGTAGAATTGCTTCCAAACTTACTCGATAGTTAGCCACTAATGGTGATGCTCTATAATATAAGGTCATTACAAGCATTTATAGAATATATGTAAGTTATCTACACTGGCACATCGTACTCAAAAGAAGTTATATTCCACATTTTAAAGTAGGCACATTTGGCATCATTTGAGACTTTCGATACAGACACAGGCAACATATTGTGCTATGTAAAAAGTTTTGAATACATGTGTATAGCTACAGTTGTTACTGAAGAACAGAAAGTGACTACCTTGTTTACTGTCATAGGCAGAAAGGCATTTGAAGACACATATAACATGACATGACCACATAATACAGAATCGAGCTCCTTCGTGGCTAAGCGGTTAGCATACGCGCCTATGGCGTGGGAGACCCGGGTTCGATTCCCGGCGGGAGCTCATGTGGTTCGGATTCCACGTTAATCAGTAGGTCCACGTCTCATATAGCCTCGCTGCTGAACGGGACGTTAAACTCAAAATCAACTCAATAATACAGAATCTAAATCTACAAAGAACTAAATAAATTCTACTTGCACATTATGGCCAAAAAGTGAATCCTATTACACAGAGATTTTACTTGCGTAAAATGACATAATCAGAAGCAATTTTTTAATGCAGTTTGTCATGGCAATTCGAAAGCAAGTTTCTTACTGTGAATATAGTAGTTTAGCTGAAGTAATAATACAGGACTAGCTAATTGTTGGAATGAGAAATGATTCTGCTCGAAGAAAGATGATTACAGCTATTAACGTTGCAGGAAGCTATTAATAATATAGCATGTGTCGCAGAACAGACATAACAGTAGATGACACTGCTAAACTAACTTAAGTATCAATCGTATTTCTACATCGAATAAACAGAGATATCGTAAAAGAGGACAACATAATTCCGAGGCATCTACATTTTCTTATAGTGACACTACCAAAATTATCCATTGTGGCAAATGTGTTAAATATCATAGGATACATCAGTGTGCAGCTCATGGTAAAATCTGTGTTTCATGTGGAGGCTTAAACATTTTAACTCATCAATGATAAGCTCAGAAAAGGACTCAATATGCAAACAAATAATATAGAAAATGTTGAAATAGACGTAGGAGATAGCGCATATCACAGAGATTTCAAATGGAGGTCAAAAGGAAGATAACGCACCAAACCTACCTAACCTAATACAACAATCAGAGGTTTTACGATGGCAAGACTTTATACACCCTGAACAATGGGTAGAAGAGGAATGTATCCCAAATGTAGTAAACGATAAAAACGTAAGCAGGACTAGTAATACCTTTGAACAGCTTAATCTAATGGATGATCAACAGATGATAGAAATAGTTTCCGACTTTTATTCTTATAATCAGAATTCAGAACGTAAGACGAGTTTGAACAAATATTACATAGATTCACTGTCATCAAATACTGATTGGATTTGTCTATTGGTCACATTTCCGATGCGGAAGACAAAACATTTTTATCAAATATGCCTCCAAGTGGACAGAAATGTCTCAAGTAAGGAGTATACGAGGAAAGATCGAGTGTCTTCAAGCAAAATTTTAGATAGTTTACTAGCCACTATGCGGGGAAGAAGTTCACAATTGAAAACAAACTTTAACTACATAATTTAAAAGGATATGATAATGCTAGAGACGACAGAAGAACAAGTGAATTTTTGAAAAGGAAAATACACGAGACAAAAAGAAAATTATGATGAGCTGTTCGGGAGATATCGAGAATTGGTGGATAAGGTGAAAGACTTACTTTGAAAAATAAAACAGTTTCCTAAAGAGGGAGTGGATTTTGGGAAGCGTTTCAGAGGTTTTATAGGAGCTGGCAGAAAGTGATTCATTTTTGTGACTGAACCTTGTGGTAAGTTTAGCCTGTGAAGTTGTTAGTTGTTTGGGTTTTTATTCGTATATTATTATGGCGGTTTCTTATATGAAACACAAGATGTTGTGGGTTCTGAGCCTTTGATGTGGTTTAAGAGATTGTATAATCTCAGTGATAATTTTAGGTTCAATTTGGTTTTGAAATAAAGCAAGAATAATAAGTGGTTCTGTGGAATTGCTTCCAAACTTGCTCGATAGTTAGCTGCTAATGGTGGTGCTCTATAATATAAGATCATTACAAGCATTTATAGAATATATGTAAGTTGTTTACACCAGCGACTACCAATCCATCAAGAAACATCTTCATGGAGGATATTCATACATGGAATATTCATACTTACGGATATCTGGAAGTAGTTTCATTTTTCTATTAATAAAGACAGGTTCAGAAATTAATTTGCTACCTTACTTCTTAATTCATCCTTGTAAATTAAATGACAATATAACACCTAGAATGGTCTAAATCATTTACTTGCATCGTATGTTTCAAAACAGGGGTATGAAATATTTTCGAGACATTAGGAAAAAAACGAACAATATGAACGACGTTTTTCAGTTTTCATTTTTTTTAACATCTTATGTATATGCTCCGAGGCAAGGGAGACGGTATTAATGAGATGGATAATAATGGTGGAATAAAGTATGGGGAAACAGGATAACCACGAGGAAACCCATGTACATGATTTTGTCTACAAGAACGCCCACTTGACGGGAGCTTGGATAAAGCCAGGGTCCCTACGCACCAGAAGTGAGAGCTCTATCATTGCGCCACTGCAGTCAATTAAATTCACTGAAGTAAAATTTAATTGAACTTATAATATTTCAAAGAAAGAAAAATACTAATTTAAAAGATAAATCCATTACTTCTACATCATGTACTTGATTGAATACAGAATTTCACAAAATTGAAACTTCTGACAAGTTTCATGTCCCATTTTCTGCACAAACTAATCTAGAGAATTTAAACAACTATCTTACCTCTATAGTTTTTATTTTTCAGGAACGTATCCATGAGAAGATTACAACAGTAATAGTCTGGGAACACACCGTAGTTCAGTCTATCATTCAATATTCGCAAAAGATCATCTGTATGACCTAAACTCAACATTGTGCGAATAACTGCATGTGGTGTTGAAGGCAGCATTAGACCTGTGTTTGCACTCATCCTTAGCTTATAAATAAGTTCTTCCATTTCCTCTAAATGATCCGACTCAGTCACTCGATTGACAAACTGTGGGGAAAACATATAAATATGCTTAAAAAAATACAGTAGATTAATTCAACATACTGAAAACAATATAGCGTTCTTTGGTGTATTCAACAAACTTTGCTGAGATTTGCAGAACTTCAGAAACAAGTCTTACAGCTGTGAAAAACCTGTTAACAAATTCATCTAAAAATTTGTATTATTTCAATTTTATATCACACAATTTTGATTTTTAGGCCATTAGCACTCGAGCTCCATCTAGAAATGGAACCAGGACATGCACACCAAAGACTATATCCGGCCCGTATATATGTATTGTGCGCCCCTGTGCGCATTTTCGCGGATCCCAAGAGCTTCAGATATTCTTTGATTTGATTGGCCGATACAGATAAGATATCACGAGTCATGACATACATATAGCACAAAGTAAACGTTAGCTGCTGTCGGCTCTCAGTGGCTGAGTGAGCTAGCGCAATATGCTAGTAAGAAAAATCGTTTTTGGCGTGGGTTCAAGCCCTGCCTCCTGCCTAAGGAAAGTTTTTTTTTTATTATTATTTTTAAAATATTTCTTTTGTTAAAATAATATTAAAAATAATATGTAGAAAGTCATTTAACGATTATTTTTTAAAATTTTCATTCTTTCATTAAAATAAGTTTGCCCTTGTACTATACAGATCCAAAGTGATTTAACGATTATTTTTTAAAATTTCCATTAAACTTCTTTCATTAAAATAAGTTTGCCCTTGTACTATACAGATCCAAAGCAAAAGCAGCAGCAGCAGTTGTAGTAGTAATAGTAAGTGACGTCATCGGTACGTGGCCAATAAGATTGCTACTTCAGCCATGTTTTGGCTGAACCTCTTGGGATCGGCGAAAATGCCCCCTGTGCTCTAAATAATTTGCCTCTTCCGCTCATAATCCCCCTCCCCAGAAAACGACCAATATTAGAGTTGAATTCATATTTTTGGGGGTCGCTGAGATTAAGAGTGACAGTTCTAATGCAATTCAACTTCAAGGTCATACTCCACTTCTCAGGGAGGAGGCGAGATTTTAAAAGCAATCGTAAACGACATATATTAGTGTTGAATTCATAATTTTTGAGGTCGCGGAGTTTAACAGTGTCAATTTTTATGATGTTCAAGTTCATCCTTACCACTTCAGGTGGGGGTGGTAGAGGTCTGCACGGGCCGGAATTTTTAGCACGGGCCCGGCCCGGCCCATGCATTTATAATGTGAGGCCCGACCCGAGTCCGAAATATGTTTTAGCATTTAGGTCCGAGCCCGTGTGATAATGAAAGACCCCAAAATGAGCCCAAGTTACAGACGTAATAATTAACGTAATAATAATTATTCAGAAAGAACAGTTCAGTAAATATCGTTGTGCAGTACATTTAGAAAACTAGGCCCGAGAAATATAGTTGTTACATGCTTTGTAGGCCCGAGTCCGGCCCGTAGGCCGGGTCGAGCTTAAGCCCGCGAGCTCGGCCCGAGCCCGTGCAGATCTCTAAAGGGTGGGAAGGGATGACTTTTTAAAAATAATCGGATAAGCTAGCTAATTAGTAACTATTGCAATTAGAGCGAATTAAACACATTAAATACTTTTTCGCGCTTGTGCGGGACTTTGCGGGTTGCTAGTTTTAAATATTACTGTATTGTAAATCTTTAAAAGTAACAAAATTTAGCCGCCTCCTACATTCTGCCGCCCTGTGCTCAAGCACAGAATAGCACTTACCTAAATACGGGCCTGACTATATCTTGAATAAAGTAATAACTGAAAACAAATCATTCATTAAAAATACGAAATTCTTTTAATTGTTAACGAAGGATATATTGATATATTTGAAATCATTACCATAAGTTACAGGAAAACGATTGAATCAACTAAAAATTATACTTACGATACTATATTACTTACGATAAAAATACTAAAAAATTACTAAAAATTATACTTACGATAAAAATTATACTTTTCCCAATACGAAGGTGCATGCGATCAAATATACGATTTTTCAATTTCAAAAGTAGAAGGAAGTAACGACTAACAGAGATTATTCTGTAACATGCCCATCAGTTTCCAAACTAAACAATAACTTCGAAGTCATGAGTTAACTACACCAAAGGTTCAAGGACAGTATGTCTTTGTCTTCAGAATGAATCAGGCTTTCTCACGATCCATAAATTCGAGAATATTTTCTGAATTATTTCCCAAATAAACTTTCTTCTTTTTACCTATTATTACTATTATTCGGGCACCTCTTTCGAGATTCAGGTATAGATACTCGAAAAATAATACGTGTCCTAGGCAACTTATCTGTCCAGTTCCATTGAAGCACGGTTATTAGGTACGAAGCTAAAGAAGTTTCTCGAATCAAGGCAACTTTTGCGGCTAATACGACTTGCAGAAAGAGAAAAAGAAAGAAGATATATTTTTCATATGTAAACTGTAGAATGTCTTCTTCTGAGTAGAGCAGCATTAATTGACTACATGTTAACACCAGTTAAAGATAATATCTGGTTATGTATCACCAGCTGATAAAAGGATCCGAGGATCCAGTTTACTGGTTTCCGAGATACTGGTTTCTAAATAGTTGTTGTTGACGTACTTTTCCATGACTAAACTTTAGCATTAAGCATGGATATTTCAGGAAAGTATAAGATATGAACTTTACACTGTAATAATATAAAAAACTGTCTCGTTGAAGTTTGTTTATTTTATTATGTGTGTTCCGTATCATAAGTTAAGATGTAAGCTAATGAGACGAAGTTTCCACCAGGAATTGAAGCTATGTATCAAAAAGAATTCGTTGAACACGCTGTAGGATGCCCTGTATATAGTACATACACTTAACGTAATAAGAAAAGTACAGACAAGGACGAAACTCTACGCAACTATACGTATAAGAATAATGGACTCAACTTTGTACAGCGTGTTTTCCTAGTCTATGCATTAAATACTCTCTATATTTCTATCAGTTCCGCGATCTTGTTGGCGATCATTTCTGTCTGCTTCGTTCGAAACCTATTACTTCTCCATTTGTTGATGTGACTTCTTGTATTATCATATAAACGAAAACTGAGATCCCAAAATATTAAATAAACAAATAAATACATCCCTGTTTAACAATCACCTGGCTTGATTCATATCTGTCTACTAACTAATTAAAGAGAACGGCAGTTCATAAATAACGGTTTTTGTATGTTTACTTGTGAATTCTTGATCCTGGTGTTATGATTTCCACACTAATTTCCTCTTCTATGACTCTTTACCAGGACTCGTTACTACCAGAACAAAAAGATCGAAGCATGGGTCTGTCCCTGCACTATTTGCAGCGCTACAACTGCGTTGGGGACGACTTTCTCATAGAAATTATTACCAGTAATGAAATTTGTTGCAATCATTTTGAGCCCGCGTCGAAACAGCTGTCTTCAGTGGAAGCACACTCATTCTCCTTCACCAAAGAAATTGAACACCCTTCACACTGGTGCAGACAAAGTAAAACTTTCGTTCTTCTTCGATTGTAAGAGACTTCTTTTCGCCGAAATGCTGAAGCATGGAGGTCGGTCAATGCTCAGCGGTATTGTGAAACGTTAACAAAGTTCGGAAGGCAATCAAACTGAAACGTTCCGGCTGACTTTTTCATGGTGTCCTACTGTTCCACGACAACGCTAAACAACCCACATCAAACGCAACAAAGAAACTTCTCCCGAAATTAAGGTGGGAACTTTTTCATCTCACCCTGCTTTAGTCCAGATCTATCCCCATGTGACTTTCAAATATTCAATAAACTCAAAAAGGTCTGCGGGAACAACGGTTTCAAATGGACGATGAAGTCAAGGAGTACGTGCGCAATTGGTCCCAACAGCACCCAAAGAAGTTTTGGTTCACGGCATTATTTGTTTTAGTGTCACAATGAGATAAATGGCTCAATAATTTTGGATAACACTTTTGACGTAAGTGCAAAACATTCTGTGCAATATTCTCTGCTCGTTATTTATTGACTTCTTCTCATATAATATGAATCTTATAATCTCGATTAGTAATTAAACTTGATTAATCATAATCATAAAAAAATAACACAATTTATAAGAATGTGTAAGTTTTTAACTAGAATACTAAAAGACACTCACCAAGTCCACGTCAACCACACTTGGCCTTTTAGTCTCGTTTATTCTTCGATCTAATTCATAGAACATTTCATCTGGAAAAGAGAGAGTGTAAGTTCAATTGGTGTGTTAATTGAGCAGGTGTACGGTGTAGGTTAGCACTTGGTTAGTGTTCTTGCTTTGCAATCGGTTGATCTAGGGTTCGAATTCATTGGCGATGTATTATTTTACGCTTATTCGTGTTAAAAAAAAAAGTTTAAAAAAAATATACTTTGAAACAATATATTATACCACGCGTTATTCGTAACAGGAACCCTGAAGCTGGCATTCCCCAACATTTAACGTTGACGCATTCCGTATTCACTGCTGTCAAGGCTTATCCTTTCTCTACTTCGGAGCCACCGATAAGTGACAGCATATCTGACAGTTCTGTTGGGAGTAAATTTGAGAATTGTCCTGTAGGAAATCCCTTGAGCACATATTGTTTAAATATGCATTTTTGGATGGCATATGTGTGACTTCCTTTGCGCTGATATGGGCCGCTACTCCTTATTTTCTCGTGTTGGAAATAACCTAATGCAGGGTGTTGTAACGTACGTAGATTTTTCATACTTTTGAGCAGCTCATGACACTATTCCCTCCATAGGTTTTTATGATTTTTTTCTTATCTTGAAGTCAGCAATTACCCCCCCAAACCTTAATTTTGAAACACCCTGTATATATACAGATATCGAGAAAGTGTGACATTCTACAGTTCGAATGAAATTCTCAAATTAAGAGTATTGAAATGAATTCGGACACTCTTCGTAAACTGAACTAAAATAAACCAAACTCAGACGTCTTTATTCAGTACGGTACTGTAATCTGAAGCTATGGTACCCTCATGCGCAAAAAAAAAAAAAAAAAAAAAAAGCGTATACTGTAACCTACGATTTTTCGCAATTATTCCATTTTCCTTACGTTTATGGGTAAAATCCAGTTATTAGTAAGTGGAGATAATAGAAAGCAATCCATTTAAGAAGATGTTTCCAAAAAAGATAATAAAATAATAAAAATATAAGCAGAAAACAAAATTATGCTCGGTTTTGTGTATACTGGCAATACTGTTTTCGAGGGATTTTGCAGTAGCAGAGCACGATTGCAGAGGGAATGACACGATTGGTAGGAGGAGAGCTGAATTAAGGAACTGGAAAGTGGAGTAAAATATTACATTTGTTGGCTTAAATCTAAGGTTTAAAAAATTAAATGAAATGAAATCTTTGAGTTTTACGTCCCACGGTTATGCCGGTTAGGCTAAAGGAGACGGTGATTATGAGAAATGAATGAAATGGTGGAATGAAGAAAGTGGGAGGAAACGGGAAAACCCCGAGAAAACCCACGCACACGGTGTTTGTCCACCACAAAGTTCACTTGGCGGGAGCAGGGTTTGAACCCGCGACCCCATGCACCAGAGGTGAACGCTCTACCACTGAGCCAAATCTAAGGTTTAAGTTGTCTGCCAAATATAAATTTGCTTCTGTAACCAAGATGTAGGCAAATACAGAAACAAAGAGGAATACTGTTTTCATAAGTTGGGAAGTAACATGCTCTATGGCCATAAACATTTGTCAAAAAAAAAAAAAAAAAAAAAAAGACAGGCAACAAAACGTAGTCTGTGTGGTCAGGAGGGTAGATTGGCGAACTGGTAGTTCTTATACTGTTTTGATACCAGATCGAATCCCATCCTTTTTTTTTTTTTTAAGAAAACATTATATAAAGTGTATAGTTTTTATGTTAATAAGAACCGAAACAATATAATAAGGAAATAACTTTTTGTTTCCTCTGATGACGTATTTATTCAGAATTACTGTACTATTAGTAATAACGATTGTTTTCAGTTTATGCTATTGTATAGCTTCTTCTCTCATCCTCTTTTCTGGGAAAAAGAACGATTTTGTCTCCAATAAAGTGTGAAAAATATATATAGACAGAAACAGACATCTTAGTACCAAACGTGATTTACCATAATGAAATGAACAAGTTTCCCGTTATTAAGAAAGAAAGCTAAATATTCTAGATTTATATTCTTTAGTATAAGGCAAGATGTGCGATCATACCACAAATTTAGCTAGTAAGTGAAAGATGTTTTCTGCACGAATATTTTACAGGTTTAGGTGCATGAAACACCAATACGCCATGGTCTCGCTTATCTGACCTTCGTTTATTCCATATATCGTATTATCCGACATATCATTGCAGGTAAAAAGTAGCATCGATCGGCAAGAAGAACTGCAAGTTGTGGTCTTAGTCTGTTTTTGATGCTCTGGACTCTATCGCCTAGCACGCCCGTCTACACCATGACTCATACGTCTATCATTCAGTGCAGGCACGTATCCAGGTTTTCTTTTCGGAGGGAGGCCAACACGAATCCTCGTAAGCACGTAATTCTGATGTTTCAAAAATATCAATAATAATAATAATAATAATAATAATAATAATAATAATAATAATAATAATAATAATAATAATAATAATGCAACAGTTCTGTATTTCTCTTACTTGTCATTTATGAACCGGTTTACTTTAAACAAACTGCATTGTAGCACAAACGAAATCAAAAAATATTTTTGAGACATATGTAAGGAAAACTGTCTGCTACGTATATCACATAACAAAAATAGCAAATGGCAATGAGTGTATCGTTCTAATACATTAACGTTATAAACAGAACGGAATTGAAATTGTAATCCCATTTAAAAGTGTTCTTTAATTCCACCTGGTATCAATGGCATTACGGTATGTTCTTAGAATTATAACAACAACGTATTGCCCACAGTTTGGACACTGCCTCAAAGTAATCTGATATAAAATAACCTCAAAAGGAAAAAGAGTTTATTAAAAAGTGCTTAAGTTTTGGAAGGGGACAGCTTCCAGGACCTCACGCTCGATACGTCCCTGATTCAATGCATCATATTTATTTCTTACAAAACATGATTATTAGATGCGTAATATGTAAAATTATATCATAGTTTGACTTTTAATAGGTATTTTCTTAACACATCCATAAATTCCGGCGTTCTGCCTGCCTGTTTTATGTCGGATAAGCGAAACTCTACTGTATTTCCAAAGATAGAATACACACAGGGGCTAGAGGTCTGCACGGGCCGGAATGTTTATTCCGGGCCCGGCCCGGCCCCTTGAATCTATAAGCATTAGCGAATTAAGGGCGGAGCCAATGGAGTCCAGGCTCCGGGACCCCAAGCTCAGGGGGCTCCTTAAAATCCCTCTGTTTAATACTAAAATATAGCAATCAACTTATAAGCTTCAGACCTATGCTAAATTTTTTTCGGCTCGTTACGCTCGCGGTATCGCTAGATTTAAGTCTTTCCTTCAGCAGTATTTAACTGTTAATAATGAATGTAACTAAACTAATTATTGTAAACTTGGAGCACATTAAAATATTACAGCATAGTTCTCGGTGGTTCGATAAGCCTATGAGGCAGTGGAAGGCAGCAAAGAAAATTTATGTGCTGGAACTATTCGTACCATAGGGTCCCCTTAAAATAGTCGGCTCCAGGTCCCCAAAAGCCTTAATCCGCCTCTGTCTATAAGCAATATTTCACGAAAAGCTGGTATTTTTTAACAAATGTGTTCGTCATCAAGTTTTCATAAAGTAGTCCCTTTCTCCTTTAAATAATTTCAGAGGCCGTGATGTTTCAGTGGTAGCGTTCACCTCTGGGTGCATGGAGTCCTTGGTTCGATCCCTGCTCGCGCCAAGTGAACCTTGTGCTGAAAAAACACTATATGCGTGGGTTTTCTCGGGGTTCTCCCGTTTTTCCCACTGTCTTCATTCGACCATTTCATTCATTTCTCATCATCACTGTCTCCTTTAGCCTAGCCGGCATAAACATGGGACGTAAAACTTAAAGATTTCATTTCATATAATTTCAATCAAAAAACAGCTGCAGGAAGTATGTAATTTCGAATAAAACAAACTACTATACAAAATTCTGAGTATATTATTTTTTAATGAAATTCTCGCGAACCTTATTTCTAAATCGAAGGGTAAGAAGACTAAATTCACTCTCTTATTATTATAGATCCGTTTCAATTGAAGCAGTTGAAATAGTTGGGAAAAATTAAAAAGCCATACCCTATATTCCAGTGTGCCACATATTGCTTTCTATTATCTCCACTTACTAATAACTGAATTTTACCCATAAACGTAAGGAAAATGGAATAATTGCGAAAAATCGTGGGTTACAGTAAACGCGCAATTGTTTTTACGCATGAGGGTACATTGAATAATGATGTATAGGTAATTTTCTTCCTTGCCCTTAGAAAACAGTCATATGAGAAGAATGGAAATAGTGAAGAAAAACATGAAATGAAATGTTTAATTTAGCGTTCCATGTTATGCCCTTTAGGCTAAAGGAGACGATGATCAATGAAAGTAAATGATTCCGAAAGAACTGGTGGAATAAGAATATGGGAGGAAATGAAATAACTCCAGAAAACCCACAGAGCTGTCGAGCCAGATATGAGCGTTCAATCACTCCGCAACCGTTCCCCGAGGATAGTAAAAAGAGATCCCTGCAGACTAGTTCAAAATTATGTCCAAAGACAAGGGAAAATGTAGAGCAATTGTGTAACATTGCAATTTATGAACTGTGATACAGGGTGAGTATTCCTGTCTTATTTCCATTGCTTATACACTCACTGAAGATAGTAATTAATTAAAAAGAAATATACTGGCAGCGACAGCAATTCATTCCTTCTTTCTATTCTACACAATTAACGTATTTCAAAGTAAAACTTAGAAGTTAGTATAATTGTAAAATAACAAAAAATGTCGAGAATTTTAGCTTAAAACTTCTTTCCCCGAAAGAAATACCATACCCACATTTACATTACGGATCCCGTACATTTCCGTACACAGTGTATGGTGCAGTATAATGTATGTGGGCACTGAATCATAAACACATACACTGTACTGCACATTTCTTGCATCATTATATAAACCATATTGCACTTACGAAGAAAGAAAAAGAGAAAGACAAAGAGAAAAAATACGTTAAACTTCTACTAAATAATTACCCCTCTTGACTAATTTTCAGACTATATGTACGAAAATTGCCTCTGGTGACAACAACAAAGAATCATTTTTCATAAGAAAATTTTTTTATGTCGATCTACAAGACAGACGTAGTGAAAGCTTAGATATTTAAAGAAAGAAGTTTTACCTACAGGAAGCACCCACCAACTCGCAATACTTCATTTGGCTTCGAGTAATACTGGTCTCTTCTTCAGTGGCAGTAGTGAAGTACCATTGCTAAACAAATAAGACAGAAATCTCCCTTCCAGCTAAGTCTGACAACCATTAGCAGGAAAACAAATCTTAAATATTATTTTTACGTACTTTTCACTCCTTAAATTTCGTGGTGAATGGATGTATCTGGGAATCATGTCTCTTTACTGTCAGTACTTAAATACGAAAGACACTCACTAACGGTGTAGTAACAAAAATTAATAACACTACACTTGTAAGTAAAAAGTGTTGCTGTACAATTTGTATTAATATTAGTTGTAAATTCCTGTGTATTGAAAAAAATAGTTATAACGATTTGTAACTAGAAATAATGCCTTGGAATTTCCAACAAACATCGATTTTCTAGCTAATGGTTGTCACAATTAGGGAAGGGATATTTTCTCACCATGTTATTTGTTTAGCACTGAAATTTCACCACTGATATTGAAGAGGAGGTATTATTCCGAAACCGTATGTACGCTAATATATGAAATATCTTTGAATTGGTGCAATATGAAATTTGCGTATGAATATCACATGCAGATCTGATCCTTTCCACAAGTGTAAGTGTATGTGGTAGCACCATCGTTTATCGTAGACGGTGCTGATGATCAATGTCTCGAGCGGCGGAGTCATTCGAGTATAAAGTGGGTAAGATAGCAGGTATTTAGCTGGTTGTATATGTCGAGCAACGGATGGTAATTCAACTTCTGTGGATTTATGTACGCAACTCTGCTGAGAAAGTGCACTAGGAAATAGGATCTGTTTAGGGGAACAAATGTTTCTTCAGGAAAGCCATTTACAACTGGGTGGAACATTTCAATAAAGCTCGAATCGGCGTAAATGACAGCGATCGTCCCGGTCGTCCGACAAAATTTCAGTGACCTACCCTGAAGAAAGTTGAAAAATTATCCGAGCCAATCGAGGTCTAACTACCGACAAGTCAGCTTTACAACTGAATCGCTCACATGAAACAGCATATAGCATTGTGAACTATGAACTGAATTTTCACAACGTATGTGTACGACGGGCTTCCTGCAAGTTCACTGATCAATACAAAGCAGAATAACCCTGTCATTACAGCATCTCATGAGGTACGCAAGAGAAGGCAGTGAATTTCTGAACCCAAAACAAAGCGCGTCAGTATGGAAAAGAAACATCCCTCATCACCCAAAACGAAGATGTGTCACTCAGTCAGCACAGGTGATGGTTACAGTCTTTTAGGACATTACAGAGAAAGTGGTATACCACCACGCATTTCATATATGATAACATACTGCGGCCGTTCGGCCTATTTTATAGACTGGCGCCTATAGACCACCCAGTCTCCTCAGTTATTGAGCAGTTCTTACACCTTTTTTATATTTACAAGTGCTCCTTTTTAAGGTTGTCCCTCGACCTTATTTTTAAAGCTTGTGACCCCGTTTTGCCCGAGGGAGTGAAATACGACCAGACCAAAGTCCTTAGAGCCTATCAGTTAACCTATTGGTTGAGGCAACTTTGCTAGGGAGTCAAGGTCTACTATGCTCTGCAGGCAAGGTGCCCGAGCGTTGTAAGGCAAGCTCACCTCAACAAGTCCAAGCACCAGCTTACAAATCCCACGATTTGATCACAGCCTGGCAGAGTCCAACGCAATCCGGGAACACCAGAAGAACCAGAGAGGACTTAAGTTGGACACTGCCTACCTCTATCGTTCAATGGCTACCGCCTTCCGCGTAGAGGTACAGCGAACACATAAATACTGGATGGTACGTGTTAAGTCACAATTTGGGTTTGATGACAGCCCCTTATTTTAGAGAGATTCCTCCCTTCCCCTGGCATAGAAAAAACTTTTACGCAGAAGGCCGGGATTGGCACCTTCCCTTAGTCGCCGTTGTACTCCTTCAAGCAGTACACTGACCTCCCCCCCCCCTTTTCGCCCGGTAGGATCCTCCAAGTAATTCTGGACTTCCTCTAATTATGGCAGAAGTACACCGTACATTACCAGAGCCAACGACTGATATAGGCTTTCAACCTCTAAAGACATAGTCATTTGGGAAAAGATGGCTCCCCTGGTAGGTTTCGTCCATGCAATAATGGTTCTCTTTTTACATGTTGAGATACCACATGCACTTTGCGATATCTAGTACCTCCTCTTGGACCCAATGATACGTGTAAATCACCATCTAGGAAAAGGGCAGTAACCACTGCTCTCCGGTAGAACCGCCCGCGATGGACTACCTCTTTTTTCAGTGCTGAGGTACCACGTACACTACAACACCCAATGGCACGTGTTAGTTGCCCATTTGGGAGTCTGGTTTCCCTTCGTCTCCTGGCAGGGCAGTCAAGGAATCCTACTCGTGAAATTTCTGCCCCCGGGTCACTGTTGCTGTAGCCACGTACTGTCGAACTCTAAGTTTCGGTCAGCCATTTACAGGAAACTCCAGATTCTCCTAAAGCTGGAGATCTTAAGTCGAGTAACAACGCTCGTCCACACAGTGGCTTACAAATAGCCTTTATGCCGGGAATGAATGCAAAATTCGTCATACAGCCCGGATTTGAAACCATCGGACTCCCATCCCTTTGAACCTCTGAAGAATCGCCTGGGTGGTCACCCGTTCCAGGATATGGCGGAGGGTCAGAGGGAGGTTACGAGCTGGCTACTACAAGAGCCAAAAACATCCTTCGCACCTGACTTTGAGGGACTTGCGAAATGGTCGGGCAAGTGCCTAAATGTACACGGTGTTTACATGGAGAAATAAATCCAATTTCATCAGGTAATTCTTTCCACTTTTCTGACTATACCATTTAGCGACTGATAAAAAGTACTGCAAGTTGCCGGATACATTACGTAAGAGCAGTTCTTTTTAAAATAGTTAATCCGACTGATCGAGAAATCAAGCTATAAAGGGTGATCAAATGAAACCAGTTCCGAACCAATATATCCATTACCACTAGATGTATTATTACATAACATGTACAGGAGAAACATGCATATATGGTGACTGAGTAACAGTATTTGTAGTTCATAAGAAGTTCTCATAGGCATTCAGTCTCTTTAGTGCCTTCTTCAGTACGCTTTACACGTGAAAACTGCAGGGCGACAGGTCCAGGCTGTACAGTGGGTGACACATCTTCCATTTGAATCGTAGGAACATGTCCTGCACCAGTTCAGCAATGAGGACTAGTGTGTTCGTGTAACACGATAACACCTCACGTTAGGATATCAGGTCGTTTTGCGTTAGATGGCCTTTCGAAGAGTGGTTATCATAGCACAGTAGCGTGTGGTATTTATACTTTCATGGTGGCTTGATAGCGAGCAGTAATGGTTTTCTACAGTGAAAAAAACACAGACACCATGATTTTGCCAGCTGACACTTGGGACCTGAATTTCTTGGGGTGTGCCTACGACAGGTGCTTCCACTGAAGACTGGCGGATTTGGAACTTTGTTCAAAGTGGTGGCACTATGATTCGTCCATTGCCACCGTCTGCAAAAGAACGGCACCTCTCCCCTCTGGGTGGTAATATTGGAGAAACGTGCCCATACGCTCCTGTTTTTGTGTTCCGTAAGCATCCGTGGCACCTATCGTGCACACATTTTCTTTTATCCCATGTTCTTAACTATTGTTTCTGCTGTTCCATACCTCATATTCAGTTCCATGGCTATCACTGGAATAGTCACACGTCTGTTGTTGCGAATACACTCATCAACCACAATGCGGCTGTGATATGTGGCAACAACATGCGTCCGTGCAGGACGAAGAATATCACTTATTGTTGTTCGATTTGTGCGAAACATTATTGTGCCCTATCCTCGATGGTCGTCTTCGACACACATGCACCTGTACAGACGTCCTTCATCCGACGGAACACCTCAGTCGGTTGACATCCCTCTGCACTTAGAAACTGAATGATTACTCGCTGATCCGTCTTAAGACGAATCTGGGATAGTCAATGTCATAGTTAAAACATTATTCCTGCAAAGTCAGGAAACGTTTCACAATGGCAACTACACTAATGTCACAAGTATACATGCTACTATTTCATCAACTGTTTCTACCAGGAGTGCTAAACGGGTTTCATTTGATCGACCCCGCTTATAGTTAATTTCCCATTCTTACTTAACTTTTGCATCCGTTTCAATGGAAATAAAGGAAAAACATATTAAATTTATGGACATTACGTTGAGTTTCATAAATTCACAGAAGCAAAGATCGAAAACAAGCATGCATCTCACCGTTTTCTTTCGTGATTAAGAGTAGATAACTAATAATAAAAATTTAGTTGTGTGGTTCTTTTATTATCTTCCTCATATTTCGCTCACTTTTGATTCTGTACGTTTTTTCGGAGGGATGGATTAGTTGAAGTAAATCATGAACTGTTTTCTTCTCTACATGAATTTATATTCTTGTGTATGAAACTAGGAACAAATGTTCCACTTTAGTCATAAAACTGTATTGAGTGAAATTATACATATATGTTAGTGTTATTAATCGAAGACATAGGGGAGACCAGGGTAATAAGAGACAAGGGTTATAAGAAACACGGCCAAAAAATACCCTAAATATCAAATCAAAATTTTATATATATATAAAAAGGAATGAAACCATCAGTACCTTTACTTTCCTACCCTACTTGTACTTATGAACTAATACGAGCTTTTATATTGTTGTCACGCTATGAAAAAATACCTTCACTTTGAACTTACAACGAAAGTTCGTGACTGTTTTAAAATAAAAATTTATTGTGAAAAGTGAGTTACAAATGTGGAAATGACTGCTATGTAATTTTGTGACTAAGATTATGAAGATTGATGTGAAGTTTTGAAAAATGCTGAAACATTGCATTTCAGGTCAATTGAGGGCATGTCTCTTATTACCCCTTTCAGAAATTTTGAAGGTGTAATAAGAGACACCTGTCTCTTATTACCCCAGTTCAACTTTATGTTTATTTAGCGCATGTGACGAGTACAACCTGCTAGTTTTTGTATATAGAAAGTAAATAGGAAAATTCCTACTCTGGCAATCCAGTCAGAGTCTGTACATAGGTAGTGACAGTGGAGAATATGCTTTGGATCAATTAATTTCATCAACTGGAGAAAGTTTGCCAGGAGAAATTGATCCAACCAGAGCAGAATCTTGCTTAGAAATGTATTACACCGTGTACTATGATCTTGACTGGTATATTGGGAGGGTTATTGCTTTCCCAGATGAAGGACCGTGCAATGTTAAATTTTTGAGAAAAGGACTAAATGGTTTCAATTGGCCTGCCTATGATGACATTCAAACAGTGACACCCAAATTCGTGTTTTATGGACCTATCAAACTGGATCGAAATGGAAATGGGCCATTCCAGATTTTCAGAGGATAGCTCCAAATACTTCGTTGTGTTTATAGCAAAGTGAAAAAGGACTTTTGAAACCAAAATAGAAAGATTAAATATGACTCCTGTTCTTTAGGTAGGCCTAGGTGTTTGTAGAACTATTCTTAACATTTGTTAAACTCATGCCTATATGCCAACTGTTCTTTTTGGGCCTATACACTTTTCCTATGTTTATTTAAGTGATCCAGCCTAAGATAGGTAAAAAAAATAAGGCCTACCTGCTATAATTATGTTACACTAAAGTTTAAATTACATTTATGAGGCTAGCATAACATTTCCAAACTCTTTTGCACAGTTTTCATATGTTCGTTCGACTGTACATCGTAAAAGGCTTAATATTCATCTTACATATTTTTCGAAATTTTAGTTTTTTACATAGGCTACATTTTACATAAAATTTGATTAACAATAGGTTTACAACATTTTTCAATGTTCTCTTCTTGTATGATTACAATTTAATAGCTTTTTCAATCCATTTAAGTTAGCCTAAACTATTTTCCAAATGTGGTTTTTTTTCTTTGTTGCGAACTTAGGCACTTTTTAAGTTCATTTTCCACATTCTCCAGAAAATTTCTGTCAGCATTCTTTTTTATTTGATAGTGTGAGTTTTGTCTATGATGTATCTACATTACGTAAAACTCAACTATACTTTGTTTTAATGGATTTAGATATTTAATACTCAGGCAACTAAATTTCCCGAACGAACTACTGAATTTCATTTAAATCTCGATATTTCGGAAACATATGTATATATTTCAGATCTGAAAAAAGTAAATTGTTTAGAGTTGTCTGAGGATGTTTCTTAAAATTCTTACTCATTTTCTATTCTATTTGCATGAGCAGTGGGAGCCTTAGGGTAATGAGAGACACTTATTTTAACAAAATTTTTCGTAATTTTTTTTGGCACGAAAAAGCAACTGGAAAAATGTGTTAATACATCTGCAGGTTTCATTGTTTTTAGTACAATCACATATTTTTTTTTCTAGTTCCTCAAGAAATCAATACAAGTGCTAGAATTCTTTTGTCTCTTATTAACCCGTTTATGTCTCTTATTACCCCGGCCTCCCCTAGTTGTGTAAACATGAAATCAATAACATATTAGACGTTCACCTTCAATCAAGAAGAACGAATGGCAAATGCAACGATTTCGTTCCATTGATTTGTCAAGTAGCTTCTAAAAGTCTGATACCAACCTAGATTTACTTTCTGCAAAAGAGGATTTTCCAAACGCTTGTCCCAGACTTCTTGGCATCTGTACGCTTCGGATAAAAATGTTCGTTTGCCTGTAAAAAGAAATTCAATACACAAAATTGACGATTAAATTTATTTATTTATTATTTTTTTTAATAACTAGAGAGATATTATATTCTGTTTTAGTGATCTGTGACATGTTCCTTTGATTATCATAAATTCTGGAAAGAACGGACATGTTGGAAGAAGCAGCTCTTTCCTGAATCTATAATAATCAACGAACATATTACAGATCAATAAATTCGAATATAACGTTCAATCCTGGTGTTCAATACGTCATTATAAAGACATGATTAACATAGCACACAACGCTCTAACGAATACAACATTGATAATTTCTGATTTTTTAATGCTTTTATATGACATGAACAAACAAACACACACACATACAAGTCTCTCTTTAGATGATGTACTTATTTGATGAACACTACTGTAATTCGTACAGCAGAATAAAATTTAGTGTAGCTCTACATTACACGGAAAGAATACATTCACGTAGGTATTCTGAATTAAGAAAATGATTATTTTTTAAAGTATAATACATAATAAAAGAATGTATGCACATGGTAGTGTTTTTCTTTCACAGAGATGATACGAAGCCCTCCAATAATTTGAATTCTTATTAGGAATTTATTCTATAATAATTAAAACTAGCCTGAATAATGTTTACATTACGTATTTTTTTAGTCTATGATTCAAGCGCTTCCCGTGGACACTTTTTGCCAGGACTTAGTCTTAAAGACTTTCTTCTATGCAGGTCTTCGCATGGTTTTCGTAATAGCAGTAGTGTGTATATTTAGAGAATCATCCACTATAGATAATTAAGTGAGTACATTAACGGTTTTTTGTATTCTTCAGTAATCTTATCCTGTAATCTTCTACATTGTATATAATGGAATTTTGGCAACATTTGAGGTTTGAACTTGCATAGTAATTATATAATATGCAAATATTTTGTAAATACGAGGCGCTCCGGATAGTAAGGGCGAACTCAACATCGGATCTTTTTCCCACTTTTGAGCAACAACACGAGCTATTTCAAACTTAGTTTTTATAAAATTCCTGCAACGAGGTTTACGAAGTTTTCTTCCTACCCCAAAACTAAGTTTACTGAAGGGTGAAAATTAAATATTGATTTTCTCGAAAACAACCATAACAACTTCGTTTATATTTCATATATCAATATTGGTGTAAGTAATTTCTCTGAGAAAAATTCAGAAGGGAAGTTTACTCTTCGTGATTAGTTCTTCCTGAACGATTTTCACAAATATGGTTAGTCGACTTTGTACATACTTCATAAATAAATGTTTCATTAATAACTTACAAAACGGAGTGTGTCATTTCTTATTAAAACACAATATGAAATAAGTTACTTCTCCTGGAAGATCCAGAACGGGTAGTTTACTCGTGGGAGTAAGGATTTTCTTCTTTTTGACAATTTCCTCAAATACGACTCCTGCAATCTTGTTGATATTAAATATTTTATTAATAGCCCTAATATATAGCATAAGTCATTTCTCATTATAAATTTACGAGGAATAGCTAATTTACTTTTCGAGGTGAGTTTTCTTCGAACGAAGTTTTACAAAAACCAATTCTGAGAAAATCGTCCAAGAAGAATCCCCCCCTTCCCAAGAGTAAACTATGCCTCTTGGTCTTTTCATGAGAAATACCTTATTTCATATTGTAGGATTATTATTGAAAGCTTGTACGATTATTACTGAAATATGAATAAAATCACCTGAGTCGTTATTGAAAAAGCTGACTGAAAACCCTCAAAACCCAACAGTTCCCAAATGCTATCCCGTGTTGTAGGGTAACTAATGAAATTAGAACAAAATAACCTGAGTCGTTTTTGACAAAATGATGAGAAAAAAAATCACCCCAAGAGTAAATTACTCTTATGGATCTGAAATACTTATTAAAAAAAAAAATCTATTCTTTTAAAATTTGCGCTATCACATTCTTCCACAGATAATCAATGAGAGTACCACCCTTTAATGAACCTACTGTTTCTTTACACAAATAATCTAATGCCTTAAATATTTCTATTCTATTGACGAATTCCCATTTTAATAAAAACGATAGGACAAAAAGAACCAACCAACATGTGCTAGGTATCGAATTACAAGAAAGGTTTCTAGCTCGAGTAAGGCAGGGCGAAGTTGGTGGACCTGCATGAGGATGTGCTCCTACGGAGCAGGCGGTGAGCAACGGTGGATACGGGCAAAAACGTGGATAGTAGAAATATACTTGCGTTCCTATGCTCATCTGTCGGAAGCTTCTATCGTTATGAATCATGAATTAAAAACAATGCATTCACATAAGAATCCATTTAATCATAGCTTTTTTATGGACTTAGAAAGTGTCTCTTCAAGAAAGAGTTGCATTAATTGACTCGAGAAGAACTGTGTATAAGTAAGGCATGTGGGAATATGACAGAAATACTAACAAACTTAAAATCACAAACCAACTTGTACTATACAACCAAAATGCATGAATGCTAATTGAGTCACGACAGGAGCACAGTAAGGAGGCATGCGCGGTAGTGTGTCAGTAGTAGGTAGGCATGTCTCCGACGTTGTGTATACATATAAACGAGGATAGTGGAGAAACACTATATGTTATAAAAATACATGCTTTGCAACACTTCTATGATCACTTTGTATACGTACTGCATTCACATAGAACTTTGCTTCATGGGTTTACTGTGGAGTATGACATGATTAACAGCACACTTTGCATTTCGTATTTATATCTTATTATGCATTTGAGAGGTAAGACCATAAGTTTTTTACGTAGTGCAATAGTAAGAAGTATCCATGTGCACAAGACATGCGATAAGCGTTAAATTCCTCCCCCTCCCACACAGTCATAGATAAAGTACAAATTGGGCACTCCACATGCAGATATAAAGTACATGTACGTTCTTTTTTATTTTCGTATCAATCGATAAGTAAATAAAAGTCGCTTTGTTACCCCCTTTGTAAGTTCATACATACTCAATGAATAATCCCTAAAAGTATGAGCGTCCTGCTCCTTCGGGAACTGATGCAGCTTCACGTATACTATACCCAACCCCGATATATTTCGAGTACTTATACCATTATCTTTGAAAATAACGGTTATAGTTAAGGAGCCGTACTTCCCATTTAGGGGAGGACGAGAAACGCCATACTTTCAGGAATTATTCATTGACTATCTAGGATGTTAAAAACCAGGTAATAGACTGAGTTCTTGCCCTTGTACTTAGGGTGTTTAGGTAGTGCAACAATAAGATGTATCCTCGTGCACGGGAGATGAGAAGTAGCTGTTCTTAATTATTACCAAAATAACATACCACTTATATTTCGTAACTTTCACAAATCTATGTTTACCTAACCGGGACAGAAGCTTTATGTTCCCATACAATGGGATACCACCAATTTTCGTACCTATGAGCTTCAAATTTGAATTTTTAAGAAGATTACATCGCCATTTCGAATGACACATCCTAAGCAAACCGGTGTTTTTCATTACTACAGCCATATTCTAGCATTGAATTCTGCTCCTGTTTCTCCAGGTTGGGTTTTAGTGCAAAGCAGATTGGAAGCAGTAAGCAGCAAGGTAAAGAGTACAAACAATGATTTTTGTCTCCTTCGTTCCGGAGTTACTCTTCATCAATATTATAACAAAACTTTGCTGGTTACATTTTCACCGCCTTATGCAGAGTAATTGACTAGTGTTTTAATTAATGTTATACTAACAACCTGACTATTGCAGGAAATTTATGTTAGTCAAACTCTTTAGTATGGCACTAATCATGTTTCACAACGACTCTGCATAGGGCCCTCAATGTCTAGAAACGAATTAGGGTCAATTGTACGGATCCACAAATGTGCAGGCTAAATTTAGGATCAGCACTTGAAGTAATTGCTGAAAAATTATAATTATATTGCTAATTACCTTCTCATTATTCTCCAAGAGATTTATGAACATAACATTATCCTACTTATAGATGAAATTCAATGGTTGCACACTAGTAACGCTCCACTTCTAATCGTAAAATAAAACATTCGCATACTATGCAGAAACACTCCGCTGGCGGAAAATAGTATCTTATACAGTCATCTTTATTATGCATTCACTTATTTTAAAGAGTTGTAAAACACTTATAATAATTTTACACTAGTAATCCTACACTTGTGAACCTAAAATATAGCTGCATTGGATAGTATTTAATTATGCCTTCTACAGAAATTTGTTCCTTTTAAAAATGCCTTTTCATGCAAAATATTGAGTTTTATCTGTAAATTCTGTAAAATGTGATGAGTGTAAACTTGATTTGCATTTCCACTTATTTGTAAAATTTAGAGGACAAATTTGTGATAATATTTTGATGCTGATTAGAAATCTTTTTGTTTTAATTGAGATGATTGACGAAAACTTTCTGGGCTCCTTTCACCGCGAGGCATGTCCAAATAATGATGTAGATATTTATAATATACGTACAAATTGAAGCTATCCAGAAATCAATACTTGCTTTCGTATTATCTGCTCTCGCTGTTATATGCAATACTGATCACGAAATTCAATCGTAATAAGTCTACATACCTAATAGAAGTTGTTTCTTATGTAGGAGTTGCAATCATACGTTCAGATTCACTTTATAAGGGCTTCACGTTCCTGGTATATATACCTCCGTACGTGGCCAGAAAACGACTGGAAAGGAAGTGTGTATATGCAGTAAATTTATGTATGAAACCGTAAAGTATTTGCACAAAGATTTAGTGCGTTCAAAAACTTTTTTTTTCGCTAAATTTCTGCTTATCTAATATTAATAGTCAGCAGAGAAGAAAGAGAATTAAGTATCTTTTTCTTCTAGCATGTGGTTTTTAGGTAGCCTGTGTTTAGTCCTTGATTGTCTCGTGTAGTCCATACGATGGCCGGAATATATACAAATGTTATTCCAGATATGTTGATACTGTCCCGAAGTGCATTATGTGGCTACAGAAGGATTGGTTTAATACAAAGTACGTGAATATAATACAAAGAGTTACTGCTGAACAAATCTTGAGCTTTGTAGTACAATTATATTTTTAGGTTGTACTTTGCCGGTGATAACGCTTTATGAACATTTTGGTCAATGCTTAGTAGAAGGAGTCCAGAAGTACGTAAAAAATACAAAATTCACAGGAATTAAAAAACATTAAAATACAAAAATGTAGATGCAACTACTTAGACCTAACAATCTAACCTAATATTAGAAATAAGCGTTTTTTTGTTTTTTACGAAAAATATGCTGGACTCCTACACTAATATAACCTAACTTAATGTGAACAGAAACTACTGAAATTGTAACTTTTTTTAAAAA
The DNA here is from genome assembly GCF_964235325.1 of Thermobia domestica. Lineage (NCBI taxonomy): Eukaryota > Metazoa > Arthropoda > Insecta > Zygentoma > Lepismatidae > Thermobia > Thermobia domestica. The sequence continues at coordinate 128,054,960 of NC_137455.1, read as the reverse complement.
AAAGAGAAAATAGCTGGAGTCCTTCTGCAAAACATGGTTCCATTAAGCTTGAGTTCGCTTGAAAAATATAAAAGGCATTACAGGAGCAGACAGTTTTACCAAATTTGACATTTCTTACATTATCAAGTTAGGCTAGAGCTTTCTATTTCTTTTAGCAGGGCATACACTAAATGAGAAGCTCCATTACTACTTGCAAATTAACTTCAGAAGGGCTCACTATAAATAGAATTTAAACATATGGCATAAAAATTATAGAGCATAAAGCAAAAACCCAACTTATACTAGACCTAAGTGGTCACTAAAAAGCACGAATGCTATGCAATCGAGTCAGAGCAGGAGCGCAGCAACAGGGCTTGGATGGTACCGACGGGGTGCGTCCGTAAGAAGCAGGCGCGTCAGCGACGAAGGGTATACCTATTGGAAGAGCACACATACAATACTTTCACTATCACTCAAAATCGAGGGAAAGGGAAGCTATTTTTCGCCGGGAACAAAAAGAATAGCGTGTAATATACGTTATAATAACGTAGAACTATCAGCTAAATTCTCAGCGGCGAGAAGAAATTGATAAAAAATTAAAGTAATAAGCAAACCAAGTATATGAATCACATGTTTAGTGATATGTAATAAAAAAAAAAAAAACGGCAGGCGGGTGAGGAAGCCGAGAAGACTGCTGTGACGTGAGTTAAGTGCGTAAAATTAAAAAGGAAAGAATTCGGACATAATTCTCTTTTTCTTGCAACGATGCAGGTGCTTCACCCATAATGGATTGGTTGTGCGGAGAGAATAACATCATATTATTATTTGTAATGCGGCTGAAGTAAGTTTAGAAGATCAGGTTTTGAAACTGGGAAAGCCATGTGACTCGGAAAGTTCCAGGCGAATGAAGGTGTTTTGGGGAAAGTAACTGTTCTTAATTTTGGACGAATTGGCGAAGTAACCTTTACAAAATTGGTATAAGTTCTTAAAAATCCGCACTATGAACTTCTAGAAACCTTACATAACAGAATGTAACATTTAAGAGAAGATGGATAAAAGTTAATTTAATTAGCCCTGATTATCGTAATTACGTTTACAATGTTTAATGTAAAAATAGTTAAGTTTCTTTCAAGCAGTTGAACCTAAAAACATGATAGCTTAATGTAGTGAATTTCCAGTCACGCATGAGTCCTCAGTCGCCTGGGTGATACAATTCGTCTTTCCTCTCCCTTCACTCCCACTTCACTTGCTTCATCATTTTTTAAAACGCTGAATTTACTAATAGACTAACACCTCTCAATGTCAGATTTAATTTTTTATGATAATTTAATTTCTTTCTTTTGTTAGTTACAATGGTTAGGTTAGTTTTAGTGCAGTTAATGATTGTGTACAAAGTTCCGAAGTTGGCCCTGTCGTTTGGTATTATTAGGATTCTCCTAGTAATTTCAACATAAAGGGAGATAAATCCGGGATGATGCTTAGTTTGTTCACTGCTCGCTTTCTCCTTCTGACATGTTATTAATGTTCATGCTTTCGATAATGGGATTACATTAAGTTTGTCTACTTGCACCCATAGCGTAAGAAAATAGTAATCGGCAGACTTAATAGTTGAAAATTTTGTATGATGAATAAGCGAGAGTAGAGAAGTTGATTTTTATTTTAATTATTATTATTATTATTAAGGTGCCATGGACCAGAAATAGTTAAGTACCTGAAGAATATGTGTTCAGAGACGTGTTGCGCCTGAGACGGACAGGTTGCCCGCTCGAAAGAGAATTATATATGATTTCTTCAGTGTGTTTCTGTGAGCCCGGCCGTTCTCTATCTTCACCGCTGCCACTTTCATAGGGTGCTTCACCATTAGGAAAGCTGTCGGGTGAAAATTGTATTTAAATTTGTGAACGAAAGTAATATTTATGATGTAAATTTTGTAATAGTTTATTTATTTATTCATCCTTATTGTATGTCAGCAGGCAAGGAAATTTTACCATCTCTTTTTCTGTATGAGTGATGTAATACAAGCTTAAAATTAATTGTGAAATGTAATACTAAATTGTGACAAAGTTTAATTTTGCCAACTCAATAATTCGTTGTTGTTTGTAAGTCAAGTCGATATAATTGGAATTGTATTTTACCCTATGTAACTCGAAATCTTCCAACTTTTAGGAATGTACTTGTACTAAGAACCTGATTACCTAAACAGAGTTCATATTGTACAAAACTAACCAATCCTAACCTTAACAAAATTATTCTTTTTAAATTTAGGACGTGCATTAACATTTGTTCTGTCGTATCGAAATTGTTGTGAAAATCAAGATTGGCGAAGGTAAACTCTGAACTGTGAACTAATATTAAGTACAATTTTAAACCTAGATTTTTTTAAAATTTTTATTTTAACTTTCTGTGTGCTTCAATCTTTTTCTCCCCGTGCAGGAAGGGGATCTCTGTCATTGTAGTTCTTTATAATAATAAATTTCAGTTTTGTTCTTTATTAAGGTACTAATTTTTGCATTATAAGATCGAAGTATCTCTTAGTTACAAGGCTAATAATTAATATTTGCAAGTGGTATTTAGTATGAAGGAGATAAACATGAATTCTATTATAACAGTTACAGTGCTTCCCGGAGTGGTCTCAATGAGAGAAGAATCCTGATTCATGGGAAGTGTTTTCCTTCTTTCTTTCTTCATTATTACAGATGCCATTTTATTTTATTTTATTTTTTTTTTCTGTTGCGCAAATATAAAAGTTTATAGTTGTATAGCCTGGAGTAACTTCAGAACCCAGGAATGTATCCAACCTAGGCCAAATTTTGAGGAAAGGAAGAAAGAAAATCAGCTGTTACATATCCATTTTTTGGAAGTAACATTGGACATTTCTTCTGTATATTTTAAGAATCTGTGGATTCGTAAAATAGAAAAACACCTCATGATTCTGGTGTGTGAAATTCAGGATTGTAGATACACAATGTTTCAGAAGAAGAGAACTTCGATTCCTGTAAACGCACAGAATACACACACGGCTCTGTCCCTTGCTAACAACCCATAAATCTAAGAAAACAATGATTGACATTCGGTTAGAAAGAGAAAAAGAAGTTGCCAAATGTCCCTTTTTCTTGAGTCGTGAGTCATTTTTTGTATCAGTGTGTTCGGTTATAATTCGCTAGAATGTCAGTGTTCATCCCACTTTGATTAAACAATAACACATGCAACGAGCATCTAACTAAGTAACTCTATGGCTTATGGAACCCGGAGATTCAATGCCGCGTTCACAAAAGCTCTCCACTGACTTCTACTAGATACAGTTAGCCAACTAGATACAGTTTCTACTTTGTATTCCTATTTCTGCGAGGTCCATCTTAATATTGTCCTCCCATCTGCGCCTAGGTCTTCCTAATGGTCGTTTTCCGATTGATCGTCCAGTCAAGACTTTCAAAGTGTTTCTACTTTCTTCCATCCTAGCTACATGGCATGCCCACCTAAGTCTCCTAGACTTGATAACCCTAACAACGTTTGATAAATCGTATAATTTATGTAGTTCCTCGTTATGAAGTTTCCGCCATTCCCGGTCCTCTTGTGTCCGAATATTCGCTTCAGGATCTTGTTCTCAAATATTTTCAGTTAGAGTAAGCGATCATGTTTCGCCACCATACAGAACAACAGGCATGATTATCGTTTTATATATGTTAAGCTTCAAATTCCTCGACAGAATTCGCGATGACAAGAGATTTTGAACTGAATAATAACACGAATTTCCTGATTTTAATCAACATTTAATTTCTTCGTGAATATGATTTTGGTCTGTTAATATTGATCCTAAATACAACGAGCAACATTTGGAAAAAAATCCAGTGCTCGTGCCTTCACCAGGAACTTCGACGAAACAAAATAATGTTGTAGTGAGGAGGGAAGCGAACAGTGATTTTAGTGATTTTGTTTCCGGAGTGTAACCAATAATGGTGGTCATAAGTTCCAAAAACTTAAACAAGTTATTAGCGCAAACTTTTTTCTTTCTTTATTTCTTTATTTATTTCTTTTATAAGGAAGACAAATCTCTTACAACGGAAGCACTTAACAAGGCAGTGAGGCTTAAGACAACCGACACCGAATATAAATTTCCATACTAACGCACTACGGTATATCGCCTCCTAAAGTAAAGGTTTTATTTTATTTTATTTTATTTATTTATTTATTTTATTTTATTTTTTTTTAAATTATTCGGACCACATATAATTGTATGGCGGTACAAATACCTTCATAGGATCAGTAATTGCCGTGCTCAGGGTTATGCAAATGTGTACCTCGATTAAATATGCGTTCATAGCAACTCTTGTTGGATGAAGAACTAAACACGATTCGGACAATTGTGCTGTAACGAGTCCTGGCAATGAAGGTGGTAGAATTGTTATTCTACGTTGTGGTGGGCGTTCATGTTTTATATTGACGATGCTGTTTTAGTGACTCCAGAATAATGGCTGATGCTCTAGCAGGTTACCATGGCAGCATAGATGCAGGTATCTTGAGACTTGATTTGAGGAGAAACTATTAAAACACATTGAGATATCATCTGTAATTGTTATGGATAATGCCCCGTACCATAATCGTGTCCTCAATCCAAAACCACCCTCTTTCCTGTAAGAAAAGTCAATTTTTTAACTAAATGACTTTGCAAAATATCCCCAATCCTTATCCTGTTCCTATAAGTCACATTCTTCTTTAAGTAGTAGAAGAATACTTCTGTTACCGACAGAAAAAAAGAAACATGCAGGGGACGAATTGGCTGCAAAATATGGATAGGTTTACCACCTTACCATTACGTTCTCAACCCTATCGAAATGGTGTGGTCAGTATTAAAGAGCCAGGGTTTCGTCTCAAAACTTGAAGAAACGATCTCTGGGGGAAATAAAAATACAGCTTCTCAAGGGGTCCTGCATTTATGTGATGCCTTAAAAATGGGTTAATTATATCAAACATGTAGAACAAAATTAGGAAAACTTTCAATCTGTTTTTGGTGAAAGGTTAGAAAAAGTTTGTGCAAGTGACAGATCTTCAGAAGATGAGAGGGATATTGATAGTTCATAAACAGGCAAGGTAAGAATTTACTACATTTCGATCACACATATATTTTGAAATAATAATAATTATTATTGTTAGTAGTATTAAAAGTAGTAACGGTAATAGTGATAGTAATAAAATAGTTATTACACATTGTTCTGATATTCGTGGTCATGATGTAAATCACTAGGCATGATTTTAGATATTGACTCTTATTTTGAGACAAATCTCTCTTTTTTTTTCTTTCTTTCTTTTTTCTTTTTCTTTTCTTTTTTTTTTAATTAAAAGATAATGAGGTTAGTCTAGAGATCCAGAAATAAAGGCGATGGAAGTCGACATATTAACATCACCTACTAAAAAGCTGGCTGAGTGGCTATAGACATTCATACGCTCTATCGCCAGGGAGTTTAGTAATGCTAACCCTAATTTCCAGCCACTACTACTATTAATAATAATAACAGTGGTACCCATTTCTCCCAAGTGCTTGGACGCAGTCATCCCCCAAATTTATCGTTACTCAAAATAAGTAGTATAGAATTCGCCCTCCCCCCTCAAAATAAATAAAAATGAGTGTCAATAGTGTTTTGGATCCCAAATAGTAGGAAGCTATTTCACTTGGTAGCCAATACCTGTTCCTTTCTATACAAATTCAATCTGCTTAAGCGTCCCGCCACAATTTTACTCTTTCAATCAAAGAGAATGCAATCTTTGCTATGACAGTGTCGTTTTCAATGAAAAATTTTGTTTTTAAAAGAAATCGTATGGGCGCAACTTGCACTTCAAAACCCAGCTGTGGACACCCCTGAATAATAATAATAGTTACAGCAATAAATCTGTAAAATCTATCACCAAAATGATAACGTTATGACTTTATTTCTCGTTTCTTTCTTCTTTTTTTTTTTCCTTTCTTGTTTCTTCTTCTACCTGATGACATTGAATATCTGACAACATCCCCCAGCCACCGTCCTAACAAGGGTTGGGTTGCCCTTTTGCTAGTGGTATGAGACAAAGCTCTTACGTTTTAAAACGGACAATACTTAAACAGTTAAACCAGTAGAATACCAAAGTTATTGTCATTGTAGATTTGGGACGTTATTATAACCTTTTCCTTCCCTCAGCTGTCTTAAACTAATTCAGCGTTCCCACGGACCTGGAAATCAGGGAATTTGATTTTTTGCAGGGAAATTATTAATAAGTTCTTTAATGTCAGGGAATCAAAGTAGTTGTTCTCGATAATGAAGTCAACTTTGGAGTTTGGTTATTTAGGATTTAGAAGTCATTCAATACAATCATATGGAATAATAAATTGTATTGAGATAGATGCATTAATTGTATTGAGATGTGTTGTTCCATGATTTATGGTTAGATTCCTAACTCTTAAATCAGTTGAGCTACAGCGTCTTGGATTCCTTAATATAGATATTGTGCCATCTCTGACCACTTGAACTGAGATACGTTTTTTTCCAACATACACACATATATAGCTATGTTGTCTGTATGCTAACGCTAACTTCGGTAGGTTCACCGATTTTCATTATTCTTTTTTTGTTTGAAAGAGTATACATTCCCGGTAATCCCATAGAAATTTTATTAGTCTTCGGAGCTAGACAGTGAAACTCATAAATAGTTGACTGTGTTCATACCATTATTGTGTGTATGCTCGTGCACAATTTCGACATAGGTGCATCAATTTAGTTGATTTACTTTTTGTTTGAAAGCTAGGCCTATGTTCTTGCTGTGGTTTCATATAAATTTCAGGATCTAATGGCAGTCTTTGTTGTACGGTTGGAAAAAATGTTTAAAAAAAAAGTGTTTTAAACATTTTGTACCTTTTTAAAACATGATTTTAAACATATTTCCAAATCATGTACTAACGTATTTATTTTCGATTTTCATGTTGTCCAGTAGCTGACACCTCCCCCCCCCCCTCTTTTCCTTCCAAAGTATCTCTTATAAGCAGGGTTGGCTGGTTTAAACCAAACAAAAAAACAAAAAAAAGAAAAGAAAGAACGAAAAATCCTTTAATTCGTGTGAACTTTATGGTGAGTCTCCACATATGAAACCATCTGCATTACGTTTATGTACTTTTCACCTTTTAATCAAGGGGTCCCGTGTTCAATTCTCGGTCGTACCACAACCTATCTTTCAAGTGTAAACCAAGTAGCGATTCGAGGTGTCCCTTTAAGCGAAGGTCTTCTCCGTGATAAACTTGGTATTTCATAAGGATGTTAAGCCTAAACATACGAAACGAAAGCAAATTATATATTTCTACTTGAATGAATGCATGTTGCTTTATAAAAAAGCCAAGGTTGCTTAAATATATTGATAGAAATTGGCAAAATTTATCAACTGCCTACGCAGCTTCCAACATCAGCTTGGATTTGAATTTGTTTTAATTTTATTGAATGATATCTACATACCAAATTTGTAATTTAATACCTCAGTTTTAGCGTAGTGATTATGATACGTTGACCTTAAATTTTATATACAAATACATTTAAAATAATAACAGGGTTTTCCCAATGGCTAAGGCGGGAGTGTCCCGATTTATATATAATTGTATTATGTTTTTACTTGTGTAACTGTTTATCTTTATGTCCTGAAATGACTCTTGACAATTATATTACCAACTAGGCCTATGTAAAGATCAGTACAACGTATTTTTATCAAGAGTCCTTCGTAAGTGAACGGCAATCTCATTTGTGACCAATTAGTCCCGATTTCGTGTCGAAATTGACAATTTTTCTTGGATGAAGTCGAGAAGCGATTTGGATTTCGCTTTAAGCTTATGTGACCCCTTCCAGCATAACCTTGTTGTTGCATAATAACACCAAGGCGAAACAAACTAATTTCTGTCCATATCTAATATAAATACATAGAGTAAATTATTTAAACCAAAAAAACTGGTTTAAACCACAAAAAACCTGGTGTTTGGGTTTTTTCAATAAAAACCATGGTTTTTGGCAACCCTGCTTATAAGGCAATTCATCCTTATAAGGGGTCAAAAAAATTTCTTTTCATTTTTCTTAACTTCAGTGCTTATTTGCATTGGAATAGGACATACTATTGAGGTCTCAAATATACAGTAATAATAATAATAATAATAATAATAATAATATAGAAGACAAATTCCATATGAGGACACATTGTATTAAAATCTGTAAAATCGCCCCTATCCTTAGGCAAAAGTTACAAAATTTTCGGGATTAGTGAGAAGTGTCAGGACCATCAGGACATACCCTCAGCATACGTCCCTACAACTAGTTAAATGTTAAACAGAAAGTTTCCAGGCAAATTTCATGTAGAAAGTAGGGATACTGAACTCACAAGAGCCGTAAGAAAATTTGTTTTTAAGTAATGGTTATGCCGGCTAAGCTACAGAAGACGTCGATGATGAGAATGAAAGAAATATTGGAATAAAGAAAGTGCGAGGAAGCGGAATCCGGAGAAAACCACACACGGTGTTTGTTCAGCACAATGCCCACTAGGCGGGAGCTGGATGGAATAATAATAATAATAATAATAATAATAATAATAATAAACAATGGTATTAAAAGTTTTAAAGTTGCCCTAAAATTTGGCAAAACTTACTTAAACGTAGGGATTTCGGGGAAGAAGTTCCGTACCTTCAAGACACACCTCTGCAAGTACCCACATTTTAAACAAAAGCTATCCACTAAAGTTTCATGTAGAAAGTATTCTACTGTATGTTTTAAGGAAAATAACTGTAATAAAAATAACTGAATATCATTGAACAGTAAGGCATATAATAAACTAACTTGTAGAATATGTAATTATAGAAGCTTTGCTACAAAAATACATATACAGACCATAATTCAATGACCTCTGAAATACAAAGTAACAAAAAGCCTATAAGTTCAGTCTACAGACCAATTGTTACTTAAAGAATGGACATATACTATTTCGAGAATTGAGACAAGACGAGAAATGTTTACGATACGTTTCGTCTCGTCTCGATTCTCATCTCCAAAGCGAGACGATAATTTAAGTTAGCCTTGTCCCGTCTTGAATGTAAAATGTTAATTTTTATTTTATTTTTTTTTTTTTCATTTTGTAGAAACGAGATGAAAAATTCCTCTTCTCGTGGGCAACATTAAACAAAACCTAGATATTCTTGTCAAATGTCACGTTTCTGCTTGTAATGGTATGACCTGAGCGATAATTAGCTCCTAGCTTTTAATCTTCTACGAGATAATAATAATTATTATTAGTTTATTATTACTATTATTATTCATGAAGATTTGATAGTTCAAGTATTGAAACATCCGAGTATTCAACTATCTGAATATAATAAAACGTGTGTCATCGTCGATCAATCGCCATCAAAAATCCTAAAGTAAAAGTCAAAAAATGCCCGACGTGGATTCGAACCATGAACCTCCAGATTACTGGTCCAGCGCCTTGACCACTGAACCACGGTCACTACGCGGTAAATGATTCTCCTTTAGTCTCGTTAACTTAGGTTTCTTTGCTTCCGCTTGCAAAGTTGTATTTTGTATTTCTTCGTTTCAGAACGTCTTTCGTATTTATTTATGATGATAATCTTCGGCAAAGTTTATAATAATAACTTGAGTTGTTCTTAAACCTTTGGTTCACAAGTTTGTTTCTTCTTCACACGAAACCACAGATATGACTGATATAATTCTCATACTCTGCATTTGTTTCAAAGCAGTCACCATTACCTGATCAATGATATATGTCCGCCACGATACAAGAAGCTAGTGTTTTTCTTGTTGCCTCTATGTGATGTATAAAAAGTGTAATTTCTTGAACCTTAAATCATTGGAAAACAGATTGATTACGTTTGAAATAATGCTAAAATTCAGTTTAAAAAAAAAAAAAAAAAAAAAAAAAAAAACCTCTTCTCCAATGGTACTTGTACTCAGAATGTTCGCTGGAATCAAAGCTGTTACCCATATAAAGTTTATATCTATGTAGATAACTGAATGTCTTCGTTCAAACTTTTCTCAAAATACATTAAACACGAATTTAGATTATCACCATCTGAATCTATATATCTTCAGTTCAGTTCAGTTTGTATCTGGAAAATGATAGAATACTCAAAAGTGCTTGTTCTTTGTCAGTTGTAAGATTTATATGATATATATTGGTATATAAATATAATAAATGGTTATGTAAATATAATAAACTATTGTTTCAGATGTGCGTTTTCTGTACAACAATACGGCTTTGGGAATCGATAATTATGTGAAAACCCGTGACAGAGTCAGGACTCAATTTTTGACCATGGCGGATAAATTCCGTGGCAAGATGAGTGAGTATGCGGAAGATACATCTAAGAACATGATTTTCACGGAAGATCTGAAGAATATGCTTCACTTGGTGGAATCTAGTGACAAGGATATGGATTTAATTAAGAAAATGATGATAAGGTTTGTATTCACTGTTTTGAAATACGTTACATAATAATTCCACCCCTCCCTATAATATCAATCAAACCAACCGACACGACCTTTGGCGTACGTACTCGCCAAGTGAAAGTCGACGGAAATCGGTAAAGGAAAAGAAATAAACTCAAACATGTATAGGGGGCGCGGTGGCTCAGTGGTAGAACGTTCACCTCCGGTGCTTGGGGTCCCTGGTTCGATCCCAGCTCGTGCCGTGTGGACTTTGTGGTGGCCAAACACCGTGCTCGTGGGTTTTCCCGGGGTTCTCGTTTCCTCCCACTTTCTTCACTCCACCATTCCATTCATTTCTCGTAATTGCCGTCTCCTTTAGCCTAACTGGCTTAACCGTGGGACGTAAAACTCAAAGATTTCATTTCCATTTTTTTCAAACATGTATACTTTCCAAACTCGGTGACACACTTCTCCGATGATACCAGCGAACGGATGCCTCGTTGAATAAATCTTGAGGTTGGTGGAGTAGAGCCAACCCAGCACTCTCTTTAGTACCTCTTGGTCTGATCGAGTGAGACCCCTTTAGTCGTTCCTTCAACTCCCAAAACAATGAAAATCTCATGCAGAGAAAAACCAGACATATAGCCTGAATGGACTAGGACCTCTCAGTGGCATCCGGAAAGCTGTATGGGCCTCTTGTTATCTTTTTGGAAATTTAAATGAAATTTTAGAATTAACGTCCCATTTATGCCCTTTAGGTTAAAGGTGACAGATGATAAGTAAATTATTATGAAATAGTTGGTGGATTGAAGACATGAGAGATCGTGAGAAAACCCACGAACGGAAACACGACGAACTCATGTGGTATTGTACGAGAAGGTACACATAAACGCTCACAACTTTTGAGAGCTTACACATAAAAGGGTTGTTGCACAAGGGTCGATACCTATGAAGAAAATACATAAGACGTATTTTCCAGACAACGCAGTAGCTGATGATGGTTTCAAAGCAGCTGTTGGAATATGCAATGCATGTGAACACACGGACTCGCTCCTGCTTCAGAGTGGTATTTTAGTACTTAGAAATATGGACAGAAAATATACCTCCTTTATTTTTATATTTATTTATTTAAGGTAACATTCCTATTATTGCTGTAACATTCAATTACTCTTGATATTCAAATATTGATATTTAAAGAAAAAAGGGAAATACTGATTTAGACTAAGCCATCGCGTTATTTGTTTCTTTTCACATTGATCGATTCAACCTTTCTTATTTTGGAAAATAAATAAAACTAGCAACCTTAGTTATACCACAACTTTGTGTTGATTAATCGAGAAAATAAATTTAAAACTTATCTTTTCACATTATAGTGTTGTATATTGTGACCCACTTTTGTTGCATCTATTCCAGGTTTAACCAACAAAATAAACAGTTGAGATTTGGTAGTTTTGTATTTGGACCTGTTATAATGAGAATGTATCACTTCTTGAACAAACCGGACGAGGCACTAGAGGTAACTATTAGTAATTATTTTATTTATAAAATAATAGTATAATAAATTAAGTGAGAAGGATTGCCATGTGACTTAATATGTTAACTGCGTTATCGTTTATACGGAATCTTATATAGCCATTTTTGTCTTTCGTGTTGTGAAGAAAATGAAGTAACAGGATGTTTAATAATAATAACCTTGTTTTGGAAGTTTCTCGTGTAAAATTTTGTGAAATTTAGTAATGGTTTCCGTTTTATATAGCTTTCAATGTAACACTTTGTACTATTCTTGTTCTAGCTTTTTACGCAATTTTTATCAAGTTGATGTGATGGCTAAAATGGCCGTAACATTAACCAACACAAAAGGACTTACGAAGTTAATTCCAGAAACAAGAATTCTTTCTGATCACATTAGTTTGAAGTTAAAATGTTGCTACATTTACAATAACTAGTAATTCTTTGTCATTTTTTAAACTATCACAAAACTTGACTACTTTTCCGCTAAGTAATTGAGGACATTGATCTTTGTGTCTGGCCGGGGCCGCGGTGGCTCAGTGGTAGAGCGTTCACCTCTGGTGCATGGGGTCCCGGGTTCAAACCCTGCTCCCGCCAAGTGAACTTTGTGGTGGACAAACACCGTGTGCGTGGGTTTTCTCGGGGTTCTCCCGTTTCCTCCCACTTTCTTCATTCCACCATTTCATTCATTTCTCATAATCACCGTCTCCTTTAGCCTAACCGGCATAACCGTGGGACGTAAAACTCAAAGATTTCATTTTCATTTCATTTCTTTGTGTCTGGCCATTCCATTTCAAATTAACACACGATTTCGGATAAATCCTTCCTGATTGCAGTGATATTTTATATTCTAACCGCAGAACAAGGGGAAAGCTGAAGTTGCTTTGTGAACCGGTTTCGAAATTACAAGTCCCCAAAGTTCTCAAAATTTACTAAAAATTGCATGAATTACATTGTTCCATTGGCATTTGCGTCTGACCTAAAGAACCTAAGACGTTGGTTAAGGTGTCATTTCAAAGTTTATGAAAGGAGCTTTCGGATGTTATATAACACTGTAGAACTTTAAAAAAAATAATGTTTTCCGAAAAAATGAAAATTTTGAATTTGATTTTCTCAGGAAGACATATTTTGAAAATTTTCAGAGAAACTATTAAAACGATATTCGGACTGTTATGAATGTATTCCCAATGTTTATCAGCATGGAGTCAGTTGTTACGAGAATTTAGTTTCCACTTGGTATAATGTGTAATCGTTCTGTTGTGGTCTCAGGATTTACGTTACACAGTACATCCACTGCACGAATCTAGAAAGTATCTAGCTTCCCAGGATATGCTAAAGATGGAGATGAACCAGTTGAATAGAGAAATTACTTTCACTTTATCTTTCCCCAAAAGATACACCAGCCACTATCTATTGATACAGATTGGGATGTCTGTCACTGCCAGCTTGTCGTCGAATTTGGTGAACATATGTTCCAATGAATTCTGGGAATACGAAAATATCTTGACAAAAAGTTGGGAGTATCTGAACTTGCAGGAATGAACGCATGATTCTCCATACCCCAGGAATTGTTTGTGCTTTGTTGAAGCGATATCAGTAGGAATTTTGGTGACTCGATGAACTTTTGATTGACAAATTTGAATCTACTCCAGTAAAGTTTCCTGCTGCCCAGTCAAAAAGCTGCTAAATTGAAAAGTCATATTATTATATGGATGCTGCAGACTTCCTCGGAATGCCAACCTCTTGACCGTACCATCAACCCCATTACCAGGCCTCGTTTCATGAGCTGTTGCAGCAAAACGCCATTCAGCGTATGTCAAAATCAGCTTTAAGTTCTTTTTGTTCTTGCACTAAAGTTCATTCAACGAACCTTCTGATCCTGATGTAAACATTGTAGAATGGTATTACTCCGCCAGTCATCGGATGATTGGCTATCGGTCAGCGCTTCTTTCGAGGAGCACGTGCTTGTACCCTGTCGGCGTTTTGCATATTCCCCGCACGCAACCATATTGTAAACTGTGATTCGCGCACAAGGTGGGCCAAACTCAGTTTGTACGCATGCGCATTCTCTTTTATTGCATTAATTCGATTTAGTTCTTAGATAGAGTGTTGTTTCTGTTATTTCACTGTAAGTAAATTGTATTTCTGGTAATGAGCCTTATAAGCAACAAAAACATTGAAAAACAGCTTACTTGACAATGGACTATTTTCTTCTGCCGCATGGATGCGACAAGGCTCTTTAACCAATAAAATGAAACAATTACCACGTGTATTTGTTTACATGAGGTACTGAACGTTCCTTGAATAAACTATAGATCCATCAAGATAGTAGTATATCTTTTTCAGTCTAAACTGGTTTCTCAAGAAAACAATAAGTTTCTGCTGGAAGCAGGGCACAGCCGTAGTGTTGTATTCACGACTTTCCAAAATTACAACAAAACTGACGTACTCTGTTTTTTGTTTCCTCTTTATAGTACACTACTAACAATGACGATGTAAGCTTTAATTTCCTTGGAGGGTAAGCGGAGAGACAAGAAAATATTTGAGAGACAAGCTTATATATATATATATATATATATATATATATATATATCTTATATATAAAAGAGAACGCACAAATCCTTTGTTCCCTCATCACGCTAATACGGCTGAACCAATTTCTTTCATTTTTGGGGGGTTATTAGGATTTGGACCCTAGATGGTTTTTATCATATCACTTTAATTTTTAATTACCAGTGTCTTGAGATAATTGACCATTCAAGTGTCCATAACGTACAAATCCTTTGTTAGTTCATCATAGGTAAAAATAAACGTATTTATATGCAACCCGCATGACCGTGTCACTCGGCGGGTTAACATAAATGACAGGCGATATAATGTTAACATTTACTGCAATCTACTATGGTTTTTATCATATCACTTGAAAGCGAAAAAGTAAAAATTATCTAAGTAACAAAGTTTATTGCGTTCCGGGGTGACCGCAGCGAAGCGGGGCGGGTTAACATAAATGACAGGCGATATAATGTTAACATTTACTGCATTTATCATATCACTTGAAAGCGAAAAAGTAAAAATTATGTAAGTAACAAAGTTTATTGCGTTCCGGGGTGACCGCAGCGAAGCGGGGTGAACGCTGCTAGTATATATATATATACCGAAAAGGATAGTTTTATATTATTTGACCTACTTTACAATAACACATGTATGGAGAGCAGACGTAGTACCAGGGAGTGTCCGCCTCATGCCCTCCTCTGGGGTCGTCACATACTTTGAATGGATGAACAGTGGCTTTTTCCGTAGTTCAGGGATAGCTTTTCGACTCATCCTATGCCAAAAAATTATTTCAGTTCTAGGGATCATAGCGAGTCACTTTTTTTTTTTTAAACTAAAAGTTGCTTTTTTTCAAGTTGGTCACTAAAAGTTCCTTTTTTAAAATTTGTCACTAAAAGTTACTTTTTCAAAAGGTAAAGTGACTTTTTCGCGTGAATTATGTTTTGCCTTGGCAGTTTTCAAAGAAATATATTATAAAAATAAATGAAAAAGGCAGAAACTTGGTGCTCATTACCCTTCTGAAAGCTTCAGTACTTGCTGCCACATGTGAAACAATCAGCTTTATTCTCACTTCAGCTTTTTTTAGTGAATGGTTGGTGGATGCTTAAGCTCTCAACGTGGGGTTGAGAACCCTTCTGTATCTATTCTTTCTTCTATCATAATAGTCTTTTAGTTTTCTCTCGTAATAGTTAACGCTCCGCTCAACATTGTGTGTGTGTGTTTGTGTGGTTCATCATATTCGTCTTGTGTTATGCTTCTTGTATGTTCTTCTTAAGAGTAGGTGATGAATTTGAATATTTCATGGCTTTCAGAACTCTCAATGCTATGTTAAATATAATGTCTGGTTTGAAAAAATTCGGCAATAGGCCAGAACTGATTCTACTTCTCAGAAGCTTCTTACATCTAAGTCTGCTTACCGCCAAGAAAGGAGGAAGCTCAAAAACAAGAAGTATAGAAGAAAAGATGAAACAAAACAACAGAGAGGTGATGGAGAAATTGACAAAGGAAGAAAGGGGCATGATGGTCACTTTTTGGTCACTTTTTCGTGTGTTTTTGATCACTTTTTGGTCACTTTTCAACTATTTACAAAAGGCCAGACCACTGTGAGCCCTGCATTCGTTTTACAAAAACCTAAGTTAAGTGATTTTCAACTCCACATTTAGAAGTAGAAACTTTTGTAATAAATTATCCCGTGCTGGTCCCAAAATAAAACTTCGGATTTTCGGGGGAAAAATTAAAAAGTCTAAAGTCTTATATACCAACTGAAAGCTCTTTTCGTAAGCTTTAAAAGGACACCTTAACGAACGTCCTAAGTCCTTTAGGTCAGCTGCAAATGCCAATTGAACAAATGTCACTCACCTCAGTGGTAAAGCGTTCGATCCCAGCCCCCGCCAAGTGAACTTTGTGGTGGACAAACACTGTGTGCATGGGTTTTCTCGGGGTTCTCCCGTTTCCTCCCACTTTCTTCATTCCACCATTTCATTCATTTGTCATCATCACCGTCTCCTTTAGCCTAACCGGCATAACCGTGGGACGTTAAGCTCAAAGATTTCATTTTCATTTCAAATGTCACTCTCGCAGTT
The DNA here is from genome assembly GCF_964235325.1 of Thermobia domestica. Classification (NCBI taxonomy): domain Eukaryota; kingdom Metazoa; phylum Arthropoda; class Insecta; order Zygentoma; family Lepismatidae; genus Thermobia; species Thermobia domestica. The sequence continues at coordinate 128,038,405 of NC_137455.1, read as the reverse complement.
TTTGGTAAATTATGAAAAAGTTGGGAGCCTGTAATTTCAAAACCAGTCCACATATCAACCTGAAATATCAGAGTTTGTCGTTTTCCAGTGGCACCAAGAACTGTACTAAATTTTATCAACATCTTTCAAGGAAATTAGAATTTGTTTGAAAATGGTGTTGATTCGACATGGAATGGCTCGTATACAAACTCTTCAGTAAAAATGAGTAAAAGCGTGTTTCACCATTTTCGAATATTCTGCTTGTAGAAGGAACACTTTCTATAATACTGAAGTTTCCAATTTTATATTAATTTAGCCTTTTTCTTCCCGCGCGAAGAACGGATACTTTTTCTAGTAACTACAATAAAGAATGAAAAATATTAAATTAAACTTCCTAAAAATATATTTAAAAAATAAGAGGAAAATTTTTTTCGTGGAAATACTCAAGATTTCGAAAAGCGTCAGATTTATTGCAGACCATGGAGATACGATGGCATGTTATTATTTCGTAAGTTAAACAGCTTATTTTGTAATCAGTCAGCTGTGAGAAGTGTAGACAGATTACTTTGTTTATGTGCGTAAGTAACCTTAAACAAAATTTATTGGCAGTGGTTTAGATTCCTGCATATTGCTGTGTTGTAGCTAATTACAGCTTCGCAATGAATATTACACGAATACTTATCTTTCAAAGATGTACGTTGTGTATTTGCATTTTGTCATTATTACTGGTAGAAGAAAAGCGAATGAATATATGAAATGTATTATATAACACTAACTTGTACCTTTGAAACAAGTTTTCAGTAGATGCAATAAAATGATTGCCGTATTTTAACAGAATAGTAAATATATGTAATGTGTTAAAATTGTTTGAATTATTTTCAGGCATTTAAGGATCCTAATCTGGATGGGATCTTTGACCAACTTGTGAGTTTCCAGATACTTATGAATCTTTTGTACATTAACGGTAGATACGATGACGTCCTCGAAGTATTCGAAATAGTCAAGAATAAGCAAGTTCAAGGAACCAAATATCCGAAAAATGCTGTTGTCTTGGCTTTGGCAGCTTGTTACAAACAGGTAAGATAGAATTGTCTAGCAAAGAGTGCAAATGGTATGATAGAAGTGCATATCTCTGTACTAATTGACGAAGCGCTGATAATAGTGCCGTCGACTCCGGTAGAAGCAAAACCTCTACAGCTTCTGCCCATGATGTCATCAGTGTTGCTCGTACCTGTTTTATTCCCATAAAGGTGCTATTGTGTAAGTTAAAATTGAGTGCGTATTTATACTGCGGGAAAGAAAGAGGGAAACCCAACCAACAGAACAATTGTTCAGGGTGAATTAACTGACATGACAAATATCTGAGTGAATATATGAACTGGGATTTGTAGCTTTACATTCGTTGAGTGATTCAATTCTTGAAAGAATCGAGAGGTTTATTAGTAACATAAAATATCAAGTATATGATAATTTTAAGTCGCAAAAAACTTAACATTTGTCTTCCCGCCAGGTAGTTAGAAAGGTCTTCCGATTAGTTATTTCAATTTTAATAATAATGTTCGTAATTAGTGTCAACTAGAAGTCTGAGATATGAGCTAATCTCTTAGAAGAAATAAAAAAAATGATTGTTATAGTCTTTTCTTCTGAAGGAGGGAAATTCCTTTTAAAATGGCTGTAAAAAGAAAATTATTTTTAGGTTAAATTATGGTATATGTTGTTTGTTTGTGTTTGAGTGTATTCAGAATGTCGATGTATTACTTAGTATATAATTATTGTATGGTAATAATTAGAGACCGGATGTTAGGCAAAATGCCTATTCTCTAATATTAAAGATATGATCAAAATCAACGTTTTAAAGTTTATATGGGGCGTTATAGTTTCGATTTAAGCGAATTTTATTATGCCTATTTTGCCTATTTCGACCTTTACTGCCTAAATAATTGCTTTAGTGCCTAATATTGCTTATTCTATGCATTTTCTTCAAAATAAGCCTTCATTGGGAAAATATATAATTTAGGTAATATAATGCACACACTTATATTATGCGTTTGTAAACACAAGCTCGTCGTACGTTACAATATATATACAGGATGAACTTCAAAGATGTTCACATACTTCGGGAGGTGATTCATGACATGAAAAGAAGATAAAAGTCCTCTTGAATGTCACGAATCATCTCCTGAAGTATGTGCGCAACTTTATGTCCCGTTCCAATTGTCAGGATTCAATTTTCGTTTCAAAGTTGGTACTCCTGTCACTCGAACACGACGCAGAATTCGACAACATGTAACAGAACTTTTTGTCTTCTTTTCATGTCACGAATCACCTCCCGAAGTATATGCACATCTTTCAGATTCACCCAGTATGTAGAATCAGGGTGTCTACTGGTCATGAAAGTCATGAAAGTCATGAAAAAGTCATATATTTTGCTTAGTGGTCATGAAAGCCATGAAAAAGTCCTTTATTTACCCAACTGGTCATGAAAATCTGAAATCTCAGAGTATATTTTTATACTTCATACTTTTATACCTCATACTGCATGTACTGAAACAGTTGTATCAGGTCAGTAATTGTGAGAATTTCTCCCACCAGTTAGTGCTGGCTAACTGGTACTTTACTGTCTTCCTAGCTGCTCCCCATTTCATCTTCTAGTCTCTGTAATACAGTAACAACTTTTTACTGTCCAACTTTCTGATCTGCTATTTCTTTACTTCTAAGAAATGTAAATTGTGTATTTTTGGGACTTTAGACTTATGCAAATAATATTATTCGTTTGAGTTTGCAGATTTAAAATTTGATGATCTATTTTTTTAAAACGAGTTTCTTTTATACTTTGTTTTGTCTTTGGGCAGTTCTCTGAGTGCTTAATTTCAGACAAATTTCTGCTAGATGGATAATTATACTCAGAATTAAAACTTCAAATACAGTATAGAGTGATTCACTGGTAAGAGCAGGCCCGTATTTAGGTAAGTGCTACTGTGCTCGAGCACAAGGCGGCAGAATTTTAGATTCTTTCTTTAAGATTCACAATAAGCGATATTTAAGACTAGCAACCCGCATAGTTCCGTGCAAGCACGAGAAAATATGTTAATGTTTTTAATTCGCTCTAATACAGTAGTTACTAATTAGCTATCTTATCTGAAAAAGTCATCTTCTCCTACCCCCACCCCAAGGGGTGACGATGAACTTGAACATCATGAAAACTGATATCGTTAAACTCAGAGACCTCGAAAACTATGAATTTAACTTTAATATCGGTCATTTTTGATTACTTTTAAAATCTCGCCCCCTCCCAACCTTACTCCTAGAGAGTGGAGTATGACCTTGAAGTTGAATTGGATTAAAATGTCACTATTTATCTCAGCGACCCCTAAAATTATGAATACCTTGGAAAGAGCATAAAAGTATATAAAAGTATCCAGACTCTATGTAAACTAATATAATTTTTTACATATAAAGCGTTATGAAATGTTTTTTTTACTAAACTCACTATGATCTTTAATTATGTGATAAGTTCAGTCTTCAATTATGTGATAAGTTCTTTAATTATGTGATATTCAATCAAGATGTCCATTTTTGTGTTCACTTTTTTTTTTAAGTTTTGATGTGATACTAGTATGCAGACTGTGAGAAAAAAATATTTGTAAAAGTACCCTTGAAAAAAGAGAAGAAAGAAGGCATCAGACCCCATCCAGGATGAAGGTTCCATTATGAACAAATTCAGTAGGTCTTATCAGTATGTTTATGTACGCTAATTTCAAATATGACACGATGGAAAAGAATTGTATATTTACGTAATCAGTCTTTTCTTGTAAACGAAAATTATAAATTTAGAATTCAGAGTACATAAAATGCAGATAAAAAACCTAGCTGAATGTAACGGGACTGTTCACAAGATTTTTTTAAATCTATAGAACCTGGTAAGCCTTAAACCCATACTTGAACCGCAATTAAAAATTTGTTTACTGCCTTTTAAATTGCTCTTGCATTTTAAAATTAGTTGTCAGCTAATCGACATTATGTACATTAGATAAATAAGAACATAATGTGATCTTCATCTTAACCGATGCACCACTGATGGTAGGGGTTTATTATTACTAATGGTAATTTTTTATCACCATGGTCATGAAAATTTGAACAAAAAGGTCATGAAAAGTCATGAAAAGGTCATGAATTTACTTTCTGGTATTCCAGTAGACACCCTGAGAATGCATAACATGCCTCGTTTTTGTATATACAGTCATGTCACGAATCACCTCCCGAAGTATATGCACATCTTTCAGATTCACCCAGTATGTAGAATGCATAACATGCCTCGTTTTTGTATATACAGTAAAATAAGATATTCTTTAACAAACAAATATGTTTCTATATTCTTTGAACATTATCTATGACTTGAATCTATTTTTTAATGGTATTGAGTATTTATCTTCATTATTTCGAGTTACATTTTAGTGCCTATTTTACTGCCTATTTTTTAAATTTTAAGTGCCTATTTGCCTGCCTATTTTGCAGGTTTTAGTGCCTAAACATCCGGTCTCTAGTAATAATGTTTTATTGAATGCCAGATACAAAAAGTTCGACTCATAAGTATTTTCAATAAAAAAAGTAAGCTTATACACTGTATTTAAAAAGTAAAAAGGAAGAGCATTCGACGGCTATGGGAATGGTGGAAGCCGATTAAATATTTTTTTTCTAAATCTAATCGTAAATGATAGTGTCGCGACTCAGGAAAACTTTACTCACTTAGTCATGGAAAATCAGGGAAATCAAGATCAGAATTTCAGTGTGAACCATAGAGGTGTTTTTCTCATTACAATGTGAACAACTATTCTTGCATTTAATTGCTAACAAGGTTTAGAATTAGTTTCAGAAGTAGGGATTTTACATTGGGTATGATTGAGAGAGAGAGCAACAGAAAAAAATTATCGTAAGTCTTATACTTGCTTAAAAGAAAATTGTTTGAATTTATCTTTTATTTTCCAGAACACACCAGAGAGTTTGAAGTATGCAATGGAATTATGGAAAGATCTGCAAGAAGTTGGCCATAATCCTGTGAGAAGATCAACAACTTTCGCTGCCGGATTAGCATTGAATCAAAACTCTCCTCATGTAGCACTTGAAATAGTATCTGCCGCGAAGCAGCAAAACTACGTAACTGTTAGAAATTTAAAGGTGAGTTGACTGTTTTACTATTGGTGGTAAAGGCTGGCAAACGTTAACAAATGAATACCGGTAATACATTCAGAATGTTCTATTAGTACTGTAGATGCTGATATAACACTTTTGATGCACTGTAAGACGTTTCATGTAAATACTCATGAAGGAATCGTGAAGGTTTGGTCAAAAGAGTTGTAACTATTGATATGAAGTATTGCGGAAAACATCAAAATACTCATAAGGAAACCGGTTCACTAATACCAGCACCATCATCACAATCATTATCTTCATCTAGCTGAACTACATTCTATTCACATATTTTTACCACAGTATGATGAGTATTTCACAACAAGCTTCCTAATTTTCTTTTAATTCTAATTCAGATGTAAATATAATTTGTTGATTTCTGTATCTCAGTAGTAAGTTAGGCTTCTCAACATCTTGTAATTACTTCAGAAATATTTCATTACTTCTTCCTTTATTTAGTAAGACAGTTTATCGAAACTTCAGTTTTTTCGTATGTATTTTCGATTCTGTACCCTACATTCCAAAATGTGTAAAACCTTTTGTTTGTATGTGTAAACTCGTAAAATAAGCTAACATTCCTTTCACCTATTTATATGTATTTATAATTAATTGATGAGGTGCCGATCTTGTTAATCTTCAATGTAAATTGAGTTAAAAGCTCTGTTTCGCATGAGCTGTAATTTATTTTCAACTAATAATCAATAATCTTCTTTGGTCTTTTCCAATAAAAGTAAATTTAAATATCCACCTATACATTTTTTGAAACTTAAGTAATTTTTAAGACATGTAAAGCAAAGATCTAAGTGATCAGTATATTTTATGCGTAATAACTAAACCTTGGACTTTTAGGTGCAAGCAAATTTCAAATTGGAAGTTCGTACAAACAAAACTGATTACATCATGTATAAGGATTGCATCATGTATATTTAAAAGTGACGAAAGAAATCGTAGAACACAATGTTATAGATCATAAGATTAGTGTGAAAATTGTTAAACTGTTAAAACAGGTAACATTTAACATTTCAATATTTTCTTCCTCTAGTCACTAAGGAAGGCTCGTGGTATGTGGATAGCATATGCTTCTTTGGCACGGGAGACTTCGATTTCTGGTGGACCTCGGTTCAGATTCCTCTTAAACTACAAGTCCATGACTCATATAGCCATGGTGCTAAACAGAGCATCAAAGTCCAAAGCAACCAACCAATCAACCCATCTGTCACTAAGTAAATATTTGTATGTGCAAAAGCTCTCAATCACATTATACCGGTTGGTGATAACTTTGGTCAGTTTGATGTTGTTACCTGCCTTTCCTTTCTATCCAATAGCTTTTGCGTAACGGGACTGCACTGAAGCGAAAGTAATGTGATGCAAGACATGCTCGGCGTTCTTTATTTAGTTATTATAGAAATAAAATGCTGAAAAGGCGCCAAAAAAGAGTTTTAAAAAGTGCAAAAGATTATGACAAGAATTAGAAATTTAGGTGCAACATTTTGGTTAAAAAAAAAAACTGCAAAACAATTGCAAATTTTGGTTAAAATAGGTGAAAAAAGTACAAATTTAAAGTCACAAGTCCAGAAAATTGTTAAAAAACAGGTAACTTTATTATTTGTAAATGAGTATGGATATCCGGTCAATAAGCATTAGTAAGACTCGTGAATATAGGGTTAGCGTATGCGCCCTCGATGTGGAACACTTGGGTTCGATTTCCAGTGGATACTCATGTGATTCGGACTCCACGTTAAGCTGTACGTCTCGGTCTAAACGGGACACCCAACTCAAATTAATCTTTTCGTTTAGTAAGTAAATATTTTTATATTCAACAATACCGATGGTGATAGCCCTGATTGGTAAGTTTAGTGTAGCTACCTCTCTCTGCCTTCTATTCGATAGCTCTCGCTCAATGAGACTGAGCAGAAACGAAGGCAATGCGATTCCGTGTTCTTTAATTATTATGGGGGGAAAATGCGGAAAAGGAAAAAAAAGAAATGAGTTCCAAAATTGACGACATTGAGAAAAGGAGCAAAAAGGTGCTTGGGTGGGATTTAAAAAAAAAAAAAAAAAAATGAAAAAATGTGAAACCTAAACACGGTTACAAATATTCATTTTAAGATTTCCTTTGTAAGACAAGCTAATTTGGATTTTACGTTAATTAAATGAAAAAAGATTCAGCTCCTAAAACTCCTAGCCCTAGAGATATTGAGAATGTGTAGGACATGCTAATTTGGGCATAGAAAATGTGTAGGACATGCTAATTTGGGCATTTTAATAGCAAAAAAAAAAAAAAAAAAAAAAAAAAACCTAAAGTTTAGCTTCTAAAATTTCTAGCTCTAGTAATGATATTGAAGAGAGAAGAAAAGTTGTTTCCTTTTGTGTATTTCTTTGGTGTTTTAAGAGCAATGTAAAGAGCACGTGTTACAGAAGAGAATGTTTTTTTCTTTCGTAGATAGCGGCGTTATCTGATTTAGGAAGACCAGAAGATGCACTTCCTATTCTTAGAAGTCTTCTCGAAGTTGATAGTCCAGAGCAGAAAAAGCAGACAGTTACTCAGGATGTGGTTAGTTGATTTACTTACTTAAATTCATGGCAAAAAAAATAATAGTTCAACTAGCTGAACCTGCGCTCTCTACACAGCCCATCATTCACATATGAGTATGAATCTCCTAGACATTGCTCACAACATTTGTACATGTCCCTTTACAGACACAAGTGAAAGACGTCTTTGATGATTTAAAAAAAAAAATAAATAAATAAAAATAAACGGCAAGGAGTATCAAAAAGAGGAGATCTTTTCGATTATTTTTTCTCAATATCTTTCACCGTTTGCAAAATTTAAGCCTACTTCCGCTTGGAGTTTCTAAGTCATGTATGACCAGTGTTTTCTTTCTTCTTGCATGCAGTATGTAATAAGCAAATACGTTACATACATAATTAATTATAATGTCAGTTATATATGGTGTTCATTGGGCAAAACACTCCAAAAATAAAGATTTATCTTAGACTGGAGAAATGGTTATCCTTCCTTTTTCAGTGGTATTTAGCCAGGAAACAAACGCTTGAGACATATTCAACCCGTATATATAACAGTGTAGTGTTGAAATGTATAATGCGTAGGATATGATGATTTAGTTTTTTTTTTTTTTTTTTTTTTTTTTTTTTTTTTTTTTTTTTTTTTTAAATTTCAACACTTCCAATGTACCCGTAAAAATGTAATAAACAAATAATGGCCATATTTTTTTTAAATATTCAATTATAACTGAACAATCTATGAAAAATTTCCAATCGATCAGTGAAAACGTCATCTTTCTAGAGGCTGTAGTTTCCGAGATCTCATTGTCGAAAGGATTGGCCGCAAACATATAAACATACTTTAAAAGAAGTCGGAAGATGGAAGCACAACTCACATGCATTGATTTTAGAGAAGGCTTATTAAAGTACAAAGGCTCTGAACAATAATTTTATATCATAAACTTTATGAAAAAGATATAGTTAACTAATTTAGACTATTTAAAGTACAAATACTCAAAATGTTTGTCTCTGTTAAACATGAAATCACACATAACCGTAAATGAAAGATTTGGAAGTTAAAGTTATATTGTGGAGCTCAGTCGCTTGTAATTGCTATTGTAGCATTTTAATAGATAGATACTAAACCTATTAAATATTAGGATATCCGATCAACTTGTAGTAACTCAGTGTAACTAACATGGTATTTTATTGTAAAACAGAAATATTTAGTATCTAGCTGAACACAGCGCATCATTCACATATGACCATGACTTTCCTTGTAATTCATCACAACATCTGTACTGTACATGTTCCTTCATAGACACAAGTGAAGGACGAGCCGCGGTGGCTTAGTGGTAGAGCGTTCACCTCTGGTGCATGGGGTCCCTGGTTTGATTTTAGCTCGTGCCAATTGAACTTTGTTGTGAACAAACACCGTGTGCATGGGTTTTCTCGGGGTTCGCCTGTTTCCTTCCATTTTCTTCATTTCCTCCATTTATCATAATACCGTCTCCTTTAGCCTAGCCGGCATAACTCTGGGACGTAAAACTTGAAGATATCATTTTCATTTTTACAAGTGAAAGACATCTTGATAAAAGTTGGTAAGAGATATCATAAAGAGGAGATTTTTTCGATTATTTCTTCAATATCCCACACCGTCCGCAAGATTTGAGCCTACATCCAGTTGGTGTTTCCAATTCATGTATAATAAGTGATTTCTTTCTTCTTGCATGCAGTATGTAATAAGCAAAAACATCACACACACAATTAATTATAATGTCAGTGATGCATGGTGTTCAGTGGGCAAAACACTCCAAACAATAAAGATTTATATTAGACTGGAGAAATGGTTATCCTTCGTTTTTCATTATCATTTGGCCATAAAACAAACATCGAAGAGATATAGTAACCCGGTATACAAATGTGTGATATTGGAATGTATATCTCGTAGGATATGATACTTTACTTTTTAAAATCTCAATACTTCCAGTGTACCCTAAAAAATGTAATAAAGAAATAGCGGCAAGTTTTTTTAATATTCAATTAGAATTGAACAATCTACACATAATTTGCAATCGACCAGTGGAAACGGTATGTTTCTGGCACTTGTGGTTTTCAAGATCTCATTGTCAAAAGAATTGAACACAAACATATAAACCTAGCATTTTAATATATAGATAGTTAGACAATGGTTTTGTATAAACTGAAAAATTTATTCAAAATTTTCTTTCGTGTTAAGACTCTCCGCTAAGCTCACCTTACTTTTTTAAATTTTAATTTTATTGAATAAGTTAAAAACAATGAAGGATGTCAAAAATGTAGAGAGTAAGCCAAGTTGAATCTACAAAATGCTATTCAATACACCGTTTCCAAACTTTTGTTTATTTTTATTAAGACAAGGAATTTGAGTTCGAAATTTATGGCGTCATAATTGTCGAGCTTCCAAATATACAGGGTGTCTCAAAAGTCCCTTGACATAGGGTGACTGTTATTATCAGTTACAACAAAATGTAAGAGGGGGAACCGTCTCCAAATATGATGTTTTCAATCTAAAGTGAAGGATTTTTTTTTTTAAATCGGGCGAACCGTTTGGGCTGGAACGTCTTTATGCGCCCAATATTAAATGTAAATGCAACGTTGCCATTTACGTAGACCCACAACATAAATGAATGAAGTTAATGTCTTTTACGCTAACATGTCGATTTTCAGCCCCCATTTCAAACAGTAACTTCATTTACTTATGTTGTGGGTCCAGGTAAATGGCAACGTTGCATTTTCATTTAACACTGGGCGCATAAAGAGTGTACAGTCCAGTGTTAAATGATTTAAAAAATTATCGTCCAATTTAAAAAATTCCTTCAGTTTAGATTGAAAACATTATATTTGGAGACGGTTTCCCTTTTTACGTTTTGTTGTTGTTGTAACTCTGATAACAACAGGGTCAAGGGACTTTTGAGACACCCTGTATATACACCAGACGAAAGACCTTGAAAACAGATATTAGTGCATATAATAGCATTTTACAGATTTTGTCACTTTCTAAATTTTTTAATATTCTCCATTGTCTTTAGCTTATTCAAAGCGCCACGATGACTCAGTGAGGTAGAATGCTCACTTCTTGTGCGTGGGGTTTCTGGTTCTATTCCAGCACGCGCCAGGTGGGCTTTGTAGTAAACAAACACCGTGTGCGTGGGTTTTTCGAGGTTTCCTACCACTTTCTTCCTTCCACCATATACATTCAATTTCATCATCACTATTCCCCGTAGCCTCGGTGTATAAAAGGGGGAATGCAAAATTAGAAATTTTGTGTAACTTATTTACTAAAATTTAAAAAAAGTAAAAATTAAAAACAAAAAAGGAATTAGCATAGAGCCTTAATTTTCCTTTCATATATTCCCTTATGGCCACCTGAGCATGAGATATTGCCTACCTGAGCCATAGCCGTATTTTGATCTAATCAGTGGCGAATGAAGTGAACACTCGATATAGCCAGGGGTACATTGGCATATCGGTCATTTGTGCTCTCCCTGCTGTACTAAATCCCCCCAAAAGACATATTTAACAATGAAAATAAAATGAATATATTTCTCTTAAATATTTACAATACTTTCCTGGAATAATACACAAAATAATTCTCGTATCTTGTGAATATTTGTTGTAGTTTACAAGGCGCGTGCAGGGTTCAATAACCTAAAGTTATAAGTATATTGCCTGGGTCCCATTTGATACTGTTTTGTGTAATTGTGTTCAATCTTGTACTTGACCGTCTGTTTTTCTGGCTTTGTAATACGCAGATACAGGATGGATCATTTATCGTGATACGGCCTTGTAACTTTTAGACTAATAGGTACAAAACGCTGAAATTTCGTACCATGCAGATATTGACAAGGAACATTGTTTGACATTCTCTGCTATACAATCATCTTAAGTGTTGCCATCCCAACATAAAGTTGTATTTTTTCAAATGGCATTATGTCAAATTATTACATATTTTAAATCTACATGTTAAAAGAAAACGTACAATACCAAACTTTTATTCAGCGTTGCAAACTAAGGACGCTACAGTATCGTTAACATTAAGAAAATAAAATAAAATAAAAATTGGAGGCTTCTATCACAGTAATAACGTAAATGAGACGGATAAAGCAGTGCACATCAAGTATCTTAATGTCGGATACTACGGTCATCATGACATATTTCGAACAAATAGAAACAGTTACAGGAAATTGATTTTTTTAAGGACTTTATTTATTTTGCCCAGCAACATTATAGAAACATAGTTTGGTAGGTGTAATTACAAGTTGTCGGAATTACATAATTTTAAGCGATGTTAGAAACGTTTTCCAATATTCATCAAATCTCAGGAACGGTTTGAGATATCAAATTGCTCTAAACGGCAGCCCCCTGTTGAAAACCATCTGAGAGATTGGATGCAATAATTATTTAAGCAGTTTTTCTAAAACAGGCTTTTGAAAAAAGTCAAATTTTCAATTCTTTGTAACTTTGTTCCTATTCAATCGAAATTCGTCATATCATGATCATAGCATTAGACACTAAAGTACTTCGGATGTGCATTGTTAAGTCCGCCTTACTTGCACCATTATTGCTGTAGAAGCCTCCAAAATTTGGTTACTTATAATACTTTAGCGTCCTTAGTTTGTAACACTGAATAATAAATGTGACTGAGGCCGAGCAGCAAGCTAGATTTACAGGAACGACTACAAAGATCTAAATTGTCACTGTTGAGTACCTGATAATGTCAGCAACGCCAAATTACACACAGTTATTAGTAATGACATGTTATGCGAAAATGCCAGATGTTATGAGTTACAAGGACCTCCGGGGTTGAGATATGAATACCCTCGAAGTTCGTTTTTCGTGGTTTCGTGGCTGACTCACTCACTGATACAAATGTTTGGTATGTTCCCGACTAGCCAGAATTATGAAATCCTGCACATTGACAGGGGATCATTTATATCTCCAGCAAATTCCAATATGTCGGCTACCACAGCTAATGGGGCAAGACAGCATCATCAACCTCCCAGATTATCCTTTGTATGGATTGAAATGGCCATTTTCAACAAGAAAACTGTTGATTATAACTAATAGTGTTAGCAGCTAAGTTACACGGTTACTAGCAGGCCTATATTAACGTTGGAGCAATCACTCCAGGGCCCCACGAACATGGTATTTGTCCACCACAATCTCACATGGCACGAACCAAGATTGAACGAGGAACTCTACCATGAGAGGCGAGCGCTTACCAAAACTACCAAAACCCTTGTGGCCCGTCTGTTTACCTATAAAGTATTCTGTTCTGGAAAGCTATTAACTGCGAGAGTTCATGGCCAGTTCGTACATGTCCCCCCCCCCCAAAAAAAAAAAAAAAAGAAAAACGTATCTTTCGTGTAAATTGTGGAAAATGTTGAAAATTCCAACATTTCGGGTACCACTGCTATCGGGGAACAGCGCCATCAACCTCCCAGAGTGCCCCTTTTGTACAATCGAAATAGAAAAAAAAAAAAAAAAAAAAAAAAGTGGAACTAATTACCACAAAAATGATTTTTGCTTTAACGTCAATACTTCCAACCAGCGTATTAAAAATATACATAATATAATTATGTGAAATATATTTTTCGGCCGCCATTTTTAAAAAGTGGTGCCAAAATTTTAAAATGATAATAATGTTGGGTATCAAATTACAGGAAATTTAATGCTGAACATGAATGTGATGATTGGTGTTATTGAATCTTATTTGAAACTATTTGCTGTAAAGTATACTGGAGTAGACTGTATAGAATGTGCACCAACCAGTCAAATTAAATCTACAAATGTTTTGATATTCCAATCCAAAAACACCGTGTCAGGAAACAAAACTAGGTTCCAAACTGTACAAAAAGTTACGTTAGCAATAGAGCTGAATTTTCCAGCCAAGGTAAGTCATGATATCGATTCTGCCAAATTCTTGAAATAAATTTCTTCATTCTGAAAGTATTTGAAGAACTTGGCCAACTGGTTACAACAGATCAAAACTTACTTTGAATGAAGAATTTGGTTGTATTGATAATAACCAGTTGGAACAAGATTCGACGATGTGGATGGAGTGAAATTGGCTGTCAAGACATGGTGCAGACAACAAACACCAGTGTTTTACCAACATGGATTTGACAGTTGGGCTCAGCGTTGGCGTAAATGCATTAAACTGAACGGTGATTATATGAAACAGTATACATATGTAGAAAAGGTTTCACTATGATGTATAGTTTATATTGATTGATGCGTATTAAAGATCTGGGATAGCACGAGACACCACTTAGACTACTTGGCAGAATCATATTATGAATTAACCTTGACTGATGATTTGGCTATATTGATAAGATAACTTTACTGTTTTGTACTTGTTTGGAACGAGGCTTTCTTTTCTATTTTAAAATTATAACTTTGTATTGGAGTGGCAACACAGTTAACGTGGTGATAACGCGGATATGTCAAACAGTATCCTTTTGTCGCTTTTTTTTCGAAATTATAATAATAATAAAAATAAATGAACCACAATTACAATTTTGCAATAAAATTCTTGGGTAAGTTTTAGCATGAAATTGAACTACTTTTCTTAGTTACAGTAAAACAGAGAACATTTTCTACAATATATTTTAATAGTTATGTATATCCAGTGTCTATATGAGATCATGATACAAAGATCGGTAAAAAATCAGTCCATAATCCACTGCAGCTTGGTGAGTATTAGAAAAGTGACGTTTTGTAAATAGAAGCATTGGTCTTTTGGAAATATCACTCAATATATGGTCCATTTGGTTCGCTTTACTGCATCACTTTTACACACACCCAATGAACTCGTTACGTCGAAACTATTTCTCACGCAGATGAGCTTGCAGTCGTCTCAACAGATAGAAATCGCAATGGCTAGGTCAGACTGTGTGAGGGTTCTGGCACCACCATCCATTCCAGTCAGCCAATGTTCTTAAGATGATTACACATATTCTTCCTGATTTGCATCACCTCCTTTGTTGAGAGCCGTGGAATCTAGCGAGCACAAATTTTTCTGTATCCCAATCGCTGGATTAGTTTTAACACAGATCCTTTGCTGTACCTATGTACTCCATGATCTGTCTTGTGTTGTATGGTTCTTCTTCTTCTTGTTGTTCTTCTTCTTCTTCTTCTTCTTCTTCTTATTATTATTATTATTATTATTATTATTATTATTATTATTATTATTATTATTATTATTATTATTATTATTATTATTATTATTATTATAGAGTTTCTCAATGACTAATCGTTTTCGTTGGTTGTGATGATTGACAGTCTACCTGGTTGTGGATGCTGCATCACTACGCCAAAATCTCTGAAGCCATTGATTGACACAGATTACTTAGATTCATGGTGCTGTCCTCATAGACAGGTAACAGCTTTCTGTGAATCGATATTGCTGAGCTATCCTCGGATTTGAATAGGAGTTCGGTCACTAAACGTTAGCGTGGTAGAACGTCACGTTGATCCTCTATAGTAGTTTGCCTGCTACAACAGAAAATTAAAATTCGATATAGCTTAGGTGGTAAATGACCAATGCTCTACCCACAAACTTTCATTCCTCTAGTACTTCCCATTATCGAGCTACAGTGGATTGTGGCTTACTTTTTGATGACGTTTTTATAATTAATGTACAGTCGTACATTGTATACTTCATATTTTGGAAATTTCTGACTAAACTCCTACGAGATTTTAACAAAATTTCTTTCAAAATTTGAGAGAAAACAATGTATGATAATGCATTATGTCATCATCTGATATATATGTTGAATATATATATTGTTTTGCAAAAAATACTCTTATAATTGGTTTTATTATTATCGGTAGGAATTCGGTACCTTTTGTATTGCGATTCTCTCAAAACCATTGGTGATATTTAAGAATACAATTTACTGGTGTTTTTTAATATTGACTCTTCTGTTATCAGATATTGACATAATTTTGTGTTCTTTTTAGATGGACAAAGTAAGAACAGCAGTAGAGAGGCAGGGCAACAAAGAAATCGAGCGTGATTTTCTGCGGATAGAACAAGGGTTGCTTGAATCTGAAAATATTAGCAGTGAGGTAAAGTATAAAGGCTTTTGAATTAATTAACGGATAATACTTCTTAATGTATTTGTTTATTCATTCACCAAGTTCTAGATACAATTTGTAGTGTCACTTTTTGCTGGAGATGTTAATAATGAAAGATGGAAACATTATTTTGGAAATAAATCAAACATATTTACATGTTTAAAACAATGATTTTTAAGGTAACTGTGGATAAAACCTTGAAAAATCATAATGTTTGGGCGCATAATTCGAGCCCTGAATTTCGTAGCTACTGAATAACCATTCATAGGTATATAACCTCGTTCTGTAAAATCATTCATTCTACAAATATTGGTTCACAATTCCAAATATATGGGAAGAGACACACTCAGGAAGAGACTCAAATTCACACAAAATGATCACTTTTTATTCAAGTATATATATTCCATATATATATGTAAGTAAATGCAAGTGGTGATGAAATTAGCTTCATATAGATAAATTATATAACAATTTTGTCAGATTAACAACTGGTGATGGAATTAGCTTTATATAGATAAATTATATAACAATTTTGTCAGATTAACAACCACTACTAACCTTTTTTTATATAGCTCTTCGATTATTTAATGTCCCGCGAACATGCTTCAAGGCTAAGGGAGACTATGAAAATGAGTTGGATGATAATAGTGGAATAAAGAAAATGGGAGAACTCCGAGAAATCCAACATATACCTGTGTTCGTCTATTAGAAAGTCCACTTGACGGGAGCTGGAGTCCTAAGTACTAGAGTGAGCGCTCAACCATTGATTGCGATTTTCTGTCACAAAAAATCTTCAACTTTTCTCTTCGCAAACAAGGCATTTGGGTCATTCCATGTCAGTTCAATCATTCATTGCACTCACCGAAAGCAATCTTCATTGTATCTGGCAGGAGTTTACTGTAGTAAGGAAATATAGCAAAATTCTAGATCTTTGGTTGCATATTCCTAGGATACAGCCCGTTAGTTTGTCAGCTACCTATAACAGCTATGATTAATACTGACTGCACAGTGAAGCAAAAATAAACATAAAAAATGGATGAAAGTAGCTAGAACCGTGTTTTTTTTGTCATGATGTTCAGTTTACTTTGTAGTACTGTGTGTACTGTTATTTGTGGAATTAGATAATTTAGCTATTGAAATATAAATGTTAAAATATTTAAATTAGGGGAGAAACGAGTGAATATATAATGTACGTAAAAGTTAATTCTAGTTTCGAAATAGTTTATTGTTACATTACAGGCACGTTTTAAAATAATCTTTAATAGAGAAAATAATAATATTGGAGAAATAAGAGGATTTTGCGAGAAAATTTATTTTTTAATATAGAGTGAGTCAAAAATCTTTTTGCAGAGGCGCGGAGGCTCAGTGGTAGAGCGTTCACTTCTGGTGCATGGGCTTCTTAATTCTATCCTAGCTCGCACCAAGTGAGCTTTGTGGTGGACAAACACCGTGTGTGTGGGTTTTCTCGAGGTTCTTCCGTTTCCTCCCACTTTCTTCATCCCACCATTTCGTTCATTTCTCATCATCACCGTCTTCTTCAGCCTAGCCGGCATAACCGTGAGGCGAAAACTTAGATTTCATTTCATTTCATTTGAAAAGTGTTTGGACATCCTTTTATTTTGAAACCTAAGAGGAAAATGTGAAATGTCTTAACTGAGATGTAGTAGTAGAATGAGGGCTACAAGTTATATAATACATGGTGACAGTGGCTACCATATTAAAATCCACTGTCGTGAATGCAAGTTCGAAATTTTAAATGGGAAGAGAAACATGTCACGTATCAAATAACACTTGCATGAGGTCAGGAATCCAAAAGTGCAGTTGTTCTTTTTATATCTTGTGTGGTTTGCACTTCATGAATATTTCAGGGTTGAAAATCACCTACCAACGGCAAGCTACAACACGTTTTGTATGGTGACCATCCGGAGTGTGAGGTCAGATGATATGGACGATGATGATAAAAACAAGAACATAACCGAATGTAGTTTTGTAAAGAAAAACAATGTAATTTCTTTATATGGAACAATGCCTTGGAATGTAGTTTAAAAGAAGGAACCATTGGTGAGAATGTCAGTGGTGCTTATTGCACCGTCTAGTTCAAATACATCATCGAAAGAAATGAAGAACGAGTACTAATGCCCCATTCAGCAGTACAGATATGAGACAGGAACAATGGGCCAAATGGTATTGTCTATGCTGTGGTTCGGGGTCAGGTGTGTGTTTTGTAGTACATGGAAACGTCCTTGTCACTAGTTGTGAGTTCAGCGATGTAGGATGTGCTGGATTTGCTCGAGATCATATTTTTAAGCGCTGAAAACCACTATGCTGTAGGAAAAATGTTGTGCTGTCGTATGTGGTATACGCCGAGAGATACCCCAATAACGTAAACCAAGCCAAGAATTGCTCGTGGACCTCTTTAACCGACTACAGGAAGCTGGAAATATAACACTTCGTTGTCGTACGAGAAAGTAAACCAATGACTGGCATGTCGGGTAAGGTTATTGCTCTAGTTGGTGTCTTAGTAGATCTCTACGTTTGCAGACGTTCTATCGCAAGGGGTTCTGGTCTGAGTCAGGTAATTGTTCATATTCCCCACCGTCACAAGTTTCATCCGTATCATGTGTAAGTCCACCATGAGCTACATGAAACGATTATCATTTTCGTCAACAACTTCGTGAATGGCTATTAGGCCAGAGTACCCCTATTTGTCTTGCGTCTTGTTTTCGGATGACACAACATTTACTAGTCATGGACAAGTAAATCTCCGAAACATGCATTATTGGTCTTTTGACAATCCTCATTGTTTGCGTCAGGTGGAACAACACTGTCTATGGAGTGTAAATATGTGATGTGGAATAGTGGGCCAACATATCATAGGGCCATTTTTCATTGAAGCCATACTAAATTCCCGAAAGAGTGTCTACTTAATAAGTAACAACCTTCCATCGATGTTAGAAAACTTCCACTCGAGATCAAGACGAATATCTGGTACCAGCATGACGGCTGCCCAGTCCACAATGCACGTCTTAACGATTGCTTTTTCATCGTTGATTTGCAATAGGGGGACCTGTCAATTGGCCAGCCCGTTCTCCCGATTTAACCTCTTTAGATTTTCTGTAGGGAATACTAAAGAACGACACCATTTACAAGGACATACTAGGTTGGTGCGAGTAAAATGTCAGTTTTAATGTTTGATGGGTAACTCCTCTATCGGATTGTCTGATGAAAACTGGACCTGCTACGAAAATCGTAGATGATCAGAACAGTGGTTGGATCTTGATCAAGTCCAGGGCAGTTTCTGAAACCCTTAGAAAGTCTTGATAGTATGGTGATCTATGGTAGGATTGATCCATTTTGTCTTCCTGCGTCGTAGCGAAATCAGCACTACGAATCGTTACAGTACTGAACTCCGTGAAATCTAACGCAACTTTGCTCATAAGCATCAAAAATGTTCAAAAGACAAGATGTCCTCATATTGCACGTCGTTCAAAGAACTTTACAGACCCTCCATGAGTTTACAGTTTAAAATCTTTTCTCATTCATATTCTCCTGAATCTCTCCCACCGACTATCATTTCTTACGGCATCTCGAGAACTTCTTCCATTTCCTTCCCAGATCGGGTTGTGCAACGTGTGGTTGAGTACTGGCTCATGTCGTTCGCCACGGAACCCAATCATTGACTGAAAGGGCCGCGGTGGCTCAGTGGTAGAGCGTTCTTCTCTGGTGCTTGGGGTCCTTGGTTCGATCCCAGCTCGCGCCAAGTGAACTTTGTAGTGGACAAACACCGTGTGCGTGGGCTTCCTCGGGGTTCTCCCGTTTCCTCCCATTTTATCATTCCACCTTTTTATTCATTTCTCATAATCACCGTCTCCTTTAGCCTAACCAGCATAACAGTGGGACGTAAAACTTAAAAAGATTTCCAATCATTGAGGGAAGGCAGAAGTGTGTGATTATAGAAGACTATTTGGTTAACCAGGTAGTTTCAGTTTTTTATTTTATTTTATTTTTTTTTTTTGGGGGGGGGGGGGGGGGCAATGACGCACCTAATGTGAACATTTCACTTACATCAACTTAATACTGACTCCTAGTAATATGAAACCCCGTATCATTGCAGCGTGTTCTACCATTTCGATTGAAATGCTATAACATGCAGCAACCCTTACATGCTGGAGTGGAGATTTGTGAAGCTAATGGACATTATTTTAAACATAACCTATGAATGTGTATATTGTTGAGAACATTAAAACATCGTTTGGCCCATGGTGCTTGTCTTAAGTGGGGCATCATTAGCACTCATCCTTGGATTCTTTCGACTATATTTCTTAGGCTTCTTTTAGACGGAAGCATTTATCGTAGCATTTCTCGTAGCAGTTTTGCTGCCAAAAATCTCGTATAAATTCTATGGCATCAAAAGTATATGGTGCTAAGCATCTTGTTGTGGCAGAGCAAACAGATCACTGGAGAAGAGCGTAATTATGGCTCCGAAACTAAAGCGTGAGGTAGCTAAAGCGGTTGTAACAACAGTTCTCGCCGGTTATATTAAAAACTAAAACAACAAAGAAGTATGTGAGTAAAGACCATCCCTACTCCAACTCATTTTTCTTTATACTACAATTCAATTTCCCACGCAAAATAAAGAACATCAATATTTGGCACAAAATCTTTCGCTTCCTTTTAACACACCACGGCGCTGCAATCGGACCAGAAATTCTGGGGAAAATGCTACGAATTAGAGCAAGTTCTATCGACAGGAAATGCCATAGCATAGGAAATGCTATAGCATTTGCTACTTTACACGGTAGGATATCGATGATACGATTTTTGCTACGATAAATACTTCCGTCTAAAACTAGCCTTAATGTTTTTGGATTACCTGTGCAATAAATACCATTGACTTTCTTACCACGGGTGTTTTCCTTTACGTAACATTCCAAGGCATTATTCATTCAACTTTTTGTTTTAATGGGCTACAAACATCAGTCCTTGTATACACATAGCATCTGTGAAAACAGCGCATCGATTATATCTTGCATTTCCGACCTATTCGCGGTACAAGTTTTGGGTGGATCAACCTGTGTTTTGAGAACTAGTATATTAGTTTATATTACTAAGACAAGTGGTTAGATCGTGAAGGTATTGTGAACTATTAAGAGTCATGAAATATACATAGCGCATGAGTAGTGTTATCTAATTGCATCATACACTCTTCCTTCGGTTTTACGGACCTTCATTTAACGGTTATGAAAAACAACAGACAAAATCTGGAGCAGCCGATTCAGTTGGGAAGTCCTAATTACTGTAAGATTGCGTAGTGTGTTTGATTAAAAGTATAGTACTGTATTAATCTTCTTTCTTTCGAAATGTAGTTATAGATATTAGCCACTACAAATGTAGTGTCGAAACTAACGGACACTCGACAACATCGGACCGCTGTTTATCCCTTTTTTATCCGTTGAAACGAGGAATGAGTATAATTTGAGTTCTATTGTATAAATGTATTGTAGTTTAGATTTACCGAAAACCAGAATATGTTTTAAAAGAATTTAAGATCGTACCTAGACATTAAAAACAAAAATTTAAGTTAAATTTGACATCAAACTAACAATGCCTAGAATCTGATATTATTTCATCATGTACAACACACATTTCAAAACTAATAGTTAGACGGGTAATAGAACGCTGATGTCGATCCAATACATCTTCACACACAAATTACAAAATAAAATTTGCAAGAGAAAATACTAGTATATCGCAGGCAGCTTCAAAGATACTTTTTGCGTAAATTAGAGTTCATAGAATTTCAATTGTGGCCTTACACGATAGAACTTGTGACTTCGCCATCATTTGGCAAGCCTTAAACTGCTACGCAGTGGCTGTTTCCAGTTCAAACAGAAAAAAAAAAAAAAAATGATAAATGCGATGAGAATAATTTCAAAATACACAGGATTTCTACCTATTAATAAGGAATCAAAAAATTAAAACGACTGTATCATTTGTTAGTGTATACTACTTATATTTAATGTGTATTCTTTCTTTTTGTGCATAGACGTTAGATTCCCACTTATGTTCAGAGATTACTGGCATCCCATTTTCATCTTCAAGAAGAGGTCAAACAATGCTTGCAGCCAGCTTTAATCAAAATGAACAGAGATTTCAGCGAACTTTTCGACCAGAAAGGACTCAGTTACGGCAATACCAAAGACCAGGATTAAGAGAACTGGAATGATTATAGTAGTGAGTGTATGACATAGTGCGAACGTGAGATGTATTAAACATAGCTCAAGAGAAAACGAAATTACTCTAGTAAACAGAGTAAAGCGTCTTAAACTGTGAATGCATCGTGGTTCGTAGGTTCTATTAGCGGACTATTTAACTACCGTTTATATTTTATTTAAGTAAGAAATTGAGTCATTTTTTGGAATATTGCTTTTTGTACTATATCATGGTTAAAAAGAAAGAAATTAAAAAAAAAAAAAATGCTGCTAGAACAGGTGCTTCAGCACCTCATTTCTACAAAGCGAAATTTTAGTTATGATGTGACCTGCATACTGTCTTTTAAGAGAGCAATAAAATTTAATTTTGAATAATGAAATCGATGTTGTAAGTTCTCGGTAACATTAAATATTATTTGAATTTCTGTATAGTAATTGTTACGGATATCTGTATAGACATGTCTGTAAAATAAACATTTCAGAAGTTATAATAGAGTGTTTCTAATACCTGCTTCCATAAAACACCAATGGACAATTGTGTCAATTGCTTAGTGTATGATGTTCTTAAGATACTCCTCGCATGTTAACTAATTAGATAATTTAACGTACAAGTACATTGGAATATTTGTCTGGGAGTATAAAGCGATATTTATTGTTTGTGAAAGAGAATAACAGAAACTCAACAGCGGCAAGTGTTCATGCATGCTTACATCTCTAGTTTATTTCCTCAGTTATGGTGTGTTACCTTTATATTCTCATACAAAGAAGAGCAGCAAAGCTTTACCAAATGAAGTCGATTCAAATACATTATTCCAACATTATATTTGAATTATGGGGCGTGAGATCAAGTATGATTTAGGTTATTTACAAAGGCATAGAAATCGAACTTCAAGAACTCACAAAATAGATAGCTTGAATTGAATATAATTTGACATTGTATATTAAATCGGTCGATATTTTCGAATTTGTGCTATGGTTCATTAGAGCAATATTGTAATATTGTGATACCTCATGTTCAAATAATATATATATATATATAATAATAAATAAGTAGCATGGGTATGAGTCATATCTTCATAAATTACATCGTAAATCAGTTAAAACGAAATTACACTGGTCAGCAATAGACTTCTGAGGGGAGAGCGAGATCAAGGTTTCAGGTTAACTATACAAGTTTCTTTTGTCTCCAATGTTATTTTTATGTTCTTGATTCATGCCCTGTTTACTCTTTCAGTTTTTCTTGTTCTGTTTCCTGGTTTGAATACCTATTTTTCTGAGTCGGCGATGTTTGCATATCATGTGAGTTATTTCCTTGATGCAAAGAATGCATGAATGTGAAGAATTTCGTGTATATTTTTATTTTCTGTTAAATGACTGATAATAACGAGGAAACTAACAATTTATTTAAAGTGAAAAGCTCTACAAGTACAATAAATGTAATTTATAGTTACCTGTTAACAGGTAACTGGTTTTCACATATTACGATATATATATATATATATATATATATATATATATGACTAGAAAATGCTCTCTGCATGTCAAAAATTAATATTTTTGACACAAAATGTTAGTGAATTTTAACTAGTGTTCACTTATTTTTAAAATTTAAACCAAAGCAAATATATCCTACACTAAGAAATCTGTGTTCTGACTTTCGGACAGTAGGAAAATCTTAGCTTATTGTCCAATACACTGACTAGGGGCCCCGCAGGAAGATCTAATTTACTAAAAACGAACCTACTTGATTTCAAGGTCACGATCAAGCGAAATTTTATTAGCTTCGACGCATCATCTGTTGGGAAAAGTGGTGACAAATATTGAATTAGTTGCATCTGTGGATAAAGTTTTACAGGTCCTGAAAGATTGTAATCTGCTCTACCGTCTCATAGGTAGAGCAAGTGGAACGTTTGCCCCAGACCTCTTTATATAGGCCTGTTCAAGAAAAGTAACACTATTAATATCACGAATGTTCTCATAAAGTTAACAATGGATACGTTAAAGATAACTGTGATGCATATTCGATTTAACCTTTAACAAGACGAAAGTTTGTTGTAAAATTCGTATGGACTGGGTATGAATTTTTAGATTATTAAACTTTATGCAGAGAGCTAGTAAAATAAAACACTACATATCAAAGGATTTCTGCAAGTGAATTCGCCGACAATCTATGATATTTTGTTACGACTGAAGCGATTGATCTTATCATTGTCGCACTGAATGCTACAGCACTGTTTACTCATGTTATATGACTCTTACACTAATATAACATTAACCTACCACATTCTCCTCACCATTCGTATTACAGCTCAGTGATGACGCTAGAAGGTCAAGAGGGCCAAGCGCCCCACCTCTGATGGCAAGACATTTTACCCAGATGTGTTGTACCTAGTTATATCAAATACTGTCACAACTTTGAATGTGAATAACACAGAGAGTATTAACACCAAGGAAATTTATTTTGGTCATGTTTTACATTGATATGTTGTACAACTGACTCACGAATCATTTTTCGAAATTTCCCCCCTTGGTTTTGATGGAGGCACGAAGTCTGCCCGGCCACTGGTCAACGGCATTATGCACCACATCCATGGGAAAATTGTTCACTGCTCGGGTCAAGGATTGTTTCAGACTGTCGACAGATGAATGCCGTTTATGGCAGACCTTTGCCTGAAGGACTGCCCAAAGTTTGTAGTCCAACGAGTTAAGGTCCGGGCTGCTACAAGGCCAATCAGCAGTAGAAATGAAGTCGGGGACGTTCCATGCCAGCCAGTCCTGGGTTGTTTTCGCTGTGTGGCCTGGAGCAGAATCCAGAGCTGGAAGGTCCACCTTTCTCCAGGGAACATGGTAGCAGACAGCGATTTCACTATAGGTGTTAGCACTGTGTCCTGGTACACCTTGGCAGATGTTTTAACACCTTGTTCGCAAAAATGCAGCTGGGTTGTGCCTCAATAGCTCACTCCCCAGCAAATCATCAGTGAGGCAGGATGATGTGCCCTCTGAACCCTTGGAGCTGCCTCAGCAGCTGCAGTAGATGACGTGGCATGCACACAGTCATTTTGGGCGTTGTAGGCCTGCTCAATTATGAACACCTTTTCGTCAGTGAACAGAATCTTCCTGTGCAGATTGTTGGCGTAACGCTGCAACAGTCTCTTTGATTTAAGGACCCTCTGCGACATTAATGTTTGAGTCAGAAAGTGACCAGTCTGCCTCTTATACGCCCATAAATGTAGGTCACTCCTGAGCACACGAGACATGGAATTTTTGCTAATGTTCATCTCAGCAGCCATCACACTTTGTGTTCGAACAGGATTTATTTGAATTCTTGCTGCGACTGCTTTCTGGATCTGCGGGGTTCGTACCGTTCGTGGTCTGCCACTCGTTGCGCGGTCAGCTGCCTTTCCAGTTTCTGTGTACCGCTGTATGGTGCGATACACGAATCACCTGCTGATTTGTAGAGGTTTCAGGAGGTTGAAAATCTCACCTGCTGTCTTCCCGACCTTGTGTAGTGCAATTACTGCTACACGATTTTCGTAATCGCCCCACTCCATTAGAACTCAGTACAATATCAACATATGTCATGAACAGTCAAACATTACATGCATCTTCTACTTTATACACAAATGGCAGCACTGTGCCACTCCGGATGTCTACAGCACCAGTCCAAACTTTGTGACAGTATTTATGATATAACTAGGTAGATTCAAGTAATATAAACTATTATTTTCAGTGTGCGAAAAAGCTGAATCCATATGAAACTATTCTTTCTGTCTATTACAGTTTTTGATCCAAGGAGATCAGAATTGAAATCGGAAGGGTTTTATATATATATATATAGGGATAAAGGAGAAAATGAAAGCTATTGGTACGATACTGAATCCATATAAAGAAACTACTCCTAATCTATTATCGAGTTCCTTCGTGGTAATCAATGTAAAAACCAAAATTCCTGGTGCGGTTTGAATAGAGGATAAAAATGAGGAAGTCTATTCTTGAGAGGCAGAAACCATTTCAATAAGCAGCTTCCCACTATCTTCACAGCTTTTTGTTCTGTGTTGAAACCGGAAATGGTTGATTTTTATCATTTTTGTTTCAAATGAAGGCTTAAGGAAGGAGATAAATTCATTTGTGAGACACTGAGTCCATACTAAAAAAACATTTCTTGATCTCTCTCACAGTTTTTGCAATGATCCCTGTCGGCTAATAAGACGATGGGCGGACAGATAAATCCTTTCTGTAAGACTTGCCATACTTATACATGGCATAGTTTGGAAGATAATGAGGCACTAAAGAATGCATTTTGTTCTAAATAGAATGGATTTGACGCCATTTAAAAGGTAGCGAATGGTGTGTATTGTGTTGTTACGGAGTACTTTATATTATTATTATTATTATTACTGTCCCCTTGATATAAATATTTTGTGGAATCACTGTAGTTGATATGGATAGTCATGATGAATGTTAACTCTTACCTACTCGTTGGCCTCACAATTTATTTTTGAAAATTGACAGAACGGTTCTGTTAAGAGGCATGGCCAAGGAACAGCGGACGAAAAATGGAGCAATTATCAAGTACCTCTGCA
The DNA here is from genome assembly GCF_964235325.1 of Thermobia domestica. Classification (NCBI taxonomy): domain Eukaryota; kingdom Metazoa; phylum Arthropoda; class Insecta; order Zygentoma; family Lepismatidae; genus Thermobia; species Thermobia domestica. Next base: position 128,011,815 of record NC_137455.1, on the reverse strand, counting down.
AGAAGGAAATGACTCGAAGAATCCATCTTGATATGTGTCAGTTATTGAGAATCCTTGCAACTTCTGCTGCTGTGAGAAATTGAGTTATAGATTTCCGAAAGTATCAGATGTACACTGAAGATGAACTTCGCTGCAATTCATCTTCAGTAATGCTGATCCAGGAAACATTGATATCATCCATAACAGATATTGCAGAATTGAAAACCTGTAGTGTATTATAGAAACTATTGGCATTTCATATAAGAGGTTACAGCACACTGATGAAGTACTATGCACACAGCATGAGAAAAATATCGGCCAAACCCAAATTTCTGGATGCTGAACGCAGCTGGCAACGAGTGTTTTTTGTAAGGTATACTTCCCCTCACCGGAATTAACCAATCGTCCTCAACCGGAGCTAAGATACACAGTGCCCGAGTGCAGCCCTAACACATTTTAATTTCTCCTCCGGACAAACCTTTGCAGAAGAAAACGGGAACAAATGCTCACTTGTGGGCACATCATTTATCTTTATAAAGAGCATAAAACAAGTTTTAATGACTTACATCCACCATTTTGAACCTGAGACAAAAATGGTTTCAAAGCAATGGAAAACACCCAAACACTTCATGTGAGCCCGTTCGGGGTAAGATGATTGCCAATGCTTTATGGAACTCTGAGGGCATTGTTATGATGGACTCTACCAGAAGGTGCTACAGTGAGCGGGATATACTATTGTGAACTATGAAGGCGTCTAAGTGAGAAAAAAAAAGTGAGATCACTATGGCAAGCTGTCTGAAATCGTTCTGTTGTATCAAGACAACAGAAAGGTTATAGATACAACAGCAAACTGCGAAAAAATAAAATGTTACGGCAAAAATAAAATGCTGATTTTTTTTCTTTCTTTTTGAAGATTTACATAGATCTCATGGATCAATGTGAGAAGTTTGCAGTAAGGACAAATCATGTTGGAAAATATAGAAAAGATTTCACGCCTGTGATTTCCCATTTTTGGTTAGGGTAGAAAGTTGTCAATCACCCCGTGAGATACATATAATTAAAAAATCTGTAAGGCAAGAATAGTAGAAACAATTTTTAAAAAATCAAATCTCCTAATGTGATTTGAACCGGTTTATACGCATTGAAACCCAGCACACACACACGCATACCAAAAAAGAAAACCGCACGGCTATAGAAACAACTGTAGAGTATTTTCTGTAGCTAGCGAACTCCTCAACAACAATTCTCTTTGTCTTTTTTGGGTTGTTCTTTATTGGGACACTTTTGTCGAAAAGCATGTGTGTTTTCTTTTAACAAGTTTTCTGCATTTGCCAAAATACTATTTTGTTCTGAAATTAACTTGTGCTAAGTAACAGAAGAGAAACTGAGTAATTCAAACAGAGATCTATGAGTTATGTGGACCCGCATAGAGTAGTTATGAAACGCTCTCGCCTTTGGTGCGAACGGTCCCGGCTTCGATTCCCGGTGGCGACACTTGATCGAAATAGTGTAACAGGTTTTTCAGACCAACCATCCTGAGTGAGTTTTCCTGGATTTTCCTCGTTTAAACCAGACAAATGCCTGGGTTATACCTAACAATAGCTCCAGGCAGTTTCCTTATTTTCTCATTCTTTTCTTCCTCCCCAATTCTCCGGGCAGTGCGATCGCCGAAGGATGTCATCTTTTGTACGTCACGATTTAATAATGGTGTAGCTGCCGAAAGCCAAGAAATCTATTCCTAACCCTAATTCGAACTGTGAGCTGTATTCTAAAGCCTTATGTTTTCCTATTACTTCCCTTTCGAATACATTGTTGCCAAACCTATTTTAAAGTATTTAAGAAATGCACACGCGCAAATAATAGTTATAGGAATTTACACGAAGTTATACTATAATTAGAGAATAAAGAACAAACATTCAATCATTTTATAAATGTTCAGTTCTTTTATGAACGACCATTTTGTATAGGCGCGTAAGCTTATTGTGCATTTCACGAAGGTTTGCGGTAAGCACTGAGCTCTGTTATTTTTCAAGGTATTGATTTCAAACGAAACCCGTTTTAAAGAGAATTAAATGTACATTTTATGTCCAGCACACATTTAAGCCTACTACTTTAGAAATACCCGAAAAAATTGTTGAAATTTAAAGTTTGAGAACTTAAATTGTCATTTCAGATATTAAAAATTTTAAAGAAAGAAATAAGACATGTTATTTTTTTTTCTAAATCTAGGCTACATGCTATACTACTTCCTAAAAAAAAAAGTTTTGATATCTGAGAGCATCATTCTTTCTTCGTTGTAAGTCTTCAAACATGTTGATTTTTCGAAAAATAAACTAGGTCATTCTCACTTAACTCCGGCACGCTATATCCAACTACATACGATGTTCAAAGTTTAATTTATCTAGTTTCTGTTTTAAACGGAGACAGGATAGCTGCTGCTAATCCTTGGAACAGAATTAGCAGGAAAATATATTTCAGAGTTATTTGAAAATAATATAAAAATTACTAATTTTGTCACATAAGTTACCTGTCTCAATAGCATTTTCCTATTGAGTAGTTATTCTACATTGACGAGTATGAGATGCAAAATAAAATCATTACGATAATAATCAGAAGTTTTTATAGAAATGAAAAATATAAACTTTCTTTTTTGTGAATATCTTTTTTTATTTATTTATTTATTTATTTATTTATTTATTTAAACTTCTGTCCTGTAATTTTATGTCACTTAAGTTACTCTCTGGTTCTATGAATTTCCAACACACAGCAGGATTCAAAATACAACGTGACGTGGTTAGTTTTGTTCTCTGAATGTTTCATGCTTCAATGTGATCAGTAGCGCCAATGGTCGTTATATGTTTTTGATCTTGTGAAAGAAAACATGTAGATGAATGCGCAAGTAGGTTTAATATGTCACATAAATTACCAATGTTTCAGGACCGTTTATGTTGCTAAAAAATTATACTTAGTATATTCTGAAGCGTTGACCTATTGTTTTTCAAGTTAGTAATCTGATAAGTTTTTCTTTAAAATATACAAAATGTCACATAAGTTACCAAGGGCGTTACGCAGAGTCGTTTTGTGGTATGATTAGTGACATACTAAAGGTTTCACTAGTGCAGGGAACATGTTAGTCGAACTCTTTGGTATGGCACTAATCTTGCTTCAAAACGACTCTGCATAAGGTCCCAAATGTCAGTAACTTATGAGACTTCAAAGAACGCCTCTCACATAGAACAAGAATTATTTCATCAATAATTGTCATTCTATAGCACAATGATATAAATAAGAATTTCCAAAATTATTAATTATTTTCTCTTTCAATCTAATGAAAAACGAACACCGATCGACGAACTTACATCTGCAATAAAATTTGTAGGATTGGCTTATTGTTTTCTGAAACATAAAAATTCAGTTTTCTGATTCCTTTTGCTGCACTACTACTGCGCTGAAATTATCAAATGCAATAGTGCGTTTGTTGCAGGAGTTCAAATAAGTCTTTATGTTTTAAATTAAATATTGGTTACATTCTTAAACATGATTTTCGTATGGACCATTTCATTATACAATCTAATATTTTCTCATTCTTTATAAATGTGTCAAGTTCAGGCAAGATTATTTAAAACATATATTATTATTATTATTATTATTTTATTCTTCTATATTAAAATATAAAAAAAAAATTTAAAAAATATTCAAAAAATGCAACGAAATTTAATTTAAAAGCGTAATGAAGAGAACATAACTTTTTCTGCGCACTCGGTATATTTTATCTGGATATAGGTAAGTACTGAGATGGAAGAAAATAAAAGATTTCAATATGGAGTCTGATAAGTGTTTTAGAAGTTAATTTTCTTCTTTTTCTTTACTAAAATCTGAACTTTAGTTCAGTAATTCTACGTACATGCCACATACGTTTCTTGCTTGTCACATATGTTACTTTCGTACATTGTAGCAAATTTTCTTCAATATAAGCCGTTAAGAAATATTTGTTTCACGCCATAATGCATACCTTGTCTAGTTCAGGACAACAAACCACTTTCACAAGCATAAAATAACTCGCTTTAGTGAAGAAACGCATACGGTAATGTAAGTGATATGAATTATGACATCTTTCTAAAAACGTTAAATTTTCGTAAAATGGAGATGAAAAGTGTACGCCAAAACATGGAATCTTTACTGAGAAGTTCTAAATATCATTAAAAAATGTTCTTTTTGTTATTTATTGAAAGTCATTTCTGACTTTTTTTTCTTGCATGACATGCCGGAGTTAAATGAGAATGACCCAACTATATTCAATCTGAAATATCTTAAAAGGGAAACACTGAAATATCTCAAACTTCCACAAAATAATTGTTATTTGCTCAGTAACAAGTGGTTAAAATTTGATTACTGAGACTTGACTAGTTTTTGAGTTGCGTTACATATATATATATATATATATATATACATAGAGGATTGATTAATTCGTGTGTCAATTTCATTTGTTCACTGTACAAAAGTGGTATGAGGTAAAGCCGTGCAATTTGGTGTAACTTTAAATGAAAGACATAAGTTTTGTTTCGCAATAGAAGCAGCCACTCGTACTAAAGATTGAAGAGATATAGAGTCAAAGGTCAAATTTCGATTTTTTTCCTTATGGGATTGCAATGGTAAATCCTGAAAGAGCCTAGAAAAACGTAAATCGAAGTGATAACAAAGGAAAAGCTGTATGGTATGATTCTATGTTGCAAGCCGACCCAATATGCGTCAATCGAGTGTTTCGTCGCGGTGTCTTTAAAGAAAACGTCTTTTGTTTGTATTATTTTGTATTTTGCTTAAATAGTATGCTAAATACGACGTCTTATTACTAAAGTGACCCTCGACTATTTTATGAATTGCGTAAGGTCTAAACTACATAAGGAAGCGTTTATCTTTCAATGATATAACAATTTACTTCAAAACATGATTAAGAATTTAGTTTGTCCCAGTAAAATATTGTTACAATAAAACAAAGTGCACAATTGAACGGAACTGTATGTTTTAATACCTAATATATATAGGTTAGTTGTAGAATGAACCATCAGTTTAGTTGTACTTTAGTTGCTAAAAAAACAAATTTCGAAATATATATATATATAACGAACTCAAAAAATTAATGGTCTCAATGATCAAATTTTAACCACTTATTACTATGCAAATATCGATTGTTTTGTGAAAATTTGAGATTTTTTAAAGTGCGTCCCTTTTGAGATATTTTTGATTGAACAAGCCAATTTTCGAAAAATCGAAATGCTTTAAGAACCATAACAAAGAAAGAATACTCTTACATATCAACCTTATTTAGGAAATGGTATACCACGAAGGCTGTATCTTAAGAAAATAACATAGATTTTCATTTTTTCTTTAAAATTTTTAATCTCAAAAATAGCAATTTGCGTTTTCAAACTTTACCGTTCAACTAGTTTTTCAGGTATGTGTAGTGTAGTAAGCTTAAACGTGTACTAGTTATAAGCTTTTGTACATTTAATTATCTTTCAAACAGTTTTTGTTTCAAAACAATATCCTGTAAAATAACGGACCTACAGTGTTTACCGCAAAGCTTTGTAAAGTGCTTACGGGTCAATACAAAATGGCCCTCAAAAAGGGGTGAACATCTAAAAAATGAACGAATTTTTGTTTTCTGTTCTGCAAATAAAGTGCAACTTTGTGTACAGCCCACAGCAAAAAACCTGCAACATGAGCATGTAAGTTTATTCTGAAACGACGAAGTCTTTTGTTCCAAAATAAGTGTGCAGGAGAGGACGCCGAGGTTTCCCCTGGCGTGATTCGTGCCACTTAGACGTTATGTTAATTCCCTGCGCTGTTAGGCGTAGTTTCACAATAAACTTACATGCTCATGTTGCAGGTTTTTTTGCTGCGGACTGTACAAAAATTTTAAAAATAATAAACTTTGTCGGCAGTCATTATTAGTTGATTTGTTATGGATTTACCTCCTGCTCAGGCAAAAATTCCCCATATTTCAAACGTCATTCCTATATGTCGAACTGTTATTAAAAAAGTCATAAAAGCAAATTTGCATCCTTCTTCACTTCTTATTTGTGGTGGAATTTTCAGAATTCATCCGTACAGAGTTAACTAAAAAGAAAAATAATCGTTCAATTTTACCACTTAGTGGTAAAATTTTGGAAAATTCGAAGCTGTGAAAATCTTCCTGTCTAACAACTATTCATAATCTAAAAATTGCCGAGTAGTAAGAATTTTTGACCCCCTTATCTCCAGGTTCAACAGAAAAGAGGGAAACGAAATGACATTTTATTTCTTAAACACTTTACGAAATGGCAAGCATGTAGGATTTTCTGCTGTCAGTTTTCATTTTAATACGTTTATAATTACAGTATGAGTAAAAGGAATGAATTTGGTAACCGAATTTAATAAGCACAGATAATATGGAAAAAATCCTATAGTAACTTATGATTGTATATGATGACGAGGAATTACGTATATTTAGGACATGAATACGTTTAGTTGTTATTTTCTTCTAACTTTATTTAGAAAAATAAATTGACTGTTTTCTAATATAGTATATGCTTACGAATACTAGATTCTACAAATTTGTTTTATCCTACGTTTGAAGGTAGCAAATCAAAAATGTATGTTCTAAACTCCGTTTTCTTTCCGTAATTAGTGGTATATCTTTATGTAGAGTAGCAATTTTCAAACTAATCTTCCCTAATTACCAAACATAAAATAATCGCAAAAAGTACAATACATCAATTTGTATTATGATGGTAATATTGAGTCTACATAAAGTCGGTACCGAGAGCTAAAAGAAAACTACACATTGTACATGATATATTTATTATTATAGATCAATGAAAACACAAGGTACAACTTCATAATATAAACATTCTTTTGTACACACAATAACTTATTAACATTATTATGGCTCTGTAAAATACATTTCACTCTCTTATGTATGTACACACGCAAGCTCAACTTTGGTATAAAGTATTCTCTGTGTTTAACTTTGGTATAACCTTTTATTCTATTCAACTGTTTTTTAATATCAACTTTGGTATGAATTTTGTTCCTTATACAATATTTAACATTTCACATTAACATTAATTATCTATAGTGGAAACATGTAAATACCTTTTTCTTCTCTAACAATAGCTTTCATTAGATAAAACACGTAGAATTTCAACAAATGAAACTGACTAATAAATGTACACACTTTAAAGAAAGCAGCGTAATCTCTCAATCTCTCATATTTGGTCCCACTAAGCTATTAATAATTATTTCGTATTTTAAGATTTTTTTAATAAAGTGGACAATTAGCATTAAAAAAAAAAAAAAAAAAAAAAAAAAACATAAAAGTGAGCAGATTGGAAGCACGTACTTATTCAGATTTTATTCTTTCTGTAGGAAGTACATCCCAAACCCTAAAAAGGTTTTAGTAAATCATACAGTGAACTTGAAAATACTAACGTTTAAGTAATGGAATAACGTAACATGGAAATCAAATCCAACTGACATTTTCACATTACCAGACAAGATTCTCTTTAACCACCAATTTAACCTGGTTTAAACACTTAAGCACCGAAACTTTCAGTAATCAAATGAAATGTAATTATGAAATTATTAAATGCATTCATTCTCATTCATACAGATACTCAAGTATATAAAAATAAATATGTACATATCAAGTAATAATGAATCAGACTAGTTCTAGTGTATTTACCTGATAAGAAAGAAGGGCCTATCTGGTTTGCCATAATCATCAGACTGTGTTACGTGATCAGTTCAAAAGTCACGTTGCGTGCTAAATCAAGTCTGGAGATTCCAAATCAAGATGTGAGATATTTCAAGCACGTAACCTCCGCATGAGGCGTCCTGGGTAATTCGAAGAAGATGCATATATTTTATCATTATTATTGATTTTACTCAAACAACTTGACTTTTGACATTATTCTATCCATGTTTACTTTACGTGCTATACATAGTTTTTAAGCTCTTCATTACATCTTTGGAATAAGCTTCCAATTTGCCATCTCCTTAGTATAGTTTTTGGGATATGTGGACGACTTCCAGTGACTGATTTTCACTGTTTTTTCACCGATTTTATAGTGACTTTAATGTTCGTGCTTTATGATTGTTTGACTATTTTCCATCCATGTTAGGACAATTTCTTTTTTGAATGTAGAATATATATAGTCTGTTCTATATTTAAACTGATTTTCAGCCATCTCCCTCTTTAGGTTTTTGAGATAAGTGAAAGGATTATTTGTTTTTCATTGATTTTCTATTGACATAATGTTTCGTGCATTTTGACAATGTTCCATCTATTTTAGGATATTTTGCTTTCGTAATATAGAATCTATGTAGTCTCTTCTACATTTGAGCAGATTGGAACAGATTGAAAATAAATATCAGCCACCTCCCTCTTTTGGTTTTTGAGATAAGTGGAGGAATTATTTGTTTGTCATTGATTTTCTATTAAAATTAATGTTTCGTGCTTTTTCACTATGTTCCGTCCATTTTAGGACAATTTGCTTTTGGAATATAGAATTTACATAGTGTGTTCTACATTTGAGCTGAATTTCACCCATCTCCGCATCATTGCAACCGGATAGGCCTTTTATCAAGATAACTTATTTTCTATAGGATAAATGGTGAAGCAATAGATCACAAATATTCCTCTGTAATACTGTAAAACATAAAGCTTTCACATTTCTACTTAATAGAAAATGAAAATAAATAAATAAAATAAATAAATAAAAGCAGAGGAACGAAACAATAGCAAAATTAAAGTAGTTAAGGAAGAGGAATAGATTTAAGGTTCAACATAACTGCACGTTGTAAATATCATACATACATCGTGAATGGAAAATATAATAATACGAAGCAAAGTAAATAATGCATTTATTAAAGAAAGGGTAAATCTATTGTTAAAACCTTGCTGTTATAGATGAAGGACTATTAATAATAATATTCTGTTCTTAACATTAGAATGAAACAATTGACTGCAAATGGACATAGCTAATGTGAACATTTACATTGATTTTCCTTGCATAATATTTTAACTGTACATTTTATTTATTTTTTATTTAGCAGAAGGAAAAAATGGAAGAGAACTTACAATATGAAATAAATGCACATATTTAAAGCTTTCGTCTTTATGTTTCTTGTTATTTTGACTTTTCTTTGATTAAAGATGTTTGAAATGCGATTAAAAATAAAGTTTGGTAAATTCTTGCTTCCCATTGTACTGCACCAAGTTGATAAACTAATATTTCTCGTATCTATCGAACGTTTTATGCATCATAAAGCATTTGTATCATTCATACTTTATGCCCATACCTGCAAAATAAAGTAAACACTACATATTAGGATTTTGGTTGATACTTTCTATAAAATAACGAACTATATTTTTGACAAGTGTGTACTGTAAAATAAACTTAATCAGAAATATCCTGTTTGGTTCATGCCTAACATAATCAAATTGATAAAGAGTAAAACACCATCATCGCAGAAAATGGAGACAAGGAATCTGAGACATCATTTATTATTTAAATAAATTTAAAGAAATGGGGGCTACATCGAAACGGGAAATTTCATGCGCTTATGAAAAGTAGCTACACACAAATCCGAAATTACGCTGTCGGGCTATTGTTAGGAACCAAGGGAAACACATAGAGCACTTACGGACCTGGCGCCATGGATTCTTCTAATTTAGTCGAAATTGGTCAAATGTAGACTGAACAACCTCTGTATATTCGGAAACGAACTGCATTAGTTTGCAAGATGACAACAGTGCATTTTATAAATAGTGTAAAATTAATAGGTTGAGTAGTAGGAAAAAGATGGCGGAAGATGGTTGTGTTGGTGTCGTATCTGCTGAAGATTTAACAAGAAACCTGGCGATATTGTGTAGAAGGTGTCGAAAAAAATGCTGTAGAAACGTTGATGATATTCCTAGTTTGTGTGATACCTGTGTTATAAAGATTAATAACAAAACAGAGACAGTAACGAGGTCAAAAACGAAACGAGGCATGGGTACAAATATCCCAGTAGAAAATGCTATAGCAGAACGCTCTTGTGCAAGCTGTGTACAAACAAAACAGGAAGTTTCTTCTCTACAAGAAATAATAAATATTTTGATGAATGATGTAAAGTCGTTGAAAGGCAAATTAAACGAACTTGAGAAACAACGAGATGATAAGTGTGCTGAAGTGCAAGGTCAAATTCATAGAAATGGCCAGTGGTCAGAAGTAGTAAGAAATAATCGACTTTCTGCATGTATATCAAATGTAGAAACTAGAAATAGGTTTGCTATTCTCGATGAAGAACAATGCATAAACAGTAACAATGACGTAATTGAAACAGTAAATTATGGCAAGTGTGAACATTCAAAGAAGTGCAAGTGTTATCAACAGTCTAACTTACATACGAATTGTAAAACAGCAGTAGCTCCACTAAGTTCATCACAAAAGAACATGCAGTGTAAAGTAAAGAAAAACAGTGAAAGGAAGTTTAACTCAGTTACATGGGTACAGGAGAACATTAAGGGAGCACACGCGAAATCCGTTAGCAATATTAGTGCATCCAATAAAACACAACAGAACATTCTTTCACAGAGTGACAGTCAAGAACAATGTACCGGTACTAGAAGTTTCAAGAAGTCAACTGGAATCTCTTCTCGATCCGAAGAAAAGAACAGGCGAAAAGTGCTACTATTGGGGGGCAGTCATTTAAGAAACTGTGCATCTATTATCCAAGATTGTGCAAATATTGGCCTTAGTGTGAGCAGCATTGTGAAACCAAGTGCACCCTATGAATCTATCGTTGAGAACGTTCACAAACTAACTAGTAATCTCAATGAAAACGATTGTGTTGTGTTGGCTGGTGGAACTAATAATAACCTAAGCCATCCACTAGAAACCCAGAATGTGTTAGTATCTTTAGAAAGAGCACTTGAAAGCACAGGTAAAAGAAATATTAGAACAGTAGTATTGTCAACACCTTATAGGTATGATTTTCCGCATAGGCCGAACGGTAGTGTAAACAGATCAATATTTGAATTTAATATGCAGGTGAATGAAATGATCTCTAGAAAGTACAGCCATGTTAGATTTGTTAGTTTAGGTGCATTGCGTAGACAGGATTACACTAGTCACGGTTTACATCTAAATGCAAAAGGAAAGAGAAGGGTCTATGATTGGATTATTGAGGCAGCAAATGCTTTTTTATAGGTTACGAGTTCTGCAGAAAAGCGAAATTTATGACGTGTACTTCACTCCCGCAAGATAAACATAGAGAAGTTTCCTGTAATTGTTATGACAAAAAAAGTAATATAGGTTATGTGTGTTGTGGTATGCCCTCTTGTATCTCGGATCTAAATGTTGTAGATAATGTAAGTTGTCAAAGTACTACTCCCCTACTAAAAGCAGTAGACATAACTACCGCTAATGTTCCTAATCAAAAAGTAGAAGACGTAAGTGAGTCTAAAAATATCAGTCTCCAAATCCTACACCACAACGTCCAAGGATTAGGAAATAAAATAATCGAATTAAAAATTATTTTGGAAAATGAATTAAGTAAAACTGATGTCTTGTGTATATCGGAGCACTGGATGAATAAAGAAGAAATAGAAACAATTTCACTCACAGGTTTTAAACTATCTGCGTACTATTGTAGGAAAAATATATCCCATGGCGGTATTGCCATATTCGTCAAAGAGGACTTTCGTATCAAAATTCTAACGAATACCCTTACATTGAACGTTGAGAAAACTTTCGAATCTGTAGCACTGGAATTTTGCGATCATAATTTAATACTTATCTGTCTCTATCGCACGCCAGACAGTAATGTCAATAACTTTTTGAATAAATTAGAATGCCTTATATCGGAATTCTCGTCCTCTAAAAAGTCGTTAGTAATTTGTGGTGATATTAATATTGATTTTTTACTAAATAATAGCAAAGAAAAAGAAGATCTCATTTCGCTCTGCGCATCATTTAATCTGAAACCTATCGTAAATACTCCTACCAGAATAGGCAAAACAAGAATCTCTGCTCTTGACCAAATTATAATTCCACGTGATGATTTCGTATCTCATGTTGATGTACTAAACCTAGGCTATTCTGATCATAATGCTCAACTTCTTTATTTTTACGCAGAAATAATTAATAAGAATACAAACGTGGGCGTGGAATGGTCTGAACGGCGTTCATTTACACCCACTAATGTGGCATATTTCAGACACTTGTTGAAAACTGAGTCATGGGAAGATGTTTATATTGAATGTAATGTTAACGACCAATTTAATTCCTTTTTATGTATATTTACTCATTATTTTAATATTGCTTTTCCTAAACAAAAATTTAAGATAAATAAATCGGTAAATGTCAGTTCGAAGTGGAAGACTTTTGGAATAAAGGTTTCTCTAGAAAAAATGCGCTATTTACATCAACTATCCCGACGGTGCCGTACTCCCGTGTTTAAACGATACCACAAAATGTACAGACGAGTTTTACATAAGGTCATAAAACAGGCAAAAATGTTAGAGAATGATACTTACATTGGGAAAGCTTCCAATAAAATGAAAGCTACATGGCAAATTATTCGGAAAGAATCTGGGGAACGAAAACCCTCCTCTAACATAACTAGCGTTTCTTGTCAAAATAAAATTATTAAAAATCCGACTGAAATTGCAAATGCTTTTAACGATTACTTCACGAATGAAGTGGAAAAGCTTATCACTAATAACGTGAACAATAAACTATCTAGGAAACAATACGTTAGTAGACACAACGATATTTTCGAAAAATCATTGTTCCTGCACCCAGTAACTAGTCAGGAAATTTTAAATACTACACTGAAAATGAAAAATAAGAGTTCTTCAGGATATGATGAAGTTCCTGATAAAATTCTAAAGCAATGCTCTTATGAAATTGCTGATATCTTATGCTTCATAGTAAATAACTCATTTAGTAGTGGCGTTTTTCCTGAGGCATTGAAGCTAGCAGTTGTTAAGCCCTTATATAAAAGTGGCAAGAAAGATCTTACATCGAACTATAGACCAATATCATGTCTGTCTACCTTCTCTAAACTTTATGAAAAACTTATGTATATAAGACTAGTTAGCTTTCTAAATAATTTTAACTTAATATCTCCTGCTCAAAATGGCTTTAGATCAAACAAGTCTACTGAAACTGCTCTTTACTCCTTTCTCTATTCCGCTTTAAATTCAATAAACGCTAAGAAATATACAACCGGCATATTTCTTGATCTTAGCAAAGCTTTTGATACAATTGATCATCAAATTTTACTTAAAAAATTGCAAGATTATGGTATTAGGGGAAATGCTTATGAGTGGTTTAAATCGTATATATCCAACAGAAGGCAAACTGTTGAAATTAACTGTCAATCTCGAAACACTCAGGGAGTAACCAAATGTTATTCAGATACCAAAGAGTTAAAATTTGGAGTTCCTCAAGGTTCCATCTTAGGCCCTATTCTATTTTTAATATATATAAATGATTTGCCACAATGTTTAGACTCTGCTAAAATTGTTCTGTATGCTGACGATACAAATATATTAGTAACTGGAGAAACTTACGTTGAGTTATGTAATGCAGTAGATTCCACCATGTCTGCTGTCAGTAACTGGATGGATAGAAATAAACTAATACTAAACACAACAAAGTCTTCGTGCATGTGCTTTCACGTAGTAAAAAACGAGATAAGAAAACGCCCTTGTGTAACAATTAACGGCAAAACGTTGAATTACGTCTCGGATATCAAATTTCTTGGTCTTTGGGTGTCAGATACATTAGATTGGAAAATTCACATTCAAAAATTATGTAGTAAATTGGCTCAAACCTGTTACATGTTAAAGCTTTTACGAAATAGTGTCAGTCAGCATGTTCTGCTCACAACTTATTTTGGACTTTTTCATTCTAAATTGAAATATGGTATTATATTCTGGGGATCTACTGCACTGCTAAATTCCATATTCGTTTTACAAAAGAGAGCTTTAAGGTTTATGACCGGAACTAAACCTCAAACTACTTGTAAACCTCTATTTAAATTTCTTGAAATCTTACCTCTTCCATGTTTATATATATATGAACTTCTAAAATTTGTAAGAAAAGATATACAGATAGGTACAAGCAGCTTCCGGTTGAACTCAGATATTCATATGCATAATACAAGACAAGCGTCTGATCTTCATGTAGAGTTCTCACGTTTAAAAGTACATAAGAATAGTACATTTCCTATGGCAGTGAACATTTATAACAAGCTTCCTTCCACTTTAAAAAACAAAACATCCGGTTTCAATAAAGAGTCAAGTACTACCTACTCGAGCACTGTTTCTATTCTGTAGAAGAATATCTCGCGTGTAGTAAATAAGGTTTAAAGTATATATATTTTGTATATCTACAATGTAAGGTTTTATTAACTGTTATGTTGTTTTATATCGATGTATGTAAATTAGAATAATGAAAAATTGTACTTTTTTTTTTTTTTTTTTTTTTTTTTTACATAAATTCATACTATTTTAATATTGCATGTAGATTTAAATGTATACATATGTACACATTCAGTGTTCTTATGACGTGTCCAACTCATACGTTCACGTTGTGAGCAATTAGTATGAAAAAGGATGAAAATAAATACAAATACAAATACAATAAGTTACTATTAAATATGGAATACAGTGTAATGATTATACAAAGAAAAGAAATTACTTGGGGTTTGGATATCATATTAATGACAAACAACTGCACAAAGCTGACCATATAACCGATTTTGGTGTGTCAATAAAAATTGGATATTCATCTAAATTGGATTGCAAATGTGGCTTACAGAATTCTTGGATATATAATGAGATTTAGAAGTAAATTCAAGAATACTGATGTGTTTAAATTCTATATGCTGCGTATGCGTCCCAAATGGAATACGCGTCCATAATATGGAATCCTGGTGCACAAAATAATATACGAATTATAGTCAATTCAATCAAAACTTGTCTGTTATTTAATATATAGACAGAGAAATATATCCTCAGTATCGAAAATATTTGCATTTTTACGAAATGGCCCATTGTATTCTCTTGAAACAAATTTTTAAAAAAATCTTCTGTGTTTTTTGAATAAACTTACAAAGAATGAGATAAATTCACCAATATTATTATCCGGAATTTCCTTTTAAGTTCCGAACAGGAAAATGCGCACGTGGCTTCTAGCATTTCACGAAGCATCACAGCCTACGGATGTATTAAATATATCGCCTATTAGAAGAATGTGCGCCATGTATAACAATATCCAATTAAATAGTCCTACAATAGATTATATATATATATATATATATATATATATATATATATATATATATATAATCTAGTTTTTGTTTTTATTTTCCTACTAATATAATTTATTCTAATATATATACTGCTGAACACTGTCAATAGGTGTACACCTGTTGTATTCAACATACAATAAATTAGATTAGTAGGAAAATGAAAACAAAAACTAGATTTTAAAAAGTCGCAGTAAATGTAACTGATGGTATGTACTTCAATTGAAATGTATGATACAACCACATCGGAACTACAAGTAAAAAATGCATAACAATTTCGCAGTTTTATGTAATGTCCAGTGTTCTACTGTCCTATCTTGATGCAATATGTTGTTGCTATTGCTATAGTTTTACTAAATTGAAATTGCGAATTGATTTGAAATATATTTGAAATTATATTTGTAATATATTTGAAATATATTTGACATATATTTGAAATTTAGTATAACTACAACAAACAAGCATAAACATTTCAGTAAGTATATGGTGACAAGAGTCATCCCATCGACATCAATACGACAATTCTACGAGTCGATACAAATATAGCCAGTATCCTTGCAGTTGCAAATACATCTGGACTACAACTCTAAATAAGATCCGTGCAACAAACGAAGTATTGCAAATAACACACTGCATCATGAAGTACGTTTGTTATCTCATCTTGGTCTTCAAAATCCATCATAAACTAATACAGAAACGTATTCAGGAGCTATTTATCATCGATGTCCGTACGATATACGAACAGTCCCTAGCACATAATATAAATAATTGAAAACAGGGAGTTACTTCTGCCCATCCTGTTTGCAGACCGGAGTTTAAGTCACATGCAGTCACTACAGTATATACATATTGATTACTCACTACATGATTTGACACTAGACAATTGCTTAAATATATAGTTCCATATTTTTCTTCCCTTTAGCCTACTTTTGCATATAATTAACTATGTTTTGTATTTCAGTTTAAAAAATATTTTCAAGTAAGTTTATTATGTTATCATTCCCTATTGAATGTACGAAGTAATATTTTAAAACAGTTCCAGAATACATTTAGGTTTTAGAAACAACCTGCAACAAAAAGAAGTAAAACAAATAAAGTATATTTCCTTCTAAGTAGTTTTTTTTTTTTTTCCGGCAGCTACATACTTTAACAACTTCCATCAAGTTGCTGCAACATTCGTAAATCCATTCTTCCTTTAACCGATTCGTTGAGTTATTTATAATACAATTTCAAAATAAACTTTTCTGACGAATTCTTAAATTTACAATTTTTCCTTCGTTTCCTTGTCATTCTACACTTTCTGAAGTGATGTTGGTCTCTAATAGCGCGTTAATAGTTCTGAAGAAAAATACAAACATTTTATATTTGTACTGCTCTCAGGTTACTTGCACGTCAGAGAAATATATTATTGTGTTACAGTTGGAGAGAAAACAAGTATCACCAGCTGTGTTATTTCGTCGTGAGCACAAGGAATTTATTAAACTACTTTTTTCCTAGTATGATCATTATCGGAGCCAATAGGCACCAGTTCCAAGAAGTTTTTGAAACTATCGTACCAGTAAATAAGGAATAATATAAACGTTACACTTACCCGTAAAGTATAATCCCAACTTCCTGTGGAAAAGGCGGTACCATCTGGAGACACTTTTAGACATGAAACCCTGTTTTCATGGCCGTAGAGCATGGTAACTCGGATGCATTTCAACGTGTCCCAAACATTAACAGTGTAATCATTGTAACCAGCAAACAACATACGTCCTGCGAAAGAATATATGTTATTTCTTAGTTCGAATTATTAATTTTTATTTAATTAATAAACTAATATATCCACATTATCGTTATTTTGAACATGTGATGTACCAGTATATTTATCATTTGATTAATTTAGTTTGTCTCATCTAGTTAGATCAAAATTCTATGATCCTAAAACTAATTCTAATCCAATATGTTAATTGTTTCTTGTTTAACATTCCTTGATTTCTTTGTGTCAACATGTTGTGTTGCGGATTGAATGAAGTAAGGTTTTGTGAATGATAAATAATACGAATAACATTGAGTTTATGGTGAAAGTTATGTAACTGAGGATTAAATAGAGCTGGATGCAGTATGAATAAAATAAATGGTTTGAGGCAGTTATTTTGAGTTGTTTATGTGGAATAAAAAATTACCAGATTCGTTGCATATAGCTTCCGTATCTCTATGTAATTTAGTCAATATAATTTAGTATTAAACTTGGTGTTGACACAAACTATGCTCAGTCTATGAGTTATACTGTTCAGGAATCATCTTCCTTATATTAGACAATTTATTATTCATTTCAACTAAACAACAATAGTATATATAAAGAATTATTTAAGCACTTTTTTTTTTTTAAATAAAAATCCAGTTTCTCGAGATTGATGCCAGAGTGAATGTCGCTGTGCTGAGCTTTCGTTACCATACATCGGTAACATCTTCAGAGCTATGTGAACATAGCTCTGAAGATGTTACCGCTGTATGGTAACGAAAGCTCAGCACAGCAACATTCACTGTGGCAGCAATCCCGAGAACATTGGATTAATAGTAGACGCCAGCAAAGCTTCAAGATCATCGTCACTTTTTTATTGTTCATATAATACTGAAGTGTCAAATGAATAAATAATATCTTACTCACCACTAACAGAAAAATCAACGGAATTTACTCCAAATATTATGCTTTCTTTACTATATACAGCTACTTCCCTATCAGCTCGAAGATCAAATAGACGACACTGAAAAGGAAAATGGAAATCAATATCAAAACAACTAAATGGTGTTTCTCTTATGTTTTTTAATTATTATTCATTTTTTTTTCGTTTTTATAAATTAAATACCTAGAAATTTAATTACGAAACCTACCTCAGTTGGTGGCCATTAGTTACATAGAAAACAACAACTAAATCAAGTGGTCGGGTTTTCTCCATGGCTATATGATCAGCATATACAGGAGATTAGGTTCAATTTATGTTGTAGTGCATTTGCTTCTGATAACATGTTTAACTATAGATTGACTCATAGCCTTGGTGCTGAAAAAGGACGTTATGCTCCTAATGAGTCAATCACTCAATGAAGCGACCATTTTACAGAGTAGTAAGGAAACAAATGGTGACATCTATAAACAAGAGTAGTTCATACATTTAAGGAAGATTTGTTGTAAACTCTGGATTTTTAAAATAAAATAAAAACGTAGTAAACAAACATTTGCAACATTTTTCATTTACATCGTCATTTGCCTACGTTATTTCAGGTCATTTTTCATAACCGAACGCAAGTATGACCTCTGCTATTGCTATAAATACAACGGTACCTCACAATGAATATAATGCATGGCCATTTAAGTCAGTGAGGTTAAAAATAGGCAATAAGTACTAAGAAAGCACTGTGGAGTAACGTAGGAAAGAACTAACCCGAGATAGATGGTTGTTGAGAAGAGTTAAGGAGACTTCATCCAACAGTAGATTGATAATGGTCGACTATGATATATGCATGGTAATTCATTAATTTACGAGCATTTTACATTCGGGAACCTAGTTTCGTAATTGATTATTTAAGTGTGATGTACTTCCGAAACTACTTTCGATTTTGATATGATTTGTATCTGGAGGATTCTAAAAGATAGAACAGCATACAGAAGTTAACAATGATTATGTGTATTACGTGGGGTTCTAAGATTATAGTGACACAGACCACTGAATTCTTGTTTAAATTTCCACAATGAGAAACTTTTAAGAATAACTGGATCAAAGATAATCAGGAAAGATGTATATGTTCATGTGCTTTTACCTAGTTATCAAATTGTTGGGAACCATAAATACCATAAATAGTTCTGCTAACACATTAAGTAACGAAATTACGTGATTCATTCATTAGATAGATGGAGTCAAAAAAGAATTGTTCATTGTCTGTATTCCTCGAATAACCAACTTTCTTCGCCCAGAAGTCTATTGTTAAACTATTGTGCTGTTTGCGATAAAATCATTATTGTTCATGTAGTGACCAACAATATCGTATTCTGATTGAGATGCTGATAAGACTTGAATTGAATTGAATTGAATTGAATTGAATTGAATTGAATTTGAATTGAATTGAATTGAATTTCTCTTTATTTCAGCGGGCGAGGTTCAGCCGGAGGCTGCTCTGCCACCTAACCCTTGTCATAATTACAAAGAAAAGAAAGGAAAAAAAATAAAGACACAAATAAGATACAAGATACAAATAACAACATAAAGTGATACATTCAATAATACTAATGATAAATAAAACACTCAGTAAATGTAAATGAAAAAAAAAAAAAAAAAAAAACTATACTCATACTGCTAGTCCAATTTCAAACTGTAGTAAACTTGTCATGTGTGCCAATGCTTTGTCTCTGATCTCTAAATAATAATGTTTGGAGTGATGATTTAAATAAATTATACGGTTTGTCAGTGATTGACTTTGGTAGGGAGTTCCAGATTCTTACTGCCGAGATTGAAAATGCCTTCTCTGTTATTTTTAAAGAATGCCGGGGCATATTCAGCTTATTACTTCCTCGGGTATTGTAACGGTGAATTTCTGATCTACATGTTAATTTATGATGCAAGTAAGATGGTGCTTTATGTGAATTTATTTTGTATAGTAAACAACAGTATCGGAGATATCGTCTTCGGGACATGGTTAGGACTTATAAGTCATAGAGGGAAAAATTCAGTTTGCAATCAATTGGTGTTTGGTTCTTTAAGTGAATCTAGAAAGAAGATGTCAGTGGACCAGTTATAAGCTTTTTTTTTTTTTCTAATCTGTACATCTACATATTAATAGCGGTGTCTGTGAACAAAAAACTTCAGATCCAAATTGTAAGTGACTAATGTTTGTGACTCTTAATCTCTTGAATCACCCGACCGATCTCGATCAAATTTTTAACGTACATGCAGTTCTGGCCAGGGAGTGTTTTTAGCTATTCACTTTGACGGTAGAACTTAGGGGAGGGGAATTATAAAAAATCAATAAATCTTAACTCTTGAACCAAACGACCAATTTCGATCAAATTTTCAACATAGACGACGTTCGTGCCTAGGATGGATTTTACCATTTCACTTTGACGGAACAATGTAGGGGATGGGGAGGAGGGGAAGATATACAAAAATCAATAAATATAAAAATAAAAGGGACCATGTTCGTGAGTTAATAACTCTTGAACTACCCGATCGATTTCAATCAAATTTTCAATATAGATGAAGTTTGAACCTGGGAAGTTTATTATTATTTCATTTTGATGGTAGAGCTTAGGGGAGGGGAGGGTAGGAGGGTAAATATATGAAAATGAATAAAACTTGAACCACCCGAACGATCTCGATCAAACATTCAACATAAATAAGGTTCGGACCTGAGACGTTTTCATCATTTTACTTTGACGGCACAATGTAGGAGAAGGGAAGGGGGGACATATGAAAAAAAAATAGAAATAAAAGTGATTGTCTTTGTGACTTCATCACGCTTAAACCACCGAATCGATCTTAATCAAATTATCAACATAGATGAGGTTCGGACCTTTGGCGGTTTTTATCATATCCCTTTAACGGTAGAACTTAGGATAGGAGGAGAGGAGGGGAGAGATATAAAAAAAATAAATAAGACTTAATATCTCTTGAACCACCTGACCAATCTCGATCAAATTTTCAACATAGGTGACGTTCGAGCCTAGAAAGTTTTTTTTTTCTTTTTTAATATTTTCATTTTGACAGTAGAACCTAGAAGAGGGGGAAGGGAAGAGGAGTTATCATTCAGACAACAATAATGTCTTGCGCTTGCGCAGGGCGTGCGGGTTTGCTAGTACAAATTAATATAAGAAATAAATCTGGATATACCTAACTTTTCTTGGTTTAAAATGTGATGCAACAGGAAATTTCAAAAATAATACAATGCTGACCAGGAAGCTGAATTAAAATACTGACATACAATATATAGGCTAAACAAAATTGCTTTTCTAAATACTTTTTTCTTGCACACATAAAATGAAAGTACATCACTGTTTGCAATTACAATTAATTAGGTAAAACGTTGCTAACATGTTAATGAGTATGCCATATCTCTTTTCCAATTGTGTTTGATAGAATCAGAATTTACTTTGATCTGTTCAAACCACGCAAATTAATTACTTTTTAGCGGAAGAAACTTTGCACTTGAGGAAACAAAACTCCAGCATCTACTCTAGATGAAAATATGATGTTGTAAATTTGACTCTGATAGGTGCGGAATTTTCAGTGTTGCATAACATTGGGAAGATGATAGAGCTATATGAATTAAAAGATATTAAATTGTTTTCGAGAAAATGATAACATTTCACACACCATTTGGCCTGAATTCTTAGTCCATGTCCTTAATTTATTTTATTTTATTTATTGCTTTTTCATGAATTCTCATTTATGTTCATACCGCTTGAATTTCCTCTAATTCCGAATACTAACAGAAATTGTCACTAGAAGAATGACACAAAAATATTTCACCTCCAATATCGAGTTTCATATTGCTGAAAATAAAATTTAAAGGCATTCTGTACACTGCAAATTGAACTTCTTGTATTTAGTCGAATAATGTGATTTAAACGGCAAAGGCATATGCTTCAATTCACTAACAAATGGCTTATGAATGCCTAAGAAATAAATAAGTGCTGGTCATTGTACTATATTTTATACTTTCCTTTTTAGAAATGCAATCATGAATCTGTAGAATCATTATTTAAATATCAATTTACGAGACATCATAAACAAAATCCCTAGTGCCGTTTTGGAAAACATCATCAAAGTGTAAACACACTGTCAAGCACATACTTGTGGATTTTTTTAGAAGAGTTTTTATATATTTTAGTTTGTAGAATTGAATCGATGAAAGAAAAAGGGTTCTGAGACTATTTTGTGTAGCTTTAGCATATTAAAGAAAAAATATTTAAATCTAGAATGGGAGATCTCTCTTCCACCCAACATATTTTTCAGTGTCGCGTTTACACTATGGTAGAGTTTTCGACCCCACCCTATCTATACACAAAGTAGCGTATACCTCTAGAGAAGTGGAAAAGTTCATAAATCAGAAAAATGTCATTCGGATCTTTTCTACAATCGTCGATTCAATTGTTATTCCATTGTTTATTTAAATGCATTACGAACAAAATTGTTTCATCCGAAAATCGTCTTTACAAAAATTACTGATTTCTTTTAAGAGAAGCAAATTATATTATTATATTGTAAGATTGTTAATAACTATTTATTTATAAAATATGAACAAACTTGTTAGAGCACTTTCTGAGAAAATAATCAACAAACAAAAATCCCCCACCAGTAAACTACTTTGTTTATTTTATATGATTTATGACATTATGGGATTGTCTCTGAAATGTTCATTTATGAAATATGAACAAAATTGTCAAAATTATCCTCTGAAAACTAATTAAATAAAAATCCCTTAGGAAAAAATCATGGTACTTCATGAGGAATTCAATATCATCTTTCGATATATAAACAAAATTATTAGAGCCTTTTCGAGAAAACTGCAATTTTCGATTTTACCCTTCAGTAAACTGTATATATTGGGTATGGAAAAAAATTTGAGAAATGCCCTAAGGAATCTCACAAAAAAGAAGTTAGAAATTTGGTCTCGACATATTGAACGTATGACTTCTATGACTCTACAATATGATGCTCAGAGGTAATCCGAAACACACGTTTGAAAGGATAACAGGAGGGGTACAGAAGTCATGAAGTGTAAATTTCAGAAATTCGATCTTTCACGGTCATAGGATGCTTCACTCGTATCGCTGCTACGGTGTAAGTATAACTTTGTAATTGCTGTTATTTATCTTGAGAAATATGATCCATACATTCCATAACAATTTCCACGGAAACTCAGTTTTATTGATTTTTAAATTAAAAGTGCAATTTTACCATTACAACTCGTAAATTTTATATATTTCTTTTTAATCAAAAAAGAATAAATATTCAGATATTTGCAGTAGGATTCGTGATTTTGTTTTTAGTTGAGTTTAGTTTTCTCGTTACCTCTCAGTATCAACACTTAATAAGACATGAACCTTGGAATGTTAACCATAGTTAATCAATGTAACTCCCACCTTGAATGAACCTCACGGTCCCGACACTAAAGGCGGGTACACAAGCTATTTAGCTCAAATCGATTCCTAAAATGTTGCGTTCACCTTTGTTCTTATTTTCTTATTATTATTTACTAGCCACAGCATAATTAGGGAAGGAAGTTGCTATGAGTCATTTCCTATTTTATTTATTTATTTATTTATACTTGGATTGTTCCACTTCTATTTCCTCATTCATTCACTTACATTTCTAATCATTTTTTAAAAGCCTAATACGCATAAGGCATCACATCTTATTTTAAAAATGCTTTTACCGTTGCATCATCAGAGCCTGTTGCTATTGCATCTCCACTAGGGTAGAATTTTACAGTATTAATATCTGATTCGTGTCCTTCAAATGACTGTACACACTGTCCGGTTCTCATGTCCCAGATAAGAGCCATTCGGTCACAACTCTGAAACAAAGAAAATGATAATTACGACTTAAAAAGAGGCTAACACTAAAGAAAATTAAAATAGGACGCCGTTCCTACTTTTTACTATGACTTTTTAATAGTTGGTTAATAATGTGACCACACCTGAGGATTATAAAGGAGCTAATAGAAAGAAATTTCGCAATCTTCCATTACCTAATATAGATAAATTAGTGTTTGTTTTAGTCATGTCCTTGTCCTCAAAACATTGCATCTGAAAAGAGTCAATTTTTAAAATGAAACTCAATTTCTGTTATTGGAAACAATACAATAAAGAACATTAAATACAAAATATTATAATAAAGATATACATATTCAACATGTTTAACACATTATGACATCACTTACTCAGGAGTATCATTTCAGGTTTTGCATTGGAAGGAGGCCCAAGAATCTCCACTGATATAAACAGATGTTTCACCTTTTTTATTAATGTATGGCTGTACTAATGATTTATATTTGAGCACCCCCCTAAATGAAGTTTCTGAATTTACCAGAAACAAACATTGTATAGTTCAATTTTGAAAAATTTCAACTTTTACGTATTTTGAACATTGAAACAAAACGCTGTAAAATAATGAATTAATTATATCATATAATCTAATAGACAAGTTGAATCATATAATCTAATAGACTCATAAATCACTTGAATAGACAGCACAGTCTTCATTGCTGTGTAGTGATGGGTTCGATTGTCGTTAGTAGTGCAAAATTACATCTACACGATATCTCTTGAGACACAGAACAAGTAATAAACAATGCAATAATTTCTTACTAAAATAACTGATACTGAATATATGAATTTCATAAATACACGCACGAGACGAGACAGGATTCTATCAATAGAAACAGACACATTTTTTGAGACGAGAACCTCAGCTCTTGTATTGTGCGTATCCCTAGAATTGGGGCAAGGAAGAAGATAAATTTGTTTTACGAAACTACAAATACAGTATTGTTGAAATTTCGCAAAAGTGATATTAGAACTAGGTACAAATAAAAATACAGTTGCTCTTATTTAACGAAGGTAATAAGATTTTTTTCTAAATAACTGTACATTCTTCTATTACATATAATATGCAATAGCAAGGTCTACTCAAAACCTCGAGTCAGGGATATTCGTATTTAAAAGATATAAAGAAAAACCTGATAAACTGCGTAGAATACATTTTATCCAATGGTAATTCTGATTCCCAATTTGCACTGTACTATGGTACAAGCTTGCACAACAATGTAAGAAATGTATGAAATTACGAAAACTTACACCTGATACAAATGTGTTTCCAGTTTCTGATGGAGCTAAATCCAATGCCATTACATCTCCACTGTGTCCGTGAAAACTTTGAAGCATTTGGCCAGATTCTACATCCCAAAGAGCACAAGTAGAATCACCACTCCCAGTTAATATCTAGAAGAAATGGACAAAAGTCAAAAATACACTTACTTAATAGCAGTGGCGGATTCCTACCCCCCCAGAAGAAGGAACTTTCTTATTTTATATACATAAATAAAACTCATCTCACAGTTTGGAGCTCTTAAAAGTAGCTCAAAGTAGCAGTATTAACCCCCCCCCCTTCCCCTAGAAGTTCGTCCTGGATACGCCCTTGCTTAATAGAACCATTTTCCTAATTAATGGTCTTGAATAAAATGAGAGTAATAAGCCACATACATACACACACACAAAAAAAAAAAAAAAAACTAAAAAACTTTCCTGACGTACAATAAGACCGCAATGACGCGTCTTTCTTATGTAGTTTTACGATAACTATCAATGGCCACAAATGACACTACATTCAATAACAGTGGTCTAAGTGAGACGGTATGCGGTGGTATGCCATACCGCTTCTGGTTTTTTTAGTGATGAAGGCATACCACCTCTGGTTTTTCAGTAATCAAGACATACCAACTACCTGGAGAGTAGATGCTAAATAACTTTAATAAATCCTTTTTATACACAGTAATTGACGAATAGCTTTGCACGTCGAAGATTTTATTTCTTATGTAGAAATAATTTCTAAGTGGACAACACGGACATTTTTGTTACCTTTTGTTTTTAAAATGAGGTGTCTTCAAAGAAATTGATCTAGTATATATTTTGATGTGCTATATTGAATTTTCTTATGTTTGTGTATCGTCTTCCTTAATACATGTAGATACATGTCGTGATTTGAGCATGGGCGGAATTAGGAGTTGTCTGCTGTGGAGGGTCGGATCTTCCGGACTTTGGATTACTCCTCAGTCGAGTAAGGGTCATGGAGTTTCCGCAGGAAATTATTAATATAAAGATTCAGTTTTTGAGCATGTTCCTGTATAATTCTCTATAATACAACATAAGGGGATTTTTTTTCTTTTATATTTTTCAGTTGCTGGAGGCGGAGGATCAAAGTCTCTCCAATGGCGTGGAATTAAATTCTCTCCTCATAACTACAGAGAAGCTCTCCAATGGTTTTCAGTCATTATGTAAATAGAAATGCAATCTTTTAGGCAACATACTCTCACTGTATTTCAACATTTAGATAGGCGGTATGTCGAGTCCAAATCGTAATAAAACCTACCGTCTCTTTTTTTTCCCACTTCGAACACTGTCCAATAAAAGTCTAGATAAATGAAAGAGATGTCTTCCAGGATATTAAAAGAATTTTTAAGAAAACTCGAATCACATACACTAACATCTAAGTTTCCAGAAACTCCCCAAAAATTATTTTAGCTCTACTGTCTTATTTTCTGGTTACGGGTCTGCCTTGTGTATCAACAACTTGACCGTATAACTGAATCCCTCGCAGGGAACATTCCCGGCAATGGTGAACAAAGTTGCAGCAGCCCTTTGTATCTCTGCCATGCTATGTCAACTCTCGAATGTGACCACCAGCACTGAGACAGATGTATATTCCGTTCATTGTGACGACTCCACCAGCACTGAGACAGATGTATATTCCGTTCATTGTGACGACTCCACCAGCACTGAGATGGATGTATATTTCATTCATTGAGACGACTACCTGCCATCTGGACTCCGCCAGGGCTTTTCATACAGGCTCCTGCAATTCTTTTTTTGTTCTGAAATTTGGTGGGGGAGCAAGTCACGTATGCAGGCCTTACGGACGCACCTCACCCAAAGCCACTTAGGAGTGGTTATGTCAGGGGTGTAGCCAAGGGGGGGCATCGGGGCCAGGCTCCCCCAAATGGTTTCCTGCCCCCCCCAAATGACCAGCTTTTAAAACATCATAGTAAAATTATCTCGCTTCATTCATTTAAAAGTAACAAAGTTTATTGACAATTAATAATTTACGGTAAAATAGTATGGAGAAATATTGTTTTTCCATACCGATCGAAAAATAGTATAGTATCTCTTCCTTATACCGATCGAAAAATAGGATACTTTTTTGTGACAGCAGATTACACAATTTACTGCGATTTATATTTGACAGTTTGAAGACAAACGTTTTAACAAGGTACTATAAATACAGGCATAAAACAAAGGTACTAAACTGATTTGTAAGTACAGTATATTTTTATATGCTTTAACAAGTGTTTTAAAATACATAGAGGATGGAAAATTTGGTGAGAAACAATGATTTTATTCAATTAGGATTTCATTCGCTCTCTCTTTTATTTCTACTTAGTGTAATAAAATAATTATGTTTTTTTAGTCACGAATAATAAATAAATATTTTTTGTCAGGAAACCGTAAAGAAATTAAGTGAAATTTCAAAGAAAATCAATCTTGTGTAGATAGGTTCTATATACAAGGTCTTAAATTTAAATATAAAGGTAACCAAGAAAAGTTTTGTTGCTTTTTCACCCACCACCTTCGAACATCGATATGTTACCTAACCTGGAAGATCAGAAATAGTCCCCATCAGCATCGACGACCTTCTGAAAACGTTCTGGAAGGCCATGTAATCCATCGCGGTAGAACTTGGTGGACCGTGAAACGAAGAAGGTATCAGGTGCATTTTGGAATTTTACTAGGGATTTGAACTGGCGTCCTCTAAGGTGATTGTCCAAAGAATGGAACAGGTGATAATCGGACGGTGCAATACACGGGGAACATAGTGGTTGCAATATTGTTTCCCATCCAAGGCGAAGAATGGTGTCCTGAGTCATCCTAGCCACGTGGGACTTAGCGTTGTCCCGTAAACGAGGACCCGTTTGCAATTCAGAAGTGATGGCTCCAGAGTTTTGAGTTTTTGTTGAGCACAGCTCAACTGCTGACACTACACAGTTGCATTGATACTCTGACCAGCTGGTAGCAGTTCCCGATGCACGATGCACCAAACACACAGAATGACCTTCTTCTGGTACAGTGCTGGTTTCGGCTGTTTTGAAATCGGTTCATGGGATGCTAACCAATGATGACGGCGCCGTGGAGCTCCATATAGGACCCACTTTTTATCACATGTCAATGTCCTGTCCAGAAATGGCTCCGAAACAGCAAATAAACACAGACGACTGCCGCATTGCCTTCTGGCCCGGAGTCAAAACATGTGAGACCCATCGACCCAACTTGTAGTGCTTCCCAAGTTGATGGATGTGCTGTCGAAAGGTTTCTCCACACACTGAATTGTAGTCCCAGTTCCTCTTTGTACATGTATTGGTCTTCCGGTACGTAGTGTTTTCGGGTGTTTCGTCATCGTCCTTAAACTTATTAAACCATCGCTGCACTGTCCGCGTCGTCACGACACCCTCAACAAATGCCTGGCATATCTTCTGTCTCGCTACAGCGGCGTTTGACCTCCATTTGAACTCGTTTAGCATACATGCTCTTATGACGCTCTGTGGATGTTCCATGTTCCTTCTGTCTTTACGCAAGTTCACGGTGTGTATGAATTGCCACACACCACACGAACACGACCACACGAACACGTTGGATATACCCACACGAACAACTGACGTTCGCCTTATCTCCACTTGCATTCAACTCACAGTGTAAGGTCCAAATGAGCACAGACCTACACGAAAAGGGACAGAATTTTCTTGGTCACCTTTATAGTTATGCCCAAAAGTATAGCGTTTGGTCCCGGGCAGTAGTTCTTGATTAAGCATAATAAAAATTATCTTGAATATAATTTGTGGATAATAATAATAATAATAATAATAATAATAATAATAATAATAATAATAATAATAATAAGAAGAAGAAGAAGAAGAAGAAGAAGAAGCTAAAATAGTGCTTTTAGTTTTCCAGAAGGAAACCAAAATTTTCCTTTCGTTCAGTTCTCAAAAACACTAGCAGCAACACATTTTTTGGCTTTGTACATTGTAGCTGCCCCCCTCAAAACGACGGGCCCCTCCTACAGAAACCTGCTGGCTACACCCCTGGGTTATGTTCACAGTTGAAGATACCAAATTGAATTGTTGGTACATCGCACCTTGGTTCAGTGGATTTGGCTGACACTCAATCTGTGGATTCTCTGCAGCACTGCAGATGTAATCTTCCTGGTGCTTTTTGTGGGCACCACGGGCTCCTGGTTTGTCTAACCGGCCACATTAGCTTTCACACTAATCACCCCGAGTGTAAACTCATTATCTCGACAATGTTTCACAATAGACTGAAACAGTGATGTCGTCATTTCCTTTCCGTTACCATGGTGATTACCATTTTTTTTCTTTTTTTGTTTTTTTGTACAAACGTGTGAAGCGAACGTTGTATTTTAAAGTATAGTATAAATAAGGACAACGGCTGTCAATTAATTATAAATTTGTAATTATAAAGTGTGTTAAGGAATGATAAAGTTGGTAAGAAAGGGTACAGATTTAGAATGTAGAAATTACGAATAAAATCAAGAAAATTCATAAAGAAAGAGTAATATCTAAGGAACTTTTTCCCAAAAACGCCACATCTTTAAGTGATAAGATAGAAATCAAATAATTAATGTAAACATCATTATCATATAATCCACCTTAAGAAGCAATTATACACAATAGAAACACTCTAATGTGCAGATTGATAAACTGTCGGCACAACGACAACTGTAAAAATACACAGTTAAAAAAATCTTTTAGAACGATGTTAATTCTATTGGGACATTTACTGTCCTTATGTTCACTCTTAATAATGGAAGTCCACAATACTAATGTCTTTAATATTACAAAAGAAAGGGGAAAAAAGCAAGCCTTTGGAAGGTTTGAATCCGGATCATCAGTGGATATAGGTCAGATCTTTTCTTATATTACCTACCAACTTTTTTTTAAAAGCATTTAGAAACAGTACAATAAGAAAATATCCATTTATGAATGGTTCAGCGTATATTCTAAACAACTGTTAAACATTAATATAAGTATCATAACATTGCATACATGAACAGGATTAACAAATCAAAAATTTTCCAGTATTATCTAAGGTTAATATCTGATTATGAACAAAGATTAGTGTTTTTTTCTTTTTTATATATCTGTTTCTTTTCTTTTTTTAGTCATTGATTAGAAATATTTAAAAAGAAACATAAATATTTCATTCATTCTCATGTTTGCAATTCCGAAATATTTCATCATCGTTTTCGCTTTGCATTTAGGTCCTTTAGATATTTAGGCTATATGTTGTTTAGAAAATAAAATGGCGATCACCATGGCAACGAAAAGGATGACGTCACACTATTTCAGTCTATGCGTGTGCTGGAAAAACGAGGATGAAAAAGCGCCACGATATTTCCCAGTAATAGTATAATTTATATGACGGTTGACGACATTTACGCAACCACAACTTGAGACACATTACTGCTTTCGACATCGTTTTAGCGTCATTTCCCAGATGATAATGGAGTTTTAATTCGGTTTGATATAAACCGAACAACCTTCTGTATACAGTGGTTTAATGTCTGTCATGCCGTAGAAACTCACTGATCTTGCCCAAAGTTGGCATACAAGAAGAGAATGATGGTACATGGTAATTATCCCAAAAATGGTGCAAATAGGATATCTAGAACATGTTACACAGGTTATTCATTAAGCATAGAGTGCTCATCTTAATGGAAAGTGTTGTAATCATTCTGAGCAGGCACATAAGCAGCCGTTGGGGTAGTTAACTGGTCGTACAGATGTGTCTGAGAAAGATATCTCATACTCACTGTAACCTTGGTAAAGCTGGGCGATCCTCGTTACTGCATCCCGATGCGTTGTGAGGTGCCGTCTCAGCATATCGCACATATGCTCGATAGAGCTTATATCTAGAGATCTAGGAATACTGAGTAGAGCGTACTGGGATACCCAGGTTGTATGATGACGACCGTTATACTGCTGGAAGATGGCGTCTCGCAAAGTGTCCGGCGACAGGATTTACGACGTCACGAATATAGGTCGCACTAGTCATATTCCCCTGAATGACCAGAGGCAAATTGGATGTGTAGCTTAACCCCCCCCCCATACCAGTGTGCCAGGAGTATGTCCTACATGGCGTATGCCAGCACACACTGGATTTCGTGTCCAAGACCAAAACTGCTTTTTTTTTTTTTTTTTTTTTTTTTTTTTTGCAGAATACCACCAAACTATTCATCTTTCCACTAAAGTTTTGGCGATAAGCAAGTGACAAGTGTAAAAGAGCAAGAGGAACATAAACCTACTTCCAGTGACGTATTTAAGGGGGGCCTTGCGGGCTTAAGCCTCCCCCCGAAACTTTATTTTATATGTTAAAGTAACTGAAATATCTTGCAGAATTTTCACATTTCCAGTTAAGAAAGCCCTCCCCCCCGAAACAAAATCGTAAATACGCCACTGCCCATTTCCAACAACCGATCGTTTAGAGTTCGTGTGCTCACATGGGGATCCACATCTACAGTGACTCTGATTTCACTGACGGTCGGCGTCAGGACCGGCTCGTCCATATAGGTAAGCTAGGCAGCCGTCTATGAGAGGAAACCTTTAGGGGTAATATGGCTTTTTTTTTTTTAGTTTGTAGCATAAATAGGGAGAACAGTTATTACAATAAATTATGCAAAAGCATCAAAACAAGCTATCATATATGGTAGCAAGCTTCACCGCATACTTGATCAAAATTGAAGTGACTGATCGAAATCGAAATGATATTAAATTTTATTCAGATCAGGAGGGTAATAGAAGGTACTTTTTGTTTAGGTAAAGGTCCTTATTAAACAAAAAAGTATATCACTATATCAAATTGGCAACGCTCCATTCCCTTTCCTTCCCGGGATGAAGGGGTGAAAATGTAAGAGGGACAGGGGCGCCAAAATATTTCTCGTCTAGGGTGTCAAAATACTAGAGCCAGCACTAGTCATCGTCCTATCAGAACGGCCCGAACGATCCTTACTCACCCAACTCCCCATATCCTTTGAACCTCAACTTACTCAATGAACAAATCTGCCGAATCTAGCCGAAAAACAGAAGAAATAATTTCTATGTATATATCTGGATATGTGTATGTGAAAAATCGCACTTCTGCTTTCTAAAATTCAATTTATACACCCGTCAACGCTCATATTTATTTAAAAAGTTCTAGAGAATATTTAAAATATAATCGTAATTAATATTTATTTAAAAGTATGATAATTTATTTTCAAAGAAAATCATCAAATAAATATAAAATATACCTTACGTGGTTCTAATGTTTAACTCACTTGTTGATCTGAATTGGGAAACGTACAACATGACATATAGCTGGTGTGAGTTCCTACAGTTTTCTTTTTTGTCGACACATCCTCTTCCAGACTCAATGGATAGACTGTGATTTTGTTGTCAAGTCCACTGGAATATAGAAAAGAAGTCTCATTTGTATTATTTTTTAGATGGAGAAATATTCAGTAAAGTACATATATGTCTTATACTAAACTTGCAGCATAGGCACTGGGGTAATTTTAAAGGAAATCTATATATCTATGCTACCGAAAAAAGACATCTCGTATTCTTCTATTTCTGCCACATAACTCTCAGGCAACAGAATGTATTATATATTAGCTACGGCAATATGCATTCTTACTATATCAGAGTGGATTGGATTAACATTTTATTTCATTATAACGGAAATGTAACTCACGAACTCCAGACAATAAGATATTTGCAATCTTTCCCGAGGTTTTTCATTCGTCAACAGGTGTGGGTAATTATAAACACAATTCAACAAGTTTTTCAAATTTGTGTGTTACGATTAGACTAGTCAGTAAATATTACTACTTATAGTTTATAGAAGAATTCTATATGCTTGAATTAAATTATTAAACAATTTAAATGAATGATACGGCTACATTACTTATTTTTTGGGCACATCAAATTTTTGATTTAATGTTGTGTATTTCATTATTTCAACGTTGAATTAATATACAGATGGTTATTAAAATAATGGTAGCATTGAAGAAAATGCAACCAATCCTCATGCAGTATAGCACTCAGTTCCGTAGCCAGGAAGAAGGAGGATATCTACTTTCGATTCTGAGCTCCAGAACTGACCACAAATGCTCAATAACGTTGAGGGATTGGTATTGAGCAAGTCAGAAAATGTTGAGTTGAATTGAGTTCATTTTAAGTTTAACGTAACATTCAGCAGCAAGGCTATATGAGACGTGGACCTATTGATTAACGTGGAATCCGAACCACATGAGATCTCGCCGAGAGTCAGAAAATGTGTTACAGTTCATCCAATGTTTATGAAACGACGCCTCAACAGCCCCAGCAATGGGAATTGGCGCATTGTCATCTTGAAAAATTCAGTAATTGGTGGGGAGCATCATCTGGACCATAAGATCCGTGTGATCACTTAAATGTTTACATAATCACTGGTAGTAATGCATCCTGTGGGTGTGAGATCTACAGAATTTCAGGAAATTGTGGCCCACAACATTACAGAGCGTCCCCATGTTTCACCGTAGAGAGGAGACAATCCAAAGAATAAGCTTCTTCAGGTGTCCGCCATACAAACAGAGCATATTGCTGAAAATATTTTGTAAGTTATAAACGGACTCGTCGGTTGCAATCATTGGCGGTCCACTTTGTTCAAATGTTCTCGATACTAGTTTCTTCGTGCTAAAGCGTTGTTGACGGTCATTAGTGGTTTAGAAATTGTAACCCGACAGCGGATTTTCAGATTATGCAACTCGCGTCGGACTCTGTAGTTGTTGCAGAAGGCTGTTTCAGGTGCTGATTGAGTTCCGCTGTCACTTTTCCTGCATTTGCTCTACGATTTTGGGTGATAATATTCTTCGGGTATTCTCGTTATTTTGATAATCATCTGTACGTCTACCTTCCTTTAAGAAAATATTTTTGTCAAAAGGAAACCTATTTATACAAAGATCAAAGAAATATCCGTGAAATAGTGCACTAGACCCTATATCTGTTGATTTATCAGAAATACGAGTTCGTATATTACATGTAACCGCTGCGTTGATTCCGCCAGTAGATATGCAGTGGCAGCGTCAAGAGAGGTCGTGTAAGGAGTGCAATAGGCATGACACCTGTTTGTAACGCCGCGCAATGCATAAATTGTATATGGTATTACTCCTAAGTTGTGTCTACTCAATGGTCGAACTAGAAATAAATTACTATCGTTATTCTCGTATGAATAGCCCTATTTTAGGTATACTTCAATATAATAGGGTTTACTGTTAAATTTCTACAGCTGATATGGTCTTTAAAATCTAAATTTACTACCGCGATATGCCGTATCAGCTTATACCGTCCCAATTCTATCATGAAGGGAATGTAGACAAATAGAACCCATCTTCACGTCTTTCAACGAAGACGGATCACCACATAATTTGAACGGGTTAAACTGTCTGGATCATAATTCAGGAAATTCAGTCACTAGAACCAATGTCAAAGCTCTAAAATATTCAGATCCAAAATATTCATACAGTAAAACGACTACACATGGTCTTTTTTGTCAACTGCAACCTAACGATGCCCACGCATCACATTTGATGAAATGGAAGAATACTTCGAAACGCAACAATCTGGAGCCTAGCAAGAACAAGTATCGTTGAAGGAGCCTGCTCCCTCGCAAGACATTGTAGTGGAAGTAGTACCTAAATCCATACTGCACTTTTAAAAATAGGTTGTCGCTTGGCACACACGTAATTGGATGTAATATAGAAATTTAGGAGAAGAAATCATTCAACATTTCTCTTAGGTCTCAAGATACCGGCCGTTTTCCAAAATGGCTTCCTCAGACCGAAATTTCGATAATATTGCGTAATTATATCGTGTTTGGGGTCATTCCAATATGTTTTTGACTCGTGAATCTAAGGTCAAATTAAAGTATCATACATCAATGCAGATCAGAATATTTCATTTTAGTATAAAATGATATAAAAAAAATTAATGCAAAATTATATAAATTTTCTAAATTACTCTCAAGTACAAACAACAAACAGCGAGTTGTTTTCATTCCTGATTACGAAGTTTTCCTGTGCAGTTAGACTACATCAGCGTACATGGGATACTAGTAGATTTACATGAGTATTTACTTGATAAACATCCGTTCTTGTACCCACATTTTAGTAGTTCTCTGCAAGCTTGTTAAACAGTTATTGTGTTGTTACTCTTCACCTTGCATTGCTCAGCCTCAATCAGCCGAAGATGGCATATCAATGATTATGTCGTCTACCTGACCCCATATATATATATATACGGGGAGAATTAAAAAAGTAAAGGCACATTTGCAATTTCTCTTTCCAGGGATTGGCAACATTGCTAGTAACCAGCGCTGAGTGAATGTAGTTAGCAACACTTCGAGGCGTGTCGCTCGTATTCAGTGATGCCAATTGAAGGGAAATTTCCCTTGTCGCAGGGAAATTTTGAGTAAATTTTGGAGAAAAGGGAAAAAGGGAAATTGCTTGTAATCTCTCAATATTGCAGGGAAATTTGAACCTCTCTTCAATCATTTATAGATTGAACATATTTACGTATCTGATTAATCTCATTAAAATTCAGTGTAAATTTCACATTTAAATTTGTTCCAAACATAATCCGTTGCACATATTTCACATAAATTCTCACAAGTTATCTTGCTTTGCAATCGTTAATATTTATCAACATTACACATCGATCAACATATTCAGTTAAATTCGAAACATTACAACAATCCTTATTTAAAATCTTTTATCAAAATTAATCTTCCCATTGTTGAATTAAATGCAATGCAATAAGATGAAATATATCTCAATTAAATTACCACTCCAACTATTGTAAGTTTGGTTTTCCCAATCAGAAGATGTTTTTCCCAACCAGAAAATTGATTGTGAAGAGGATTAATCGATGTAAGAGAAGAAAATCTGCGTGTCGTGAATGTAAATATGTATATATGGGAGAATACTGGGTCATTAGTGTATGTGTGTTTGTGTAACTTTACAAATTTTCTGGTGACTGTGCGCACAGAATTATTAATTCTTAAGAATTCCGCATCTCTAAACTTTGTATTGTGCTTACGAACATTCCTCGTGTACGGCCAAAGGCAGTAGCAACTAGGGTTTTCGTCGTAACTGTTCGTATTCGTTTCAGTAAATATGGGAGTGCTGTTCTTAAGTAAGTACATACCAAATATATACTTAATGTACCTTAAGTTACATTAATATTTAAATCTATCATGATGTCTAGGATAAAAATTAAATTTACATAATATTTATTTTACATTTTTTATGATTTCTTTAGATAGTCCGTCCTGACAGAGGTATTTATTGGGTTTCTACTCAGTAACACCAGGCAAATGCACAGATTGCACCTTTAACATAGGTCCTGGCCTAAACCTTTCCCCTCCTTTATCGCGACGCCTTAGATACCTAAACAACAAATCAAGTTCAAATTCAACGTAAGCTCAAAGGAAAGTTATCAAGTATGTGCTTGTATGTGGTTATAAGATTGGGGTGAGGGGGTGGAAACGAAAACGATTAAAAATACGTTTACTAAGTACTTGAATGGTTTGGGTGAAGGGAAATTTTGCCCGGAAAAGGGAAATTCTGAAGCTTGTGAAGGGAAAACGGCTCTGAAGGAATTGGCATCACTGCTCGTATTCCTGCATTAGTCGTTGAAGCGTAGCGGACCGTTAAACATGACAGCTCCATTGGCGATCTGCACCAACGCTTTTTGTATGCGGAAGGTGTGAAACCTGCGGACATTATTCGTCGAATGCAAGCATAGCAAAGTATGATGACAGCTGTTTATCGCGAAGAAAGATCTACGTATGGATAAAGCGTTTTAAACAGGGAAGAACTTCTTTATGTGACGATGAAAAATCCGGCAGGCCATCGACCTCAACGACTGAGAAACTTGATACATCATATCGAACCGGAAATTAAGGCTGCGGGCATGGTTTGGAAACACCCATTATCACCGGAAATTAAGAAATTTAAATGTCAACCATCAGTTAGTCATTGATGTGGTGCAAAATTGGTTATAGATGCAACCGAAAAACTCATCTATCGGACGGAATCAAAAAACTTGTGAAACGTTGGGAAAAGTGCATAGAAGTCCAGGGAGGTTACGTAGAAAAATAAGGTATGTTTCAGTTTTCTATCATTAGAATAAGTATAGTTTTTCTCAAATATCCCTTTACTTTTTGAATTCTCCTCGTATGTATGTCCGGCTTGGTATGCGGCTCGAAGAATGTACAGTACAACCGCATTCAATGTAACAGAAACTAACCTACATACTTTTGTTTCTGCAACCCACCAACCAAGTGCCCTTGGATCTTCGGTAAGCTCCACTTCCTATTCGGTTAGTACCGTCACTTTAACTATTGTATTGTTTTGTTCGTGATTCTGGTCCACGGCAAGTGCAGAGTATGGCGGAGTGCTTATGCTAACAACTAAGTTTCCTTTCGTGAACTCTTCATGAACTCCACTGGGTGTATCACTACAAGATCCTTCACATGTTGTTCAAGTTTGTTCACTGTGAGTAATGTCTAATCAAATAAAAGAAGAAAGGAAGAAAAAACACGGTAGCAAGTGCTTGAAACATTATTTAAATTGATCATAATTTGCTTCCCTTTCAGAACGAACAAATGACAGCATTAAGGAACCGGAAGCATTAAGGTCTCAGAAAAATTCTCTCGCTGAATGTACCAATCTCCCATAGGTTCATGTGTCTTGTCTTCTTTTCTGCAAAAAAACAATTTATTATTTTATTGATAAATCACATTGCCCAGGATGAATTACACCTGTGATAGTATTTTAGCAGGAACATTGTTGCCAGAATGCGCCATTTTACTTTAAAAATATGTTTTTTCTGAATACGAAAAAAGGAGCCTTCGCAACTGTCAATGCTGCAAAAACAACATGCAGTTTTTGTCCCATCCAATGAACATTTATATTAAGAATTACCGCGTCCTCGCAATTGATTATAAGCAATTTGCAAATTTTTTGAATTACACTTCTGGTCATTTAAACGATTACTAAAATCGAACGTTACGATTTGTCTCATTCGGTTTATTCTTAAAATATCTCCATAGACAACGCTAGAATTTTATCAAAAAATCACGTACTCGATTTTTATCAAAATATACTCGATCAAAGTTTGAGTTGCATTTCTTTTGGGACACTCTGTACGAGTATAAAGCAAATGTTTCAATTTTTTAACTTGTACAACATTTTCTTTTGTTTATCATAAAGTATTATGAATTTAACTTTTGGTTGGTTGTTTGGATTTAAGTTTAGTGTCCATTTCAGCAATCCCACGCCAAAATGCATACTCTAACCATATAACCGAATTTTACTTTTATCTTATATTTACTGATATATTATCTTTCGTAAGAGTTCTAATTGTGATTCACTCTACATACGCATATATGAGGAAAAAATAAATATTTCATGATCAATGCATTACTTAATTCAGAAGCTTACCCACAAGCCACGAGATTTCCTGACGGAGCATATGCACAAGCCATTACCCACGTCGTTGGCATGGTTACAGCATGTTCCTTATTAGTTGTGAAAGAATCCCAAATAATCATTTTCCCATCCTGAAACAATACAACGAATTCATCAATAACCCACATTGTTCTAAATAACTATTTTACGGTTCGAGAGATAAAACATGAGAAATGAGTAATTACAGTACATTAGTCAATTTCGGGTTGATTTAATGATATTGAACCAAATTGACTGAGCATAATTTGCAGGAGTCACCACGAATATTGAAATGTGCCTTAATATGGTGGCTTATTTAGTGGCATAAATTTGAAGCGCAAGATCACGAGTTTAAAGGTTGATCTAGTTACTTCAGCAAATATAGTATATCTACGTTTTCACAGATCATTAGAAAGTCTCATTTTTTTTTTTTTTCATTTCTACTTTCAAGCGGCGTTAGGAGAGAAAGAAGTAGAGTGATCGTGAAAAAAAAAAAAAAAACAATTCGAGATTTCAATGAAATTATATGTTTCATTGTCTATACTAGCTAAAACAAATATTCTTTTAATGTCTGTTCGTCTTTTCGTCCTGATGTACATGTACACTCACATAGAACAGTGGTTCTTAATCGATGTGTCGCGACACACTGGTGTGTCACGCAGTCCCCTAAGGTGTGTCCCGAAATTTTCGAGTTTAAAAATTATGAAGAATTTAGTAATAATTAGTTAAAATCGAGACAGACTGTACCAGTCAACACTTCCAGTGGTAACAATAACTCAGTGCTACATAGAGTCATTATTAAAAAAAAACAATAGGTTTCGCTATTGTAATAGATATTATTATTATCATTATTTGTAATAAAAATATCAAACAAGTGTGTCATAATGACCGGGACGTTCAGTAAAGTGTGTCGTCAGTCGAAAAAGATTGAGAACCAGTGTAGAGGGCAAACCATTCAACGTATACGCGCCAAATTTTAAACTTGTTTCTTTTTTATAATATTCTTTACTTCCCCCGAAATTTCTTTCTACCCTTAAAACAAAGGAAATATACTGCAGACTGAAAATGAAAAATGGAGATTTTTTTCGGAAACGGCTCTAATGATTTTATTTATATTTCATTAACAACACTAAACTGTTATTAAGTTATTTCTCTGGGGAAAATCCAGATAGGACGGGGGAACCATGATTAATAAAAATGATTAATTAAATATTTTTTAAAATTTAGTATGGTAGTTGATTTTAGATTATATTATTTATTGGCAAATAGTATTTTAAGTTGTTTAAACCGTGTGTAAGAGGTAGTTTTTTTTGTAGAAGTTAGGTAAAATAACCCTTTTTTTTACCTTGAAATGTTTAATTACAATTTTATTAACATAAAAAGAATTTTAACATATACAAGAGGATATTAATGATGCTATTTGTATATATTTTTTGAGTTATTTACCACAAAACTATTTACGCATGGAAACCAAAATTACAAAAAACTCAGACTGTCTTTTTTAGTTAACTTTTATATATGGTAGCAACTGAAATTTATACGAGCGTATGAAAACCTTTTAACCGAAGTTTAAGGTTAGTTTTTTTTTACACATGGTTAAAATGATTTTGTTTTTTTTTCTTTTTGTTTTTTTTTTCTTTCTTCGTTTTCACTCCTCCATCTGTCAACCTGAATCCCGATTATACTACATTACAAAGTTTATTAGTTTTTAATTTGAAATTAAGTGCTTATCACTTTTTTTTTTGCAATTAAAAAGTTTCATTAGTTTCTATCTCCACTGTCCCTTAGGACAAATTATTATGAAAAAGGAAAAACATATTAATGGTTCCTCTTGATTACTTTTTAAGGCTTTTTTTAATAAGTACACTTAAGCACCATTACTTTTTAACAGATTAGCATATCCATTTATTCCTCTTATTTTTCATAAAAACTTTGTTTCCAACACAGTATTTTATTTTGGGGTGGAGAGTTCTTTCGGACGATTTTTTATATATAAAGAAAGACTCACATATTTCAAAAATAAACATTTCATTAAGGAGGCAGACTTCTATATATTTTTCAAAACCTAACAATTTTTCTTTTGCCCGTTTTTCGTAAGTGGAAAGAGATAATGAAATGTGACTTACTACAATAATAGATAATGTTATTCTACACCCAAAAATACGAATCGGAAGAATAATCAGTGTTGCCATCCATAGAAATTACAGTGTGGCCAAAATATGAATTGCCCAAAAATCTAGATGAAAACAGCGACTAGAAAAATGAACTCAACGGTAATTGATGACTTATCATGTTGTCTTCGTTCCTTGTTTGCTACTTTTTAAATAATATTTGTATTTATTATGTAATAACTTATTTATTTTGTAATAACTTATTAAGTTATTACAGAATAAGTTCAAATATTATTTAAAA
Source organism: Thermobia domestica (assembly GCF_964235325.1). NCBI lineage: Eukaryota > Metazoa > Arthropoda > Insecta > Zygentoma > Lepismatidae > Thermobia > Thermobia domestica. Next base: position 127,970,725 of record NC_137455.1, on the reverse strand, counting down.
AGTAGCAAACAAGGAACGAAGACAACATGATAAATCATCAATTACCGTTGAGTTCATTTTTCTAGTCGCTGTCTTCACCTAGATTTTTGGGCAATTCATATTTTAGCCACACTGTAATTTCTATGGATGGCAACATTGATTATTCTTCCGATTCGTATTTTTGGGTGTAGAATAACATTATCTATTATTGTAGTAAGTTACATTTCATTATCTCTTTCCACTTACGAAAAACGGGCAAAAGAAAAATTGTTAGGTTTTGAAAAATATATAGAAGTCTGCCCTCTTAATGACTGGTAACAATATGAAATAATTCGTTTGTGCTGAAAAATCCACAAGTAGTAGTTTACTTTTGGGTGAGCTCTTATCGGATGATTTTTCTGAAAAACAATTTACGCGATTTTATTCATATTTCAAGAATAAGTGTTCCATTACCCTAGAATACGGGATAGGACAGCTCTCATGAAAAAATCCAAAAAGCATAGTTTGTCCTTGGGAGTCTCGAACGATTTTCTCAACAACGACTCAGGCGATTTATATTTTATACATAAATATTTTTTTTCAATAACCCTATAAGGTTGCGTAAATGACATGAAAAAAATAAACAAGGTGTCGGTATCGCTTGACTGGATTTTTTAAAACAGTTCCTTCAAATTCGACTCATGCCTTTTGGTTTATATTTCATAAGTATTTCATTAATAACCCTAATATACAGAGCGTTCAAAACGTCTCTATACACCTGAATCGTGGCAAGTCAAAGTCACATGAAATACAATTTTATGCGAAGGTTTGCAACACTGCTATATTATCGCCTTGCAGTGTTCCTTTCGTATGCAGTATGCGTGAAGTTCCTTTCTTAGATTCCAGTCGGCAAAGTGACGTTGAAGTGATTGTTGCATCTAGTTAGCGGTCTCTGAAACAATGGTGTTAACTTTGGAACAACGAATATTCCTGGTTGAACATGTGTTCCGTGAACAAGGTGAGTACAAACAGACAGACAAAGATAAGTTTGCAGCTAGGTTTCCGGATACAGCTGTTCCGAATCGTCACACTGTAAGGGCACTGATAGATAAATTTAGAGATATTGGAACGGTAATGGACTATGATCGAAGTGGTAGACCGTCAGTGCTCGATGAAGAAAAAATGCTACACATATCAAATGCAAGCATGTTTGGAGGCTCACGGGGGACATTTCCAACATTTGCTGTGAAAATGTGTGTGTATATACTACGCCCTGTACATAGTGCTTTTATGCCATAAAATATAATAAATTCTGAGTAAAATAATTTTCTCGTTGCTTTGAATATGTGACAATTGAGGTATATAGAGACTTTTTGAACGCTCTGTATATTGTATAAATCCTTTCTCATTACAAAATGTCCCAAGTAATAGTTTACTTTTGGGATGAGTTATTTTCGGATGAAGTTTTCCACAAACGCCTTATAACTCTGTTCGTATTTCACAAACAAATATTTCAGTATGCAGCCTAACACGAATTAAGAGAGAAAGTTTAGTGCACTGGCTTGATCTTTTGTCATTGCACTAACTGTTTTATTATCGTTAATCTATATGGTTTCACAGTTAATAAATCCGCTCTAGTATCTTTAATACGTATAGCCTAAGATCACGTAATAATTATGCGTTACAAATGTGATATTTCAATTGATTTACATTATTCGCTTATGTCACATAGATTAATGCAGGGGCGGACCCAAGGGGCTGATCGCCCTCCCCCCCAGAAGAGGAAACTTTCTTATTTTAACAAATAAAACACAGTTCTGACCAGAGCAGAATGAAATATATTAAAACTATACTTACAATGTGTTACAGTTTCAAGGACCTAACGTCCTCTTCATCAGACACCAACACCTTTCTTATTTTATATATATAAATAAAACATATCCCAAAGTTTGGACCCCTTAAAAGTAGCAGTATAACAATCCACCGCCCCCCCCCCCCCCAGAAATCGGTCCTGGATCCGCCCTGGATTAATGTAGACTTCTTTTATCGAGAACAGCCACGGGACCAAGCACACCAAAGGCGACAACATTTGACTACATATACGAGGCGGCTTCAAACACTCCTTGACTCTGGTTTCTAGAAAATGTGTAAGCAAAATAATGGCTTCAAATTTAGTAGCATCCATATAATAGAGCGGTTGAAGTAAGGATCACTTACGCAAAATTTCAATTCCATATCTTTTTGACTGTTTATATTTTCATTTCCAATAGAGTATTACAATTCAACAAGAAACGTGTATTGATCGTAGCTAACATACGTACCTGTGAAGATGAAACAATATGTCGTTTATCCTGCGACCAATCTGAGCAAAGAACTTTCGCCTGATGGCCTTTAAGTACTCTGCGAGTCTTAATGTTAAGATTGGCAACACTTTCCAATCGTTGAGCTACTGTGGCAACTGCAATTATAAATAAATAAATTAATTAAAATAAACTGATATCATAGTTATTAAAGACAAAAGTTCAAACTTGTTACAGTAAAATATCAAGCGTCTTTCTCTTTTTCCTTTCTTCGTTTTATTGTTCATTTCAAGAAGGTGACTTTAACGATTGATAAGTTAATTAAAAGCAGTGATTTGGCTACACTCAACCACTGAATCGCCCCTTCAATCCAATGATCACATTCTCCTAATTTTCTTCACCCCTAATAGCAGTGGCGTATCCTGAGTTTTGAGGTTGGGCATGCAATGTTCCAATACCACTACTTCTACTACCACTATATAATAATAATAATAATAATAATAATAATAATAATAATAATAATAATAATAATAATATAATTTATTATTATTATTATTATTATTATTATTATTATTATTATTATTATTATTATTTGTAAAACGCTCCAGCACTCCTTTATGGTGGAACATTCTACCTTGCGGCGTAGAATAAACTTTACATCTGTTTCAGTATGATGATGATGATGATGATGATTGGTGTTCTGCCCGAAGGTAAGTCTTTGACCCGAAGGTCCCATGGTGTTTTTCCATTGCCTTCCATAGGATGATGATGACGTCCTAAGGATGGGACCAACAGCTTAACGTGGGATCCGAACCACTTGTGTCTCCACCGGGAATCGAACACGGGACCCCTTGATTACAAGGCGACGAGCGTAACCACTCATTCACGGGGGACACAATATTGAATGATGAAAAGAAATATATTTTGTTCAAGTGCAAACAGTACACTGTTCGAGAAACGAATGTTCCACCGTCAATTTCTAACTAGTTTTCAAAATCACTTTTATGCTTTAAAATGCTTGCACTTCCTCTTCCGCTAATAAAATAACGTAGTTCATATATATTCTTACTAGGTAGCTATTGAACGATTTGAAAATACACACTATTCACTAGGAAACACAACTAAGGAATAATATAATCAATCCAAGGGTTGATATAATCCACCCAATAATCAGTCCAATGCTGTGCTGAATTTGCTTCTCCAATTTAAGCTCTTTAAAACAAAACAAAAAAAAAAAAAAAGAAAAAAAGAAACAGAGACAGTGGTAAACCAAATAAGTTGGCAACTGTGACTGAGGACATGAGGAAGATTGTCAGCGAGGACAATCATCCCCTTTCTCAAAGAGGGACACCTTCGAGCAGGCAGGCACATTGCGCTTTTTTTTCTCTCCCTCTCTCTCTGTTTCGTTTAACAGAAGAGCAAAAAGAATGTGGATGCTCCAATCGCCCATGTAAAACTGTAATGAAGTCCCAGTCGTCATTGCATTTCCTCTTGTCCCTCTCGCCCAGAAACTTACGAAACTAATGGATACTTTCTTATATATGTTCCTCGCTACGTTCCAGCGGTTTCTCAAGCATGTATATAACTCCAAAGTTTGTTTGTTACATTGGTGTGCACATCTATAAGCGCATCCTAATAGTAATGCGGAATTAATACTTAAAAAAAAAATAGTTTGGGAAAAGAAGGGGGTTCAATGCTCTTTTGCGTTACTCTTGTACCCACCATTCTCTGTAAATATAGCACGTTCAAAAAGAGTAGACTATCAGAAAATAATTAGAATTATGATAATACTCACCAATTACTTGAAAAGAAAATCCACTCTTCTGGTTTTCTTGCAAAATTCCTCGGTGACTTTGTCAAAGAATGAATCTTTGCTTTTCATTTGTATTAGAAGATCTTTCTCTATAGACATCATCGCCAAAGCCGAAAGACGTTCTTGTCCTTGAGAATTTCTCTGGAATGTTTTTATGCGTTTCAAGGCCGAAAATGAACGTTCCACTGATGATGTATTTGAAGGTATAACTCTAATTAATTCGCACAGTTTGTTAAGTTCTTGAAGGCCAGTCTGTAGACCATTTGAAACTAAGAAGTTGTAAAGATCTCCCAAACTCCTTCCCACAAAATGATCAGAATTATAGACACCCTTAAGCTCGGCTTTCAATCGTACAAAATCAAAGAACTTTCCGTACATTTTCTCCAATTGCACAAACTGTTGTTCTGGAAAATCTTTTGAAAATTTTGAAAATTTAGAACAATCAAGAAGTTCCAAAAAAGACATTTCTGGCAGTGAATCAAAACGGTGCTGTAGCTGCAATATTATGGTGTCATATATTTCACAATAAAGCCTCTTGAATTCCTCCTCTACTGATAAGGGATTGGCTTGTTTTCGGCGTTTTGTCGGCGGATCATTAGATAGTAAGGTGTCGCGCCAAACTTCTTCAAAACCATTGTTGCGTTTTGATGACAGTCTCTCCTTCAGTGTCAGTATTTCTTTTGAACAATACGCAATGTCTAAAGACTTGGACTGTAAGATATTAAACACTACATCGGTGAAAGTGTATATGTCTTGAAACAAATTTAGAAGAAAATTAAACTGAAAGTCATTTAACTTTGCAAGAAATCCGTCTGCCTCTTGTACGGTAATACTATCCCAATCCCCAGGAGATTCTAAGATGGCTTCTAATAGTTCCTGCAGCTGATCTTTGCAGTTAGCAATAGTTTGCACTAATCGGCTGGAAAAGTTCCATCTCGTAGCTGCAAGTCGTGGGAATCTTTTCTTAACAAATGTGTCCAACATATTAGTTCTTTTTGTTGAAGAAGAGAAAAATGCAGCAATTCCATTAATCGTAACGAAGAATATGCGACAAGCACTAATAAAGGAAACGGATTGTGACAACACAAGATTTAGCTTATGTGCGTAACAATGTATAAAAATCGCCTCCGGAACAATTTCCCTTACCCGCCTCTGGACCCCACTTATGTCACCTGCTAACACTGCAGCCCCGTCGTAAGTTTGTGCGATCAGTTTATTTTTGCACTCAAACTGTTCTAACACTTTCATAATTAGATTTGTTAATGCGGCAGCACTACGATCAGAACTAACGTCACTAAACCCTAAAAATCTTTCAACAACGTTATTGTTGTGACTGTAACGCAACACAGTAGATAACTGGGATAGATTGGTGACATCTGATGTTTCATCGATCATAATAGATACGAAACGACTTGTTTTGATTTGAGATTTAATTTCTTCAACCATAACTGCACCCACACTTTGTATTAAATCATTTTGAATTAAGGGAGATGTACCTGAGAAAACCTTAGATGTGGTCAAATGATGTTTCAATTTTGCATCAAATTCTGATAACAACTGTAGGATTTCCACGTAGTTGCCTCGGTTGTTCGATTCTTCGCTCTCGTCGTGCCCGCGAAAAGGTAATTCTTGCTTGCCTAAAAGACACGTCACATACGTTAGTCTTTTCAAAATTTCCCTATTCTCTTTTACGGTTTCATTATGATTTCTAATATCCTCTCGCTTTTGCTTGTCAAATTGTACGTCTATTCTAATTTTGCCAAAGGTCGCCAAAGTTATTAGTGCATTAACGTGAGAGTCCGATTTTTCGTGCCTTGTAATAGCAGTATGAAGGTTATTCAGGTCTGCGTAGCCCCGGTTTTTACTGTTCCATGGTGAGTTCTCGGTTCCGAACAAAACACAAGGCCAACAAAAAAGTTTGCACAAATTTTCCGAACCGCAAAGCCACACAGTTTTATTATACACTTCGGGATTAAAATTACGCACACAAGTTTTGTTTTGTGACTTTAAGTTCGTTAGAGCTGGAGTGGGTCGTCCATTTCTTACTATAAGTAACTTTTCCTCCATAGGGCGAGCACTGAAAGGTTTTTCAAACAAGTCCAAAATTACGTCTTCTCTATCCATAGTAAACACTAAAAAGATACACTTCACACAAGACACAACACTAACGATAAAGTAAAACGCACGTACTATAAATACTTCATGCAGCGAAACGAAATAGAGTTAAAGACCGCACCGCACCACACATCTTTCCGAAATTTCTTCAACTATGAGTCAATGAACTTTTCCCGCTCGAACGAGGACTTCCGATAACACATTCTCTCGTCAATTTTCGCGGATTTTTTTGGCCAACTTGTGCTTTCCGTAAGAGTACGCTTTGTTGCCGTAATTCAAACCTATATTTCACATTTTTTTCATACACCGATACTCTCTTGCATTTAGATCCGACAACGCTGCAAAAGCAGAAGAAATTCTGCTTTCACGTCAGACATTTTTTTTAATGCTTTGTTTCCAACCACTTAAGCATTTTTTTTACTAAACAAATTCATACACATTTAAATCACATCTGCGCGATTCTTTATTTAACAAATAGTACATTAAGTGACTACAAAGTAAATGTATTTGAGATAATGTCAATACATATTCTCCGTACTAGCAATTTAATTCATTTAGCTCATTTCCTTCATTTAGCTAATGCAATTAAATTGAGAGAGTATTTGGTATATCTTTGATTTAGTCATTTCGTGTATATGTATAGATGGCAACTATGCTGCGTGCAACTTTCGAGTTGCATGCATTTTGGATTTCTCTCGCTTCTTTCACCCAATAAAACACAGGTTTACAGGCTAGCGGACGACAAGGATCTTGAGCGGATGCCTACACACATTGTCGAGAATACTGCAGCGCCACACGTGAACAGTTTTCTCAACTACTGACTGCCAACTACTAACGCGTACTGGCCTACGATATCAAGGGAAGTTCCGTAATTTTTCAGTGTTGGCTCCTTGAAAATTAATTAAAAATAAATAAACTAGAATAAGAACGCATGCAATGCATGCCTTGCATTCATGCAGAATACGCCGCTGCCTAATAGAGTGGTGTATTTCCAAGACCAATAGTGATTTTTTGTAATAAAGTTCCTTCTAAATGTTCGTTACTTTCTCGATTATCAAAAGCCTATATATGATAGAACAGTAGCGGAATTCATGTTCTTTCTTAACGAAGGTTTACTAAAAATCATTTTTAAAATACCTTTAAAAAATACTTACGGACGCAAAGGACACCCGCACAATCCTTATGGAAGTTGGATTTTGGTGGAATTGCTTGAAAACGTGATATGTTGTAGGTATTGTGTTCTTGAGAAAAAGTCTCAATGGGCTCAAACACAAATCACTGATCACTTGGCCACTACAGGGGCACTTTTTTGAAAACATACGAAGATAACGATATTCTGGATTTCTGTGAAAATGTCTGAAACCCGAATGCTGTAGATATTGTGATCCTGAAAAAAAGTCTTAATGGCCATAACCACCAATCACTGACCGTTTAGCCACTACTAGGCCACTTTTTTAAAAGCGGACAAAGATAGTTTTATTCTGAACTTCTGTGAAAATGACTGAAATCCGATATATGCTGTAGATCTTGTGATCCTGAGAAAAATTCTTAATGGACACAACCACCAATCACTGACCGTTTGGCCACTACTAGACCACTTTTCTGAAGGCAGACGAAGATAGTGACTTTCTGCATTTTGGTGAAAATGACTGAAAAATGATATATGGTGTAGATATTGTGATCTTGAGAAAAAATCTTGATGGACAAAACCACCAATCACTAACCATTTGGTCACTACGGACCATTTTTTGAAAACAGTCTAAGATAACGATATTCTGGATTTCGATTAAAATGACTGAAACCGTGATATGTTGTAGATATTGAGAGTCTGAGAAAAAGTCTTAATGGCCAATCATTGACCATTTGGCCACTTTTTTTTAAAGCAGACGTAGATAGTGATATTCTGCGTTTCGGTGAAAATGACTGAAAATTATATATGTTGTAGATATTGTGATCCTGAGAGAAAATCTCAATAGGCACAACTACCAATTACTGACCATTTGGCCATTACAGAGCCACATTTTTGAAAACAGCTGAAGATGTGATATTCTTCATTTCAGTGAAAATGACTGAAACATGATATATGTTATAGATATTGTGATCCTGAGAGAAAGTTAAACCAATCACTAACCATTTGGCCACTTTTTGAAAACACCTGAAGATAACAATATTTTGGATTTCGGTAAAAATGACTGAAACCGTGATATACGAGTATTATAGATATTGTGATCCTGAGAAAAAGTCTTAATAGCCATTACCACCAATCATTGCTCGTTTGTCCACTACGAGGACACTTTTTTTGAAAGCAGACAAAGATAGTATTCTGGATTTCTGTGAAAATGACTGAAACATATATGTTGTAGATATTGTGATCCTGAGAAAAAGTTCCAATGGACACAACCACCTATCACTGACCATTTGACCACTAAGAGACCACTTTATTAAAAAAAAAAAAAAAGCCGAGTATAACGATGTTCTGGATTTCGGTGAAAATGAATGAAACTAATAAATTGTAGATGTCGTAATCCTGAGAAAAATTGTTAATTTGTGACTACCGAGTAAGGGGGTAGGTCAGTTGGTAGAGGATTTGTTCGCATTCGGGAGGTTCGGCCTGGGCCGGTCATCTTGTCAAGGGTTTTCCAGGGCTTTCTTTGTCCCGCATGTGCATCGGGATGCTATCTATGCTTAAATGGTGTTGGTTGCTACTCTCCCCATCCAAGGACGCCCATGTTGTGGTTTCTAAGGGGGGCAAATATAAGCGAGGTTTCAAATACAGTTTCAAATTTTGCTATAACTAATGTAAAAATTCTATTGGGCTTTCCATATTCCCAAGTACGATTTCCTCTTAGGGGCAAGCGCCCCCCTTGCCCCCCCCCTGATGGGCGCCCTTGTCCCCATCCCTTTTCCGGGTTGTGGGATAGGATGAGATCTAAACCTTTTCAGGGTTTTATACAATTCCACAAAAATCTCAGAATGTCGTTACTTTCTGCTTTTTTAAAAATATGGCCTCATAGTGGCCAAATGGTCAGTAATTGGTAGTTGTGCCCATTAAGACTTTTTCCCAGGATCACAATATCTACAACATATCACGGTTTCATGCAATTCCACCGAAATCCAGAATATCACTTTCATCGGCTGCTTTAAAAAAAGTGGCCCTGCAATGGTCAAACAGTCAGTGATTGGTGGTTGTGCCTGTTGAGAAATCCAGTTAAGTATACCCCTTTGTCATGGATCTTTGACTATGATACGGGGTCCATCCAAAGTAAAAATGTGGGGAACACTGCCCTCTAAAGCATCACCCAACTTATTATTATTATTATTATTACTTAATTAGAGATTCACATCCTTAAACGCATCATGGTTAAACCAGGCCCGCAACTAGGGTTTCTGTCACCCGGGGCAAACACACAATTCGTCGCCCCCAGGTTTAGTCAAAAGTATCACTTACTTATGGATTGCAACTGTAAATAACATTCTTAACGAAACCAGTTATATCGATTTTTAAGTATTTTAATCAAACTTATTTTAACCACAAAAATATATTACATTCGTTATGTGCTCACAAGTTTTAAGAATAATTTTGTACATACATTTTGTTTTAATGATGTATGAAGAAATCAATACAAAATGAACTAGAAAATATCTGCCACATTATATAGTTATTAATTGAAATAATACATTTAGTTTTAATAACCCAAAGAATAATTATGTACTTACGCTTTCATATTAAAATAAGAAACTAATACAAAATAAACTGGAAAATATCTGGTACATCATAAAGTTATAATTGAAATAACATTTAGTTCTAATAAACCCAAAAATAATTTTGTACATAAGCTTTCATTAAAAAAAACAGTACAAAATAAACTTCAATTATCTGGTATATCATAAATAGAGCAACCCAAAAGCATAAAAAAGCATAATAGCAATTTAGACATATGGTTGGTACCTTGAACATGAATGTGGTTGTCTAAGGGTTCAGAAGAAACTAATTTTAAAAGAATAATAAAGCATAATTTTAGAAAAAAAAGCATAATTTAAAATATATAGCATAATTCTTGGAAATTATATTTAACTGCAAGTTTAACATATACTATATTAATATTTAAAAAATATATATTTACAATGCAAAATCATTGAGAACATAACAATGCAACAATGAAAAGCTTATTTTTATTTCTGTAAATTTTTCGGTGTAATCCTTTGATGTGGAGAAAAGAAAAAAAGAAAAGAAGAAAACTTTCCGGCAACAATGAATAGTACACAAGAACTCCACACTGTATTGTTATGTGTACCTCTCGAACTTGAGCACTTTCTGTAATTTTTGTGCACCTTTCTGTATACTTTCTCTTTCTGTATATATGCACCTCTAAGGTGCACACAAGTGATAGAAAAAACTGATTCGAGCAAAGCATATCTCTTTACAGTGCATTGAGTAGAAAGTTCATTAAATATGAAAGAAATTTTTTCATAAAATATTAATAAATAGATCAAGATATTCAGATTATTTAATGTATAGTAAATATTATGCATTATACACGATTAATGTAAAACAATGATTGAAATTAACAATAAAGCATAATAAAGCATAATTTGGACTGATAGATAACAATTCAAAATGCCTCGAAAAGCTCTGAAGCAAAACTAATAGATAAAACTGCATACAGCCTTCATTTGCAAAATCCCTTGGTATTTAGACGTACAAGAAACAATTAAATATACTGAGGCGTGTAACTTATCTTTTCCGCCACAAAACTGCCCTCTAGTTTAAAAGCATTACAGCAATTGCCTAACATTAAAAGTTGGCGCGTCTGAGCTAAACTCTTCAACCATCAGCAAGCAACAACAATCGGTAACTTTTCGCCCCCGCCCCTATTGATAACAGCGTTGTAAACTTCAGAGATGTTCTCAATGGAATTATACAAACAAACAAACAGCTCCTTGTGATAGGAAAGGAAAGGGGGGCGGATTCTCTGTGGTCGTCCAAGGGAACAAATGCATGCAATATTAGGTTTTTAATGTATGACATTACACCTATTTAGATGAGACTCTCTCTATCTATCTATATACGGTGTATATATATATATATATATAATCAACGAAAAGAGGTCCCATGGAAAAGGCCAAGCAAACTTTTGATTTCTTTTAACCTCTAGAATAAGTTCCTCAAGGGAAAGGGTGTGATTTTTAAAACAATTGATATATCTTCTTTTCGGCGCCCCCTCTAACCACGCGCCCGGGGCACATGCCCCCTCTGCCCCCCCCCCTAGTTGCGGCCCTGGGTTAAACTTCAGTATAAGAACCAATCTTTTATTTGAAACCGTAAAATAAGAATAAACAGTGCATATCATGATGCTAACAACATTGAATATTAGGACTAATTGACTACGTTTGGCTATGCCAAAAATGATGTGAAACGATGAGCTTAAAGATGTGAACCCCTAATTTAATAACAACAAAATTTGGCAGAGCATGCCCCCAAATTCTTACCTGAGAAGGCACTGCCCCCCCCCCCCCCATGTTCCCGTATCTGTGCCAGTGGCGCACGCCATCAGGACACCTTACTCGAATTATGTATTATATATATATATATATATATATATATATATATATATATATATAACCAACATATATATTTTATTAAACGAATTAATTACGTTAATGTGTTATCTCTAAAACTGGCTCCAGGTAAGCTTGGCTTTGATGCTATGCTACAGTACGGAAAACAATTTCTACAGGAGTCACAAAATTATATACTGTATCTATGTTCGATATTTTTTATCTATAATTGTTTCAAATACACATAACTCGATTGTGTTGTAAATATCAAATTTAGCTACAGGTCTACGAGAATATTAGTACAATAAATAAATATTAAATTCCTATTTTTATTTCTTTCATTTTTACTTCTGAGCAATGGTAGGAGAGAAGAAAGTACGGTGAACTTGAAAACGAAATCGAATTCGAGATTTCAACGGATTTATATGTTTCATGGCTATTGCATGCTGAGAAAACTTTTTTTAAGTGTCTGTCCGTCTATTCATTCGTCCGTCCATTTGTCCCGATGTAAATATATTCACTCTCCGAGAACCTACTCTCTGTTCAACGTATCGAGACCAAATTTCAAACTTCAGGTATACGAATCTGTACGGGTGCTTTCCAAATTTTCTTCCTAATATTGTTTAAGTAATAAGTTGTGATGAATAAATCCACAAACGATAGTCCACTGTTGGGTAAGTTTAATTTTGATATTTTTTTAATGACTCAGGCGATTTTGTTCATATCTCATTAATAATACTATAATATTACGTAAATCACTTTTCACGAGAATATCCACAAGGAATAGTTTATAAATGAACTTCGCTATATGTATGTTTCGCTTTCAATTATGTTGAAAATGGTACAATAGCCGGCCCGCGGGGCGGTTGCGGCCCACTGAACCCTTTCATCCAGCCCACCTGATCCGTTACTGCAGATGTATTTCTTACGTAATCTCTTAACCTTAATTGAATTTCTATTCTGGATAACTGATGTCCACCTTAAAAATATCCTTTGCATTGGAATATCCAATGTGCCACCGAATATTGAGAGACTAGTTCAAAACTAAAAGGATCAAGTTTCCCACTAAAATAGTAAGTAAATAGATTTTTATGTGTTGCTTTAGTAAGTAAATATTTTGGTTATCATTATAGCAACTTTCCTGTTCCTGTGGTGTTACTGTACGATGGACAAAGTTTACTATTAAATATGACTATTCAATTCTTATGAAAATGTTATAAATTGTCTTGTATGGCCCTCAAATCCTTTGTGATTGGCCCGCCTACAACGATATTGTATATCTGACATCTGTGAATTACTTCCTTTTCTAATTGTAGCTATTTTGGGCAACGGTGCTTAAAAGTGTACAATCTGTTGTGAAGAAGAAGAAAAAGGTAGAATATATGTGGAGATAGATAAAATAAGCATGTAATGAGAGTTGCTGTAACAAGATATAGTTATTTCTCGTTGCTATGACAACATGCATTTGATGTGTCTAATTTCTCTTGTAATTATGACTGAAAATTAAGGTGCTGGACTTAATCGAACTGTGGGCTATAATTGTAACAGAAAGGTAAAATAATTTTAACGGTAAGTTTAAAATAGTCTGAAACATTACATTATTTAGATGGTGTTTTCCGCCCAGAAACCTTGAGATTTGTTTAAAGCAGAGTAAGCAATCTCATAAATAAGCGTCAATACAGAGTATACTTTGTTAAGATGTAAAAGGAAAATTTATCATAACATTAAAATGGATATACCTAGAGTCGAAAGTATTAAGATGAAGTTGGTGATATTGAAACACCAGGATCGGATACATCAACGAATGTGGTTGACCTTATAAAACAGTTAGGTCAATCCTTATCACAGAAAATGAAGCAACTGACACAACAAACACAGCAAATGGATATTAAATTTGAACAAAAGTTTCAGCAAATGGATAGCAAATTTGAACAAATTACACAGTCCATGACACAGTAAATGGATAGCAAATTTGAACAAATTACACAGTCGATGACACAGCAAATGGATAATAATTTAGAGCAAATAACACAGCAAATAAACGCTAAATTAGAACGAACAGACTGTAGGATGGAACAAATGTTGCACAGATTTACAATTGTACAAAGTTCGGTGGAAGTGGTTGAAACTCAAGTTAATGAGCATAGGAATCAGATTAAAGAGTTACAGAAAGAAATTAATGCTATCAAGGAAAAGATTATCAGCAATTATGATAATACTGATCCGATCATCAGCAGAGACCATATGCCAAATGAACCCAGATTAGCTATAGAAGAAAGTAAAATACCGGAAAGCTATTCTGAGAGGGATGATAGTGCCTCTAGCATTGGGAAAGAAGAGAGAAGACCACATTCATCACATCGTAGGAAAACCAGATACATACAGTCTAAACATTTGAAACAGTCTCATAATAATCATATCAGATTTAGTGAAATAAGATCTTTGACCAAATTTAGTGGAAGGTCGGAAGACATACCAGCAAGTGCATTTTTGGAAAAATACGAAGAATGCGACTTAATTTGTGTATATAGATCCAAATTACTTAAAATTTTACCACACGTTTTACTACCACCTTGCTCTGTTTGGTTCAAAGCGATTAGGGGATATTTACGTAATTATTTAGATTTCAAGAACGCACTGCTTTCAAATTTTGAGAATGATTTCATGCTGGCAAACCGAGACGCTTTGGTTCGAAACAGACGTTATGATCCCAAAATTGATAAGAATCTTACTGATTTTGTAATTTCCGTATATAATGAGTTGAAGTTAATTAATCCATACCTACACGAATCACGCATTATAGCATTTGGATATTGTTACCTTTTAGGTTGCAGCAAATACTGATTTCTGCACAATGCATTAATTTCAATCATCTAATTATGATAGTGCAAAATTTTGAAATCAATCAATGGTGCAAAGTAATACTAATCGACACCAGACTAATAATAACCGAAACCAAGCCAATCATAGCAATCCGAAATATCAATGTGCGTGAAGAGTGTAGTTCTAATGTAAGAAGTAATGATAAATTCAATTATACCGGTAATAGAACCGAACTCAATTTCAGAAGAAACAGAAATGATAATCGTACAGCATTTGGAAATCAGGCAAACAGTATATCTAATTTTTCTCGAAATGGATTTTGTAATAACTTCATAGGTGGCAGAAATTATCAAAAATTAATTAATTAAAAATTCATAACCAAAGAACTGGAGGAATTCATAATGTACAGAACGATACTCAAGATAATGCCATTCAATGTAACCTAATCGAATCTTTTGGTAATGTAACCTAAGCTAAAGTTATGGCGTCCGTCAAAAACATATTCAATTAATTCTTGTTTAGCTTCACTTTGAATGCAGTTATGATTTCATTTGTAATTCGTACTTTGTTTGAATTCTATACGGATAATATAAATGAACGTTACATTATTAGATGATTTCTTTGTAATTCGCTTCACTTATCAATATTGTGCTTTCAAAGTATTTTATAATTATCTTAATTATGTCCAAATGGAAGAAATAAGTTATGTAATATTTCAATATACCTGAATTTAATTTGTCTATGAGCTCCGATGATATTGAATTAAAGAATCTCTTTTAGGACCTACATAATTAGCAAAAGCTTCGCATTTTTGAATAAGTCCTCTTCGTTGGTAATTTTATTGAATTAAAATGAAATTGATTATTAAATGAATGTAAGAATATTATTGAGACAAAATTTATATATATATATATATATATATATATATATATATATATACAGGGTGGGCCATTTTAATTAATCCACGGAAATATCTGAAAAATGATAAAACATAGAAGAAATGTTTCAAGTACACGTTATATATTGCTAAGGGGGAAACCCAATTCCGCCCAAAGTACCTCTCCCCGCCCCCCCTAAATGGGGGTAACGGAGGGTAACTTTGAAATGTCAAATGGGAACATGGGTCGAGTAATACCTCGTTCGAAAGGTCTTGGAAAACTAAGTAACGCTGTACCAAAAGATGTTCCATATTGTGCACCGGTTTCAAAATGGCCGCCATAATATGGTTCGGGAACTCCAGTACCCGTAGTGTGAAAACCATGGAAGTAAGTGAATGGAACAAAATTGAAATACGTAAATATCGTAGGGCATATCGAACGGTGTGGTCCCTGTGATCCCAGTGGCCTCCCTAAAGGAGTCTTGGGGGCTAACTTCAAAATTTCAAATAGTAACACGAGTCGAGTGGTACCTCGTTCGATAAATCTTGCAAAATCTAACATATTGCAGGAGAAAACGATTGATGTGAAATGGCAGTGTTCTCAAAAGGCCGCCGAAACATAGTATCCGTGTCAGAGAAAAGGTTTAGTACCCGTAGTGTGAAAGCGATTGGAGATAAATCAACAAAAGAAAAACTGGAGTAGCTAACTGACGTAAGGCAGATCGAGAGGTGTTGTCGGGGTGACTCCAAGGGCCAACTGAAAGGTATCCGGGGCCAACTTGAAAATGTCAAATAGCAGCTTGAAGCGAGTAACATCACGTTACATAGACAAATTAATATCAAACAGCTTCTGTAAGAAAATTTTCGACATGAGACACCGTTTTCAAAATGATCGCAAAGACATGGTGACTGTGTCTAAGAAAACGTCTAGTGCCCATAGTATGAATACGGTTAGACATAAATGAAAATAACGAAAATTAAGTAGGAAAACCACGGAGGCGTTCCAAGGCTCGAGAATAATACAACAGAGATAAAAATATTAGAGTAAAATTGCCATAATGTATAGAGAGAAATCCAAGTCCTGCAAAATAATCTCACCCTGCGCTCTGTATGTGAGTCGGGTGGAAAGTAAAGTGAAAGTTCAAACGAGAAATCTACTTTAATTCGTAAATTAAGGCTAACCTTACAAATAGGTATGGTGTGGTTGAAACATTTGTTTGTAAGGATGACGCTGAAGTGACTAAAAAAAGAGAAACTTTTATGCAATGCGTGCTGGTGTGGCTATTCGGAAAGCATTTCGGGGATATACGTACATACCGTTTCGTCCCTCAAGCTCACAATATGACATGAATGCTAATAGTTAATCAAAATGTAACTGTGGCCATCCGCGTTAACTTGGTGCACCAATTCTCTATGCATGAAGTCTGCCTCCCAAACAGCATTGGGTAGGTCAAGCGTACGCCCGAACCGTTGTCCGGTCGGACATTGAAATTTTGAAGTTAGCCCACAAGACCCCTTCAGGGAGGCCACTGGGATTACAGGGATTACATCATTCGATAGGCCCTATGATATTTACGTATTTCAATTTTGTTCCATTCCTTTACCTTCCATGGTTTTCACACTACGGGTACTGGAATTTCCGAACCATATTATGGCAGCCATTTTGAAACCGGTGCACAATATGGAACATCTTTTGGTACAGCGTTACTTAGTTTTCCAAGACCTTTCGAACGAGGTATTACTCGACCCATGTTCCCATTTGACATTTCACAGTTACCCCCCGTTACCCCCATTTAGGGGGGGCGGGGAGGGGTACTTTTGGCGGAATTAGGTTTCCCCTTTAGCAATATATAACGTGTACTTGAAACACTTCTTCTATGTTTTATCATTTTTCAGATATTTCCGTGGATTAATTAAAATGGCCCACCCTGTATATATATATATGTGTGTGTGTGTGTGTGTGTGTGTGTTGTATATTTTATATATGTGAGGGCTATTCGGAAAGTAAGGTAACCATGTATGTAAGATATGTGACGGTCCAGGATTCTTTCTTCAATTATAACTAATTAAGAAGTCCTAGTCGAGAGCCATATATACAACGATATTGTATATCTGACATCTGTGAATTACTTCCATTTCTAATTGTAGATATTTTGGGCAACGGTGCTTAAAAGTGTACAATCTGTTGTGAAGAAGAAAAAGGTAGAATATATGTGGAGATAGATAAGCATGTAATGAGAGTTGCTGTAACAAGATATAGTTATTTCGCGTTGCTATGACAACAGAAGAAAGATTATTCATGGAGTTTTAAGAATAAAAATTAATTGTGATATGCATTTGATGTGCCTAATTTTTTTTTGTAATTATGAGTAAAAATTAAGGTGCTGGATCGTGTTGACTTAATCGAACTGTGGGCAATAACTGTAACAGAAAGGTAAAAGAATTTTAACGGTAAGTTAAAAATAGTCTGAAACGTTACACGCCCTCTGTTCCAATTTGCACATGCCTGGTTGAAACTGAACTTACTTTCTCCTATGAAAGTATGACATTTGTTGAGAATTTTGACAAAATTATTACTTTGGAAACACTTTGGAATCTCACCTCAGCAACACAATACAGGAATGAATTAAGGTCACGTATGCAATGTCATAATCTCTACACATCCAGTAAACACACAAAGGTATCCACCAAATAGAAGGCATTGCATTGTTGAACAGCTCTAATGAAAGGGCATCCTGGAGAACACAACTGCGAATGATTTTTCATCACAAATTCAAACTGGGATATTCTGCACAGCAAGCCGTAAAATACACGCACATGAATGTGTGTGTGTGGTGTGTTAGAATTATTTTGTGGAATTACTCTTAGACCAATTCGGTCCGCTCTAGCGGCAATTTACACATTATTTACACACCCCATTTTTTTAAAAATTTTACTAAATAACTCAAGACAATAACAACAATCTATACATTAAAATGTTAGAAAAGTTTATATGTTTGTAGCTAATCCTTTCGACAATGAGATCTCTAAAACTACAAGTGTTACTAGAAACGTGCCACTTTCGCTGGTCGATTCCAAATTTTGAGTAGATTTGCTAGTTCTCTTTCAATTTTTTTTTTAAAAAAAATTTTAGTTTTCTATTCCACATTTTAGGCGTCGTTTTGGACCTATTAATTTAATATTGCAACTACGTTGATACCCTTGTGAAAGGCAACCAGTAGAAGAGTTACGTATAGCGTGTTGATGGACATTTAAGACGCTTTGCTTTAATCTGAATGACTAAGCCTATTGCAAGCTGGCATCTTGGAAGGATTGTGGACCCACAATGGGGCGCACTCGGATATGGAATTATAAGAAAAAATATTTGCATTTATCATCTATTGCTTATCCAAGTTTGCCACAAATTCCCATCAACACTCTATGTATTAAAATACTATATTTATAGGTTTGTCTATAGCAATGCATTCCCTTTGAGTTTTCCTGTCCTTTTCATGTGTCCGTAAAGGGTCTTGCACAAATATAGTGAGAAGTGGGAAGGAGATTCACGCTCATATTAGAACTGTGCACTGTGTAAATAGCGCAGGTTCAGCTAGTAATTTTTAAAAAATAAAAGAAAGAAAGTATCTAAAATAGTATTCACAAAATACTCTTAAACATGGTAATAACTGGTTTCAGATCTTTTCTTGTAGGCCAGAAACCTGAGTGCACAGTTCATGACATAACTGTCGAGAAAAACAAATTTATGTATTATACGTAGGCCTATATATCTCGTAAGATATATATCTTGAAAACAAAGATACAAAGGTCTTTGTCAGTATTAAAGGGCTTAATTCCAAAATTCTCAAATTGCTTGTTGTTATCCAGTTTATTTTCAATAAAATAAGGAAACTGTGGTTGGGAGCGTAGTGAATACACCTTCTAAAGATAAGGAAAACCTATTAGAACCAGGATAGGGTCCCCAGATGTCCTGTTTTAGCCGGATGTATCCTCTTTTTCGGATTCTAAAAATGGTTTGGACAGATTTATAGGAATACGGGAAATTGTACTATTTTTTTTTCTTTTTGCCTCACTGCTATCATTTACATATTTGCAAATAATAGTTAATGTTGCCCTCCTTACTAGTCCAGTGACTAGCATTCACGTTCTTAGCGCACATGGTCCTGGGTTCGAACTTCACTAATTGTTAATGTTACTATATTGTTGCAATGTTCAGTTTTTAAGGAAATGCAAACGCACGAAGAAAATAACCATAATATTTCTGTTATCTGTTATTATGTAAGTTTAATTGTACAAATTATATTTTCTCCATGTTCCTATTAAAGATCTGTCTTGTAATATACAACTTTTACTTAAAATGCCTTTCTTAAAGAATGTCAATTGGTAAGCGCACACCATGAAAGCTATATAAACGTGACATCAGCCTAAATGGAGACTCAGACGTCAGATCTTAAAAGAAACATATTTTAAAACAGAAAAGAGAAAGAGAGTTAACTCCAAATGACAATGTATTCAGAGATAGTCTTGATGACCATACTGTAATTGTAATGTGACCTTGATGTAATCTCGGTCAACGTTTGTTAACTTCCTGTCTGCGGTTCCATTCACACAATGCCGCTTTCCTTGAATAAATATGATTTGTTTTATTAGCAAGGGAAAACTACTCCGCGATGTCCTTTTCACATTTACTTTACCGGTATCTCGTCTTACAAACAAAAAATACCATTAGTCCCCGATCAACCATGTTTATTGTTCAATTGACATCAAGATGGTTGTTTCGTTACTTCTTATTTCTGTCAAAATTATTACTCGAAGCAACGTTGAAATTGTTTGTGCATAAAGATTATGCAATGTATGACCACTAAGTTAACTATGACTTTGCAGATTCGTTTACCATCTCACTGTCGTGCTCCTGGAGCTATTTTCTAACCGGTGAAACTAGCACTAATAACAAAACAAATTAAGGAAACACGATCCATATGACCTTGCAGTAAATATTACATAAGTAACTATAAGCATAGTGCAGGGAAGAGTCAAATAAAAGAGTATTATCGTCGTAAGATACAATAATTAAGAGTTTTCTCCTTGCTTCGAAGGCCTTGAATACGATATGCTTTATTATCTGTCTGTAATACTGTAGAAGAAATCAAATGTAGGAAGTTCAAGTCCGCATATACGTGTATTGCAATTGTTTGTAATCCTACTATATTTTCAAAGTAAAGGACAGAGGAAAGTACAAAACGAAAATTTAGATTACAGTATCGCCGACATATCCTGTTTTTACTGTCCTTTAACAGTAGGAATCACTGAAAACTGAAATTTACTACTACTACTATTACTACTACTACTACCACCACCAATAATAATAATCATTAGGGACCGGATTTTAAGGTGCAAAAATGTGGTAGGAAAAAGGGAATAAAACGTGCTGAAAAATCATTCAAAAAGGTGCAAATAGGATATATTTATTAAGTGCTATAGTATACACTTACATGAACATTCTTTATTCATTACACCAGCGAATATTGATAAAATCTTAACATTTGACATAAATTACAAAATTGTTTTTATTTAATCTCATAAGCTTGTACAGCGGGGTACACTTCTAAATGGTACACCTTAGCCGTAAATCTCCATATGGCTGTACCATTTAGAAGTGTCCCCCGCTGTACAACATTCAACATTCTTGTAATAAAATTGTGGTTAAAACCAACTCGGTACTTAAAAAAAGAAAACGTTAATTTAGCAATATTGTAGCTTGAGAAACCGTTACATACTACTAGGTTTTCAGAAACTCATTATACTTGATTATGCACAACATTCCTATATTTTCGAATGCTAGTTTCTGTCGCTTGGAGCTCAGGATATCCTTGTATGTGGAGAAACTTCGCTCGACATCAACGGAAACCGTAGTGCATATCTTGTAAGCACATGGTCAGGAAGTTCAGTTGACGTTGCAAAGGTTTCTACGTCCGAATTGTTTCGCAAATTCAGTTCAAATTTGTCCCTAGCAAATCTGTCAAGATTGCTTCTAAATTTATGGAATGTTATGTGTAAACCAGATTGAAAATAAAAGATTCTTCTGTCTACATTTTTTTTTAAAAAGGGAGAAAAAAGGGATAATAAAGATGCTGAAGGCTAAAAGAAGGGGGGGGGATGTTATTAATCTAGCTAAAAAGGTGCAACCAAGTCCGTTTATTCAGTTTGTGTTATGCCCGAATATATATATTTTGAACTTTGGCTGTTATAACAACTACACTTTTAGAAAATGTGCTGCATCTTAAAATCCGCTCTCTAATAATAATAATAATAATAATAATAATAATAATAATAATAATAATAAAGAAGGAAACGAAGAATTAGCGGACCGGTAAATATAGACGAACGGAGAAACTTACTCTAAACATTATTATTATTATTATTACAATTTTTTTACTTTTTTGTATACTCATTTTATTTTATCATTAGTCTTATGAATGAGTGTATTTTACTTGTGGTGTTATTTGGAATGATAATTACGTTTATATATATATATATATATATATATATATATATATATATATATATATATATATATATATATATATATAT
Source organism: Thermobia domestica (assembly GCF_964235325.1). NCBI lineage: Eukaryota > Metazoa > Arthropoda > Insecta > Zygentoma > Lepismatidae > Thermobia > Thermobia domestica. Next base: position 127,948,692 of record NC_137455.1, on the reverse strand, counting down.
ATATATATATATATATATATATATATATATATATATTATTTTCATTGTATTTTCACTTTGTAATAGGCATTGCATGTTTGAACCAATATTTTATTTCATTTTACTTATTTTGTACGATCAGTTGTATGTTATGTCTATCTGCATGCGCCCTATTCTTGTATAAACTTTTTTCTTCTCTTTTTTGGGGCACTTTATGGCTGTAACGCTGTTTGTTCCCAATAAACATTTCAAATATTATTATTATTATTATACTTCGAAACTCCTCATATGTGTCGGAAGTGTTATAGAACGGCTATGTCCTTCCGTCTGTCTATAGGTATCAGAACAATAACGGTAATAGATAGCGACAAGTGCTTTTTGCAATCGATTCAGCGTTTCAGTGAAACATATAATTAATCATCTGCAACATTTTGCCAAAACGAGAAGTGATTGAAATTTATTACTACTTTTGCTTTCAATACTGATTTAGGTACCAAATTTCACATAAGTAAATCCCCACGCTAAGCGGGTTTGCATATCCAGGCTCCTAACTATGAAAATATTTACGATCACTCCAACCCCAATCATTTCACAGATTCAACCTGTTGTATATAAGTTATTAGGACATAAAATTGAATGTAATTTATACGAAAAACCCTTTTATCCATTGCAAGACCTGTAACGTCCAAATATTCACCACAAACTTATAGTTGTATCGACATAAACAAACAAACAAAATAAAAAAAAGTGTGGAGCAGGAAACCACTTTACACAAAAGTCAAAAGAGGTCATTGAAGGCATACGAAGTGGTCGAGCGGTTTGGGTGACTAGTCTGTCAATCAGAAGTTTATGTGTTCAAACCCTGTAGAAAATATTCGTTTTGTTTTTTTCTTAAAAGTGTGTTCCTATTTTCATCAGAGGACTGAGAACATTTCTTTGAATAAATCTTTGGAAACTACTTTTCTCTCAAATTCGATTAGAAGCGAACATTATATGAATTGCAAATCTAACATCCACAGCTGAGAACAAAATATTAAGTATGTTCAATATGTCATTATTATCCTTTGATTTGTAGTGAAAAACTAATTATAAGCATTGACAATTTCAGAAGATTCTCCCCCGGTAATGGTCAAGATATGAATGAGAAAAAACTGATAAAACATTATTAGTCCATTTGAGCATGATCGAAGATAACTTATGGCCACGAAGGGGAAATTTATGTCGACAGGATCTCAAATTCTCCGACAGGTCATGCCCTGAAATCTTCACTGTTTGAAAGGTATCCTTAACAAATAGAATATTATATTTATTTCTCCTTCTACGTTTTGAAATGGAAAAATCATAATTTTAAATAGAATTATAATACGATAAGCATAAAGATTTATACAACTAATGAAGTAAATATCCTTGTGTAAGTTATCGATTTCTATTCGGATTAAAACTCGAATATTCGTTTGCATCACACTTTAAAGTAAATCCTCTCTATATATAGTTCCTACTGGAAAGCATGTTTAACTCCAATTACTTAATCAATATTTTTAATAATATATTTTTATTGTAATACTCTTACTATTCAATGTTGTATGCACTTAATTTCCCAAAGCAAAACCTCACAAATGTATAATTGACTAGTAAATATTATCAAATAAATTATCATTTAGTTTACGTAAACATTGCATCGCCTGATTTGAAACTTCGTATTTTAAATAATAATAATAATAATAATAATAATAATAATAATAATAATAATAATAATAATAATAATAATAATAATAATAATAATAATAATAATAATAGTAGTAGTAGTAGTAAAATCATAGCCATATCTTTATCAGAATTTCAGGCTTAGTCAATAAATGAATTCAACATAGTCTCTATTCGAAGCTCTATTTAATCGAATCAGATAGAAATACGAAGAGGAACTTCGAGAACAGGTAAAAGAAAAATGTTACTTTGGTGGGTTTGGAAATAACTTTTAAGAGTTAGTTTTTTTTTTTTTTTTTTTTTGCAAATTACAGACAAATGCCTTGGACACTTTTTTCTTTTCTTTAAGTTAACTGATTCACCGAACGTATCTGACATATGAGTAACTTGTCTCTATATTCTACTCGGTTATACACGTTTTACAATCTTTTCCATTAACCTTGAGCGACAAGAACAAGAACACAAAAACATCCACATAGGTATGACAGTTAAAATTCCTAACCTCCCCCACGGGGAATCGAACCCGGGACCACATACACCCGAGGCACACGTGCTAGCCACTAGACCAGCGGGAAGAACAAATAAAATGTATTTTGTAGTGTCTGAAGTTTATAGCTATTTCACCCTGTTGTAGTATGTCTATTGATTTTTTAATGTTTACCGTATTCGTTACTTTGAGGAATGATATATATTATTGATATAGGTTTTATTACATATTCGGCCATAAATATTATATAAATTATCAGAATTATTCATGATCTTCCATGGAAATTCACTGGTGCATGCGCAGTAGAAACAGAAGAACACAATTTTCTGATGTTGGTCAGAACGCAAATTTCTAACAGGCTGTCTGAATTCCTTGGTGGAAAGCAGTAGTTCCCAACCTAGGGACCTGCAGCTTCCTCCTGAGTAAGCATGAAGAGCGAGTAAGGTGGCGAAAGCTACTGGCATAAAAGAATTGTGCAATAAATAAATAAAGCACTACTTATTAAGACTTTCAAATTCAGCTTGACAATTTTATAATTGCCGTTTTACAAAAACATCATATTGCACTAGGAGGGTATGCAAAAGTTTTGCTGGAAATAAATATAAATTCCTGGGATTATTATTATTATTATTATTATTATTATTATTATTATTATTATTATTATTATTATGTCTCCTACTTCTTGGCCAAGATGTGAAATATTCACTACCTTCTTCATACCGCTAAATCAATTTCTTCACTGTTTTCTCGTCACAGCTCATACCCCTAGCTATCTGAATGGCAATTTGTCTAATTGTTGCTCGACCTATGATTTTCCCTCGCATAGTAACAGATAGTTTTCTACAGCTTTTAGAGCGAGGTATTTTGACAACCTGTAGAAATTTGCATTGTGATTCGTATTAGCAATGACAGTAAAGTGGATATTTCTGTTCCTACTGTGCATCATCAGTATCATTATATCAGAAGTATTCCGCCATTACCAGCGGGTCACTTACCGCAGCTGAGAAGCTGCCATGCTCCACGATCTTCTGTTAACCTCTCCATCTTCACATACGATTTTTCTGTTTTGATATCGCCAATAGCCTAATTCTGTTTCTATATAGTCTAATTCGTCCTCTCCCTCTCTTCCCTGCCACCATACCCTCTAGCACATCCCTCATGATACAGTTCCTTCTTAAGAGTTTCTACAGTTTCGTCCATGTTTATGTCCTATAAATACAGTAAAATACAGTAAACGAAGCATTTTATGAGTCTTTTTCTTTACAACTCTATTCGTGGTCCCCTCAAAATACTATTTCCTCCATCCTAAAGGCTCTTTTCGCCATTTCTATCCTTGCTTTTATTTCACGTTCGCATGTCATATCATCACTAGTAATAGTACTCAGATATCGAAAACTAATCACTTGTTGTTTTTTCCCGCTCCTACTTCTATATTTCACACCGATCGCTTCGTTTCAATCACCATGGATTTTGTCTTTCTAACATTTATTTTCATCCCATATTCTTCACAAGCCTTTCTCAAGTTTTCTACATCTTATTAATTTTCTTTTTAGATTCTACAACAACAACCATATCAACCCCAAACCGTATACACCTCACCATTCTATCTTCTACGGAAATTCCATCTTCATTATGTAGACTCGTTTTCGTTATCTCCTCTAAATAGTTATTAAATAAAATATAATCGGCGGAATATAGCCCTATAATCTCTGTTGAACTCATCTTCCAATTACACTGTCTGTCTACTGTGCATGCACCAGTGAATTTCCATGGAAGATCATGAATAATTCTGATAATTTATATAATATTTATGGCCGAATATGTAATAAAACCTATATCAATAATATATATCATTCCTCAAAGTAACGAATACGGTAAACATTAAAAAATCAATAAACATACTACAACAGGGTGAAATAGCTATAAACTTCAGACACTACAAAATACCGTTTATTTGCTCTTCCCGCTGGTCTAGTGGCTAGCACGTGTGCCTCAGGTGTATGTGGTCCCGGGTTCGATTCCCCGTGGGGGAGGTTAGGAATTTTAACTGTCATACCTATGTGGATGTTTTTGTGTTCGTGTTCTCGTCGTTCAAGGTTAATGGAAAAGATTGTAAAACGTGTATAACCGAGTAGAATATAGAGACAAGTTACTCATATGTCAGATACGTTCGGTGAATCAGTTAACTTAAAGAAAAGAAAAAAGTGTCCAAGGCATTTGTCTGTAATTTGCAAAAAAAAAAAAAAAAAAAAAAAAACTAACTCTTAAAAGTTACTTCCAAACCCACCAAAATAACATTTTTCTTTTATCTGTTCTCGAAGTTCCTCTTCGTATTTCTATCTGATTCGATTAAATAGAGCTTCGAATAGAGACTATGTTGAATTCATTTATTGACTAAGCCTGAAATTCTGATAAAGATATGGCTATGATTTTACTACTACTACTACTATTATTATTATTATTATTATTATTATTATTATTATTATTATTATTATTATTATTATTATTTAAAATACGAAGTTTCAAATCAGGCGATGCAATGTTTACGTAAACTAAATGATAATTTATTTGATAATATTTACTAGTCAATTATACATTTGTGAGGTTTTGCTTTGGGAAATTAAGTGCATACAACATTGAATAGTAAGAGTATTACAATAAAAATATATTATTAAAAATATTGATTAAGTAATTGGAGTTAAACATGCTTTCCAGTAGGAACTATATATAGAGAGGATTTACTTTAAAGTGTGATGCAAACGAATATTCGAGTTTTAATCCGAATAGAAATCGATAACTTACACAAGGATATTTACTTCATTAGTTGTATAAATCTTTATGCTTATCGTATTATAATTCTATTTAAAATTATGATTTTTCCATTTCAAAACGTAGAAGGAGAAATAAATATAATATTCTATTTGTTAAGGATACCTTTCAAACAATGATAATTTCAGGTCATGACCCGTCGGAGAATTTGAGACCCTGTCGACATAAATTTCCCCTTCGTGGCCATAAGTTATTTTCGATCATGCTCAAAGTAGACTAATAATGTTTTATCAGTTTTTTCTCATTCATATCTTGACCATTACCGGGGAGAATCTTCTGAAATCGTCAATGCTTATAATTAGTTTTTAATTACAAATCAAATGATAATAATGACATATTGAACATACTTAATATTTTGTTCTCAGCTGTGGATTTTAGATTAGCAATTCATATAATGTTCGCTTCTAATCGAATTTGAGAGAAAAGTAGTTTCCAAAGATTTATTCAAAGAAATGTTCTCAGTCCTCTGATGAAAATAGGAACACACTTTTAAGAAAAAAACAAAACGAATATTTTCTACAGGGTTTGAACACATAAACTTCTGATTGACAGACTAGTCACCCAAACCGCTCGACCACTTCGTATGCCTTCAATGACCTCTTTTGACTTTTGTGTAAAGTGGTTTCCTGCTCCACACTTTTTTTTATTTTGTTTGTTTGTTTATGTCGATACAACTATAAGTTTGTGGTGAATATTTGGACGTTACAGGTCTTGCAATGGATAAAAGGGTTTTTCGTATAAATTACATTCAATTTTATGTCCTAATAACTTATATACAACAGGTTGAATCTGTGAAATGATTGGGGTTGGAGTGATCGTAAATATTTTCATAGTTAGGAGCCTGGATATGCAAACCCGCTCAGCGTGGGGATTTACTTATGTGAAATTTGGTACATATAATAAAAGAAACGAACAAACGGTTTCTTGCAAACGATTCAGCGTCACAAGAACATGTTTCATATAATAGGCTAACCAGTGAGACGGATCTAGAAGAAAAAACAAGGGGCAGGCAGAACCCAGACTATGATAGATATATCATGAGTTTACTATAAACTTCCAAAACTATTTAAATAATAGCTAAAATTATTTTTGTTATTCAAAAAACTGGGTGTTCTAGGCCCCCTGGCCTCGGACTAGATCCACCACTGGCTTAATCTTCTATTCGCTGGAAGCAATAAAAACCAACCATTTCTGGTTTCGATTTTATCGCCGTAGAATAAAAACGGTAATAGATAAAGACAAGCGGTATTTTGCAATAGATCCAATGTCTCAAGAGAACATACTGTGTAATCACCTAGAACACTACCGAAACCGGAAGTAGTTGAAGTTTACTTGTACTTTTGGTTTCAATATTGATTTTCATAGAGCAAAATCTGTAAATGATATCGAGAAGCAATCTTTTGCCTTCTATGTTCCTTTACTAAACTTTGTCGTTAACGATGCAGCCACAATATCTCAGTCCACCGTTTCTTTTTTCTTTTCTTTTCTTTTCTTTCTTTCTTTTTCTTTTTTGTATAGTTAAAAAAGTTCTAGTTAAAATGACTTCTTTTCTGCGTCAGTTTAACCTTAGCAGCCTCACTTTAAAACCATTCAGCACCACAAGATGGGAGAGCTGAATTGATACTCTGACTCCACTTAGATATCAAATAGGGGGGTTTATGATACTTTACTTCAAATACGTAATGGCAATAGAATAGACAGAACGGTCACCTGCGCTTCTCTATGTATAGCAAACCAGCTGCGTGGCTTTACTTTCTTTGCCCACTCGTTATCTGGTATGACTTTTCACTTCACATAAACATAGCAAAAGTATCCAAAGCATTGAGTCTCATGTTTCGGATGGAGTCGGGTTTCTTCAAAATATATCTAAGTACTTTGAGAGGAGCAGAAATTATGCAAAGTTTCAATTTTACTTGGTTGATGCGATGGAGTCGGCATTAGTATTAGATGTGGATGATCCACGGATATGTAATACAGTGAAAGCTAGAAGTCGAAAGAAGAGAGAGTTTCAGTAAGAGGCAGAGGATAAAGCTATTGAAGATCCACAAAACAAAATACAAGGTCGGTTTTTATTATAAAATTCTAGACGTGATTGTGTTAGCTTTAAGAGAAACGTTTGAGCAACTTAAACATCACAGCAAGTATTTCTATTTTATTTACGATATAAGTAATCTAAAAGATATGCCACCTGAATTTTTGTCTGAAAAGTGTCTGCATTTTAATACGCGAAGAATCGAAAGATATTAACCCCAATGATTTGAAAGACAAACTGAAATTATTATCCGCTATAATTAAGCTTAAAAGTTCACCAAAAAGACTAAAATTAATTAAGGAATATGACTTTGCTCTCAATGTCAGTGTTGCAGTTATGATTTTGTTTACCTTACCAGTAACAGTGACAAGTAGAGAAAGAAGTTTTTCGAAACTTACTCTAAGCTTATTAAAAACTATCTACGTTCTTCCATATCTAAAACACGCTTAAGTGGTCTAGTGATTATATCAATGGAACACGAATTGGCTGAAACATTGGACTACGCGAATGTAATAAAGGAATTTGCTCATATCAAAGCAAGAAAAGTTGTTTCAATTAAAGTATATTAAATTTGTGTATTTCTATTGTGTTTAGTACATTATAAGTCTTAGGCTAATCACTTAGTAATATCTGATACCCTATATTACCTTCATGCTTCATATTCTATTGGAAACACCTTTTGATATAAAATAAGCTTAAAAATTAAAATTCTTAGTCGGACTAAAACACACACACACACACACACACACACACACACATATATATATATATATATATATAAAATTCTCAGTATGCCCTGCTGTATATCACAGCGAAATCGAGCATACTGAATATTGTGTCATGTATGGAGTCGTTCAAATACTACGTAAGCATTCGAGAGAGGTAATTCAATTTTTTATTTACTGTTCCACTGTTTTTATTTACTGTTTTATGCATTGTTTACTAAAAGTAATATGGCATCTTACTTTTTCCTAATACCGGCGGATTAAAGGGGCGGCAGTTGAAAGTACCGCCCAGGGCGGCAAAACTGCTAGCGGCCATGAACTGATGTGAAGTAATATTAATAAGAATAGTATTTCAAACTGTAAATTGCTGAATTCAACTACTTCTTGTTTTAACATTCATTGCTATAGAATACAAATATTAATAGATAGCAACAAGTTCTTTTTTTTTTTTTTCAATTGGTCCAGCGTTTCAAGAGAGTGTAACTATCAGAATCTACAACACAATCGAAATCGGAAGTGGTTGGAGTTTACTAGTACTTCCGGTTTATATACTTATTTCCATAGAGCAAAAACGGTAGGGATATCAAAACATGGTTTTTGACACAGCTTCCCTGCCTCAAGTATGAATTTTGTTCAAACTTTTGTCTATTTGTTAAAACACGGGAGTGGCGAAAATCTACGTTTATTCGATCACATTACTGATCGCACAACAGGTAAAACGGAAATAGAGACAAGCAGGTATATATATATATATATATATATATATATATATATATATATATATATATATATATATATATATATATGGATTCAGTACTAAGAATATTTTTGATTTTATTCTTTTTTATCACAATTAAAAGTGATAGACATCAATTATTACCACTTCCGATTTTAATGTTAGTCCGTATACAGCCAAAACAGTAAAAGGTACGAGTAACGGCGTTTTGAATGGAATGAAATCTTTTCTTTAAGTTTTACGTCCCACGGTTATGCCGACTAGGCGAAAGGAGACGGTGATGAGAAATGAACGAAAGGTGGAATGAAGAAAGTGAAGGCAAACGGGAGAATCCGGAGAAAACCCACGCACACGATGCTTGTCCATCACAAAATGGCGTTTTGATATTTATTCAGTGCCCGAGGAACAGAATCTATCCTTAATGTTATTCCTTTATTGCAACCAGTAGTTATAGGTGTACTACTTCAAGTTTGAGTATTGATTTTACATAGTTTGGAAGTCTACCATAATTTTACATTGAGAAAGAAAAACTCACTTGTTATTATTATATTATTTATTTGAAGTTCAGTGACTTTATGATTTACATTTTAACGTAGATTCGGATCACATGTGGTTTCACTGTTGAACAACACATTTTCACTCGAACATAGTGTTTGTCCACAGTCCTAGAAAGAATAGGCCAATATCCACACTTCAAATACTTCCCCATACAGGTAAAATTTCAAGTAACTACTGAGCTATTTTGCTCCCAGAAAAGCACCATATTATCATTTTATTGGTTAATTAGTATTGAAATCATCAATGTCAACATAAAAAGAAATATATTTGGAGCGAAAACGATTCTGTTGTGTATTATAATTGATTTTATTAATGTAATATTTTCTTTCTTTTGGAAGTTGTAGTCTTCTAATCTAGAAATTAATAAAAATAATCCAAATTTGAAAGTTCAGAGAACAAGACAATATAAATCCAGACTTTTATATTATAGTAGGAATTTCATCTGCAAGGTACGAGATATACCCTACCTTACCTTTCTTTACAATGAATAACATTTTAATATTTTCCGTTAATTTCCTCTAAAATGCAGAAATTATCAGTCTATTTTTATTAAATGAGGAATTAATAAAAATATCACATTGTTATAATAATAATAATAATAATAATAATAATAATAATAATAATAATAATAATAATAATAATAATAATAATAATAATAATAATAATAATAATAATAATAAACTTTATTTTTACGTGCTGAGAACAGCAAAAATACGGCACTTTGTCTTATTCTAAATTATTTTAGCAATAAATATATATTACAAGTGATAAAATTATGATTACATCTATAACATAAATTACTAATAATAAAAACACTGACAGTGTAGTGTACGTCAATTATTAAAACAAAGAAGTGTCGAAAATTAAAAGTAAAAAAATAGAAGTACTGTTATATTAAAAATTCAAAAATAAAGCCATATTTTAAGAGATGCATTCATTATAGCTTTTTTAAAATCCTACAGATTAAAATATGTTTTCTATTATGCGGTTGCAATAAAATTTTTACCCTTGTACCATATGTTGGAACTTTAAAATAAACAATTTTTAAAATATAGTCTGAGGTACATTGGTTGTCAAGTAACTTTTCTACAAATACAGATTCAATCAATTTTTTTCCTGTCAGCCAGTCGTTCCAAATTAAAGTACGTTATCCAATATTCATACGTGCTAGAATAATAGTAAAGTCCTAATTTAAAACGAAGTATTCTAGGAAAACACTTTTGCACCATCTCAAGTTTGTTTACAAGAGTTTTTGTTAGGCTGTTCCAAGTCACTGAGTCCAAGCTTCTTTTGTCTTTGTCGCAAATAAGATCGTTTTCATTGAAGGTGGAAACACTTTTTAGAAAAAATAACTGATGTAAAAGGAAAATCAATAAATAAAGGTAAAAGAGCTAGTTGCACTATAATTGCAAACTGATATGTTGAGATTGAAACTCGATATTGAATTCTATAAAAAGGATTACCATCTTTCAAATGTATTTGCTTTATCTTTCACTAACATAATAGATTAATATTTAAAGAAAAAACAAAAAACACAACAATATTGTATCTGTAGTAAGTATTTAAGCCTTTCTGAGTGCGAGTGTAGTTTCCCTCCCTTTTGTTGTTCATGCTGGAGTAGCATACTTAAAATCGTGACTTTTAAGATTTGTTCTTTCTGGAGAAAGAGGGAGGCGGCAAATTACGTCATTGCGCTGTCGACAAATTGCCTAGGGCCGGCCCGATGATATATACACTCATGTCCAAAATGAGTGTCGCATATCTATAACTGTCTTCTTGTAAGAATATAATTTGATAATGATTTTGCAGGGTACTTTTAATACTGATGCTGTGTGTATAATCGAAATATGTATATTTGTGGTAAATTTCAAAGGAAAAGAATTATAAATACGAAAATGAGAAAGAGTAAAAGAAAATGTTGCTAAATGGACAAGAAAGTTTTATTTTCGTTTTATTGTTCTTATTTACTGCTGTTTTGACATGAAATTTGCCACATGCATGTCTTTGCCGATTATACACATACAGTGGCGTATTTACGATTTTGTTTCGGGAGGAACTTTGCTAACTTTCGGGGGGGGGGTGCTTTGCCTGGAAATGTAAAAATTCTGCAAGATAATTCATTTACTTTATTATACTAAGTAAGATTTCGGGGGGGCTTAAGCCCGGAAGCCACCCCTTAATACGCCACTGTACACATACTAACATTATCAGAAAAACCAGACGGATTCGTTATCAAATTATATTCCTACAACAACATATTTATAGACATGCGACAATAATTTTGGACATAAGTGTACATACAAGACATGCATATGGGATGACATAATTTGAAGTAATGCATGGTGTTTCAAAATGAATATTAGGGTTCTGAAACTTTGTAATAGACCCTATCTATTAAAATTAACTTACAATTATAAGTATTATCAAATGAAAGAGCCTCAAACAGTTTTGTACACACGCGTGCCATGCATTGTTTCCTCTGTCTGCCGTTAGAAAGAGCAAGTAGCAAAGCTGAAGACTAGAGACCAGAAAGCTTTGTGTGTTTTAATTTTGCAAAGACTGAATCTGTAGCTACAGTGCAACCGTCTGTGTGAATTGAATGTTTTGTGCCATATGGCGGAAAGTTTATGGGCCTTTCTCACCTATTGATTCAATGTGTGCCATGTGACGAATGAAGCTCACATCGAACACTTGAAGCAAAAACGGTTTGAGTTGTTCTTTTATTTGATGTATTGTTTATAATTGTGCGTAAAATGTAATAAGTACTACGAAGACTTAATTCCCCGATATTCATTTTGAAACACCCTGCATTTCTCAGCATCAGTATTGGAATTAAGATGTAAAAAGGAGAGATTGTTTTTGTTTACAACAACGACATTATTATTAGTCAAGACTATAATTACTACAATAACACAAGTTAATAGTCAAAAAAATGTAATTAAATGTACACTCATTTCCTTCTCAAATTTCACCCCAGTCAAAAATTCGAGAATTTTCGAATTTTCTTTATTACTTTTCCCCTGTAGCTTCATTCGTTTTAGTGAGACCTCCTTAAGACTTGTCACGAAGATACGTCGGATGGATACCTAATTGTTCACATCAATTGGACGGGCTTGCGCGCAGTGTTGCCAGCTACGGAAATTAAAATCATCTTAAATTTGGGCAAAACATTGGAAATTTTTGTTATAAACCGTACCTGTACGTCCGAATGTAAGTCAACTTACGCCAGGCGAACATTTGTCCTTACTGAACAAACTCGGGTACATATCGTTATAGTGGGGTATTTAGGGGACGCACGAAAAATTCGGATTTAGGTTCTAACTGTTGATTTTCCCCTACTTTTCTGTTTATCGAAATATATTTTTGGTAATTAGAAGCATTGTTTCCTAAATATCGCCATGATACTTGTAGGATATATTAGTAATGTACCAGTGTTTATTTTAAGATAGTTTTCGTCTGTCTGGTAGCAGTGTTACCAGCTACGGAAAATTTTAATTCAAGATGTTAGGGGAAAATTACATGTTTTGTCTATTATATCCCTCTTGTTGGCTACATAGGAACAAAAGTACCAGTATCTGAAAGTCTTGTCTTTACCCTTCACAACGCACTATAGAAAGTTTCAATAGGATAGTTAGGGGAAATACAGTTGAGGTTTACAGTAGACCTTGTTCTCTAAGTGGAAAGATAACTGTGATTTTTTTTTAGGTAGACTGAAATATTTTTAATGACCTGCTTACTTTATTAGATATCGTCACAATACTTGTAGAATATATTATAGGGATACCAAAGCTTCTTTTAAGATAGTTTGTGTGTGTCTGCTAGCACTGTTGCTAGCTACAGAAAATTTCAATTTCCGATTTTAGGGGGAAATTTTGAAAAAATTCCCTTTTTGTCTCTATTATTTCCCTCTTTTTGGCTACATTCGAACAAACGTACCACTGTCTAAAAGCATCGTCCTTAGCCTACACAGCGCACTATAAAAAGTTCAGGTAGAATAATTAGGGGAAGTACAGTTGAGGCTTATAATAAACCATGTTCTGTAAATGGTAAGAAAATAGTGCATTTCTGAGTTAGAATGAAATTTTTTTTAAAAAAAAATCATGCTTACTATGTTAGATATCGCCACGATACTTGTCGGATATATTCTTCGGGTACCAATATTTACTTTCAGATAGTTTACGTCTGTTTTATGGCAGTGTTTCCAGCCAAAACAATTAATTCTCGATTTTAAGTGAAAAATTCGGCAAATTTCCCTTTCCCCTCTATTATTTCCCTCTTGCTCACTACGTTGGAACAAATGTACCACTACATGAAAGACTTCTCTTCAGCCTACAGAACGCACCATAAAAAGTTTCAATAGGATAATTAGAGAAACTGTAGCCCCGGCATATCTGTTGATTTTTGCTTCTGAGGCAAAAGCATCTCTTCAGAAAAAGTGTCAAAATTTCATGTGTATGGAAACAAACAATTTTTTCTTTCTCTCTTTGAATGGAAGCCAGCGACTTCAGGTTTTCACTGTACCCTGTCAACGCACCAAAGAATTTTTTTAGGTGACTTAGACCCATATGGCAACAGTGGTGCTAGATACAAAAAATCTTGAAATTCGGTTAGGGATTTTTTGTAAATTTTCACTCCTACGTTTTCCTCAGTAATTTCCCACCCGCTCGCAACACTGCAATGTAACGTACACCAAAAAATAGCCACATTCCTTTTCTAAAAAACAAGGTCTTAACCATATCAATAGGGTAAATGGTTTTTGCGCAATAAGCCACTAACTGACAAAGTAGGAAAACGTCAAAAATGATCTGTGTCCGAAAATAATAATCACACGATTTTGCTCGTATAGGTACAAGGAAACAAACGATTTGTAAGTTACGAGGGCTTCGACTTAAGTTCTATTGATTATTTCAATAATCTTCAACATAAATCAATAAATAATAGCTGCCAGAAAAAAAACAGACATTTGAAAAAAAAACATGAAAAAGAACGATGTTTTTTATTGAAAAAAAAAAACTTCACAGAAAAAAACCGTTTTTTTACAACACTACTAGTAGTAGTAAAAATATGCAAAGCAAAAAATTACACTCTTTCATGGACATAGTTTCTTCATATTATGATACGTTCGAGTACCTTTATATCGAACCGGAAAAATATTGACGTGTGCTGGTAGTGTAATGAAGCTATAATAGGCCCGGATAGGCCCACCGGGATACCAGGAGAATTCTTGTAGGTCTCCCGCCAATTATAAATTAATGAGGCCCAGTGGTGGAATTATATTGTGCTTAATTTCCATGCTCCATTTGGTATGACAACTTCCGACAGAATTAATAATTGATCATTGACTTTTCATTTCTTTCTGAATGCCAAGGGTCCTTGAAATGTATTCTAGTACTCAGCAATGGAGATCTTGGCTTTTTGGGCTATTTTTGAGACTTTCAGTCAAGCAGCTACTGCATCGTCACTATTTATCCTAGGATCATGGTTCATACCTCATTCTCTTCAGAATAGAGCTGGCTTTCAAATGGTACCACTTACATGCTCATACCATATACCAGAAGCGGAAAAAAATGTCAAAGTGAAAATTTCGGAGGGAATTTTTTTTCTCGAACTTTGGCCCCTCCTGGACCCCCCTGTGTGATCGTAGCCATCTAAAAAAAATCTGATAAATAGTACTTGGTATACTGAATGTGTGTGCCAAATTTCAAGTTTCTATCTTGAATAGTAAAGACGGGAGAATTTTTATCAAAAATTCCCACAATGCCCCAAATCACCATAAAACACTATGATCTCAGGGGGAAAAAATTCTGAGACATCCCTAATTACCCTAGGGTCATGTGTCGCCCATATTATCTTCTGAATAGAACTGCCTTTCTGGCGGTACCATTCACATGTCTCCATCATGTATCTAAGGCGGGAAATTCCTGAAAAAAGGGAGTTTTTGGGGCAAAATTTCCCTTTTTTCAACTTTTGCCCCTCTGGACCCCCCTGTTTTTAAGCAGAAATCGGAAAAAAAAACTTCTGGTAAATACTAATCGGTGGACTGAATGTTTGTGCAAAATTTCAGTCTTCTACGTGAAAAAATAGGCCCGCCAGAAAAAATTTCCCTACCATGCCCCACTTTTACCCTATACAGAAGTATATTTGGATAAAAATTCACTGAGACGACCCTAATTACCCTAGAATAATAATTCAACCGTCGTTCTCTTCAGAATGGAACGGCCTTTCAGACGGTATGACTCACGTGGTCCTATCATGTTTTTTTGGCGGGAAAATGACGAAATACGGGATTTTTGGGGTAAAAATCCCTATTTTTACCCCTTTGCCCCTCTGGTTTCCCCCCTGTTTTAGCACTGACATCGGAACAAAAAATCTGGTAAATACTACTCGGTGGACTGAATGTTTGTGCAAAATTTCGATCTTCTACGTAGAAAAATAAGCCCGCCAAAAAATATTGAACATAGGCTTAGAAAATAAGAAAATAAATTTTTGATTTATGACGTCATCACCTCCCATGTCTGGACGCAGGACGGTCTGAAACCATACATAATGTCTTCTACAATGTCTCTGGACTTGAAAAACAAAACAAAAAAAACGGACGAAAAAGCTCAAATAGAAGAGAAATAACGCAATGTACCATGAAAAACGCGTATGGTACAAAATGTACCATAAGATCCCCAAAGGGATAGGGCCGGATAGGCCCACCGGGATACCAGGAGAATTCTGGTAGGTCTCCCGCCAATTATAAATTAATGAGGCCCAGTGGTGGAATTATATTGTACTTAATTTCCATGCTCCATTTGGTATGACAACTTCCGACAGAATTAATAATTGATCATTGACTTTTCATTTCTTTCTGAATGCCAAGGGTCCTTGAAATGTATTCTAGTACTCAGCAATCTTGAATTGTTTCATGCATGTCGTAATTTCAGAATGTACGAAAAGAAAAAGTAATTGAGAAAAATGTACTTCAGTAGATAAGAAAGTCAAAGGTATGTGCTACACGAAAATATTTCAGACTTAAATAGTCAGTCACATCTGAAGCTGATTGATATATAACACTTCTTTAGACTTAAAATTGTGATTTGTACTGCATGAGATGATGGCGAAGCCACACGAGGTAGGTGGAATATGCCCCTCCTCTCTCCGAAATTCATGTAACGATAAAAAGTGGATACAGAGAAAAGGAAAAAATGTAGGAAAGAGAAAAGAAGATCCTAGGAAATTAGAGAATAACGATTATGTTAGATGTAACTATTCTTCTATACTTTAGAATCCCGCCACTGGACTCATCCGACAGAAGGCAATGGCAAGGCATTGTCGTTGTTCACCTTGTCTGGGGACCGTTAGGTCAAAAACTAGTCCCACAGCTGAACACTCATCATCATTATTATTATCATTGCTTTAAAAGCAATTAAATAAATACAACATTTATAGGACGATAAATCTCTATTTTTGCAGTAGTTTAGGAGCGGCTGAAACTAAAAATTTTAACTACAATTTCTTTGTTCAGTGTTTTAAACGAGTGTGCCGTGTTTACTAGGGGGTCATATTTGCGAATGGATGCATGGAGAAGCAAATGTGATGCAAGATGACTGAACATAATTGAGGAAATAAGATGGGGGGCAAAAGATGCTGCACTGCAGTTTGGTTATTTCTCGGATCTCAGAAATGCATTGTATGTACAGCTAATCTGCACATTGAAGGAAGTAGCAACTGACCAGAATAGTAGATTTGAAGCTAGACATAAAGCAAAAAAGCTCAAAGAAGGACTATTAAAGTATAAAGCAATACTTACTACTCAAGTATTTCCTCGCATCTTCCAACAAACACCTCTATGCTCTCTCGAAGTACCTACAGCGAAGTGGCGTTAACATGCTACAGACTTACAGAATGCTACATACAGTAATTTCCAAACTTGATGAATATCGGTTGGATTTTGAATTTATCGTAAATGCTGGCTGAGTTGGCTGAATGGGTAAATAATGCATTCAGCGTAGTAGTTTCGACTGTTTTGCCAGAGGTTCGTTTACGACGAAAACGCAAGAAGCTGCTCCAGAGCGAAGGAGAAGATTAGGTCTTTGGTAATTTGCTTAAAAAGTATAAAACTGAGGTGCCCAGTGTAATTCTGGGCCAATAAACAGGGTGGCCCCAAAATAGGTATACACCCCTGCATTGATCAAGGATAACATTCTAGTTTATAGGTTTATTTGCTTCGATTGTTCCGAGCTTAAGATATAAATAAAAAAGACATTAAGAACAAATAAAGAAACTAAGTCTACCTGATGGATAACAATAAGAAATGATATAAAAAGCAATGAGTTGATCTGTACGGGACTGTATATCTGCTTTTGAGCCACCCTGCTTAGATTCAAAAAATTTTAACCTTGTAAAGGAATTTCCAGAAACAGTGCTGGAAAATATTATTATTATTTGTGCAGAAGCTGGTTAACAGTCTCTAAGTTAACATACTGGAAGTTAGTTAACAATCCCTAAGAGAAGAGTTCGTTAACTTTTTAGTAAACTGGAACTCTCTGTTAAAAGTGTTATTGAAGAGTACAAAAAGTCGAACGAACTATCTGAGGGAGAAAACTGTGTCACTGTTTACGATGTAGATTTAGAGCCATCAGGGACTGATATGAAACAAATTTTCACTCATAATAAAACCAAACCATATTGTAAAAACTGTCTTAATTGCTGTTTTTTTTTTTTTTTTTTTTAAGTTCTTAAGAAATATAATTTGAAGACAAATGGTTTTTTGGGCTCTTTTTTGCTTATAGAGTTATACTTACTTTGTTTGTTACTTAGGTTTCTTGCAAAGAAACTTTTCAGGTTGAAATTGATAAAATGTAGATTAAGAAGTACTTTGTCCCCCAAACACTTGGAAACATTTATATGCTTATGGCAATTGAAAGGGACATTTTAGTAAAGCTTGAAAATATAATTATAGATCATTTTGCAAAAAAGCAAAATGTTGTAAAAGATGTTATTTTTATAGAAAAAAATTTTGTTGCACTGTTATGTTTGTATTTTACATTGTTCTAAGTCATTTACACTGTTTCCAAAGTTGTTGTGTTGCTTTCAAATTGAAACATTGTAATAAAGAAACGTTGGAAGCTGAAATTTGTGTTTATAAACATGAACACATGCTGCAGCTTGAAAGCTGTTCATAAATAATAAAATATTAATATTCTTATGAATAAGTTGTGTGGAATTGGAGGCCCCCTGTACTACGGTGTACCTCGGCTCCGGTTGTAGTACTTATCAGCTCCTGAGCCATAATTAGTCTATTCACTTCTTTTGTGTGCATGATATATACCTTCCCCCTACTTTTCAATCCACCCTTACATTCCTATTCCTCAATTTCCTATTTTTCAAAAAAGATGACATGAAGTGCGAACGTGAAATAAAAGCTAGGAGAGGAATGGCGAAAGAAGCCTTTAAGAGGAAGAGAAGTCTATTTTGTGGGATTTTGAATAAAGAATTGAGATACAGACTCATAAAATGCCTGTATAGGGCAGAAACATGGACAATATGCAAAAGGGGTGAAAAACGACTGGAGACTTTCGAAATATGGGAGTGGAGAAGAATGAAGAGGATTAGTTAGGTAAAGCAGAAAACGGATGAGAGGGTGTTAGAAATAGTGATGTAGAAAAGAACAATTTTATATATTATTGAAAAAAAGAAGAAGAGAAACTGGTTGGAATATTGCCCGAGAAGGAACTGTATCATCATGAGGGACATGCTAGAGGATATGGTGGCAGGAAATAGAGTGAATGGGCAAATAAGGCTACAATTGACAGACGATATCAAAACAAAAATCGTCGTACGTAGTAAAGACGAAGAGGTCAGCGGAAGACGAGGAGCATGGAAGCTTCTCAGTTGCGGTGGCAGAATATCTATGATGAAGATGATTATATAAATTTTTGAATAACCACAAAGAAAAGAAACTGGCCACTCTAACCTTGATCTGGTAGCTTAATAGTTCCATCCACCTAATTATATAAGTAGTGTAGAACCTACTAAAGCTAAAATTAAAGGCAAGCTAAAATTAAATTTGGTAAAGGTAATTCAAAAATGGTAAATCTTTTTTTTCTGCTTATCGCAAAACTGCTACAAATTTCAAACCATTTCAGCATAATCCATTATATTTTTTTTTTAAAAAAAAAACTGCAAAACATATCACATGATCTAAATTTCAAACACGGTACTAATTTTGCTTTTGGAGTGCCAATTTTGTTGCTCAACCCCACCCCTGTACCACTAGCCTCTGACGTCCTTGAAATCAAGGTCATGATGGAATAGGAGCTGACCCATACTTCAGATGAAAAATCACTTACAGCTGCTGCTGCTTCTTCTTCTGACTATTACTATAATCATTCATACTGTTTTAACTGATCAATAAATTAAATCTGTTTACATGGAATTCTCGGACCTATTATTCGAGAGAATACTGTTAACGGAATATTAAGTTAATACAATGTTTTCAGTACTTTTGCTTAATATGTATAAGAAAGGTATGTACTTGCTTTATCTCTATGACTATACAGATAAGAGTCTCTTAAAACGTAAGAAATACAGAGGTAAGTTCTCACTGATAAGTTCATTGTGCTGACTTGTTAGTTTGCTCATATTGTGCACTTATTCTCAAATATTAGAAAAAGATGAAGTGCTTAATAGATCCATTCATATTGTGGATACTTGTGATTTTACTTGTTTCATCTACAACGGTGGTGCATGTGCAAGAACTAGAAGGTAGGAGTAATATATTTAAGATTGCCTTTTTTCTTTTATCTCCAATTACGTCATACGTGGAGTAAAAGGAAAATTTATTCTTAAGATTCTTATACTTAACTCTCAGACATTAGATATCCTTAACGAACACTTTTTTACTATAGAATGAAATGCTTCTGGCTATTCCTTAAAAGCAAACTTTTACGAAGAAGCACTAAACTACTCATAATATAATACTTTTGATACTTGATGATACACTAACTGATAAATTATATATTTTTCCTTATAAATTTCTTAATTTTACAGAAGATAATATTAAGGAATTCCATACATAACATTTGTTTGTTGAAGTTTAACAAATCTCTTCAGCACCGAGGTTATATGGCATGTGGACCTACATTTTAAGGTGGAATCAGAACCATTGTAATAATTATTTCAGAAATAATTAAAACTTTTGCTCTCTTTTTTTTACTGTATATTAAACAAGGCGGCTCGATATTAAGATTATTTAATAATAATAATAATAATAATAATAATAATAATTAATAATAATAATAATAATACCAAATTATTTAATGGATGCTATGCATTTGTTCTATCTTGCCATAATCAATGGAAATTAATTACTAGTGTACGAAGACGCAACGCAAGTGTAATATTTTACTGCTTACTACTATTTGTAAGTAGAGTAAGCATCTCATATTTTAGTATGCCTTTTAACATTCAAGCGAATGCCCACTATTTTGCTTTTTTTTTGTGGTTCTTTGTCGGAAAAGGAGATAACCAGATAAGGGACAGAGATTAAAAAAGGAACATTCAAGTAGTGAGGTCAATGCATGCACCTTACAGATTTAGATGAATAAGATCTTGCTATACTACAAACTATTGCAATATACGGTATTCTGCAGTTGGTAACTCGGTTGTCGAGAAATGTTTCGGTAGTAGTTCCACTTGTGGCCACTGCCAACTCAACGTTTGTCGACCTATAGCATTATCACTCTGTGTGTGTGGGGGGGGGGGCGCACTAGGGGGCACAATAATTTGAGGAAGGGGGCCTGGCTCCCTGGCCCTCCCTTAGCTCTGCCACTGGCAGTATGACGTCATTCACCAAGCTTTCTGAACAGAAGTTGTATTTGGGGAATATTATAATTTCTAAATTGCGTTCTTAATAGTATTTAAGGAATAGTTATATTTTCTAAACCATAAGGTTTTGAGATAAATAATGAAACTTGTTGCTACTGTTATTGTTGATTTCAGCCACGAATGGTGTAATTTAATCTGGAAAGTATGATCAATATGTTAATTATTTAGTTATTTTGCAACTTATTTTAAATTACACCAAAATAAAAATAAAAAACATCCTTAATAAATAAAATAATTTACAGACAATCCTCACTTTTGAACTAGGAATGAAATGAAATGTTTGAAGTTTTCGTCAAGTGATTATTCACCACAGATAAAGACAGCAGACAACTATGTTTTAAGGAAGAGAAACCATTTGTTCGACGTACTCGTAATAATCGAAACTACAAGTATTCAACCGGTTTGAATAACTCTTTTACCTGGTACTGACCGAAGTTTATAATTAGTTCAAAAATGTAGCTTTCCTACGATTTTGGACATCCTTATCTCTGAAACTATGAACTTTTCCCCTTATTTTGATGTGAGTAATCACCTCTTCCATATTATTGTATAGTTTATTAACATCCCTCTCCTTGCTAGGCTTAGAAATCGCACACTTCTAGATTGTCTGATAACTGGGGATGAAAATGGATCATCTACGAGAAAGTGATTAGAACCAGGACAAACCACTACTACACATGAACAGGTTTAGCACTAAAGAGATTGTTACGAACATGATAGGATACGAGAGGATCAATTCATTATATTATAAGTTAAAACAAGACTATTAATTAAGAGAGATACAGCTTCCAGTTGGAAGTATTGAGTCCAAACGATGAAAGAAAAACGGCTATCTGTAGCGAACGGAAAGTTATTCTGTTGCATGATAATGCAAGATCTTCTGTTTCTTTAATGATACAGTAGGCTCTACAAAATAGCGGAGTTTGGTTTGGAAGCTTTAAAATCACCCATCTTATTCACCTAATATGGTTTCATTGTACCACTTCTCTTTCTTTCTTCAAAATTTCTTAAGTGGAAAACAATTCAGAAACTAAGATAATGTGAAAGAACGCTCTAACACACTGTAAAGATAAGACATTGTACAAAAGATGGAATCAAAAGCTGCCATCCAGATAAGAAGAGGTGACCAGGCAAACTATGTCACAATAAAATAATTATGAATTTGAAAATAACACTGCTTCCATAGGAGCTGTAAAACGAACATAATTTTCCGGTACACAGAATAATATTGTACTGTAACCCAATTGTCCACATAGAATTTCACTAAGGATATGTTTAAACAGGTAACTAAGATCATAGCAATATTTTAATAATAATAATAATAATAATTGCACTTAAACATATATTATTATACCCATATCTTACATTATGTACTTGCAGTCGTTTTTACATAATGATTAATAGAACCTGATTTCGAAAGG